>NC_084836.1:37926924-38243078 GCF_033115175.1 Lepus europaeus | reverse complement strand
CCTCCTTCCTGCTTTCCTTTACTACTCGGATGATAGATGATATTTATTATAAGATTTCTTTCATTCCAGAGCTTCATTGACCTTTCAACCACATTTGACCATGTTGATAATTGTTTTTCCTCTAAACTGCCTTCCTCATTAACTTCCATTAAACTGCATTCTTTGGAGTTTCCTTTTCCTACTCTGACTGCTCATCTGTTTTCTTTACGGGTTCTTATTATTCCATCCCCTAAGTGCATCTGAGCATTCTTTCATGCTTTATATGCAGCTCTTGTCTGTTTACATTTCCTTTCTCTTAGCAATTACCCTCACCACAAACAACTCCTCAGTCATGTAAGTTACTTCCACCTGTTTTTAGAAATCCAAATCTAAAGTGCTCATATTTATATGAACAGCTTCACTTAAGTACTTCCCAAATGCATCAAATTTGTTTGTATCTAGAAACGAATGTGATCTTCCTAACAATTTTTTTCCTTTTTTTGACTTCTTATTTCTGGGATTAGCATAGCCATTATTATTAAGCTTTAGAAATCTTGAAATCATATTTTATTTTTCATCAGCAGACCACACATTCAAGTCAAGACTTGTACATGTTATGTTTTTTTTTTAAAAACCAATAATTATAGTCATTTATTGCTTAACGATGTAGATACATTCTGCAAAATATATCATTGAGAAATTTCAGCTTTGTGGGAATTTGATGGAATGTACTTTAAAAATTGCTGCTAGGCTACAAACCGGTGTAACATGTTAACTGTACTGAATAACTTAGGAAACTGTAACATATGAGAAGTACTTGTTTTCCTAAGTATGTCTAAATATAGAAAAGGTACAGTAAAAAATTATATAAAAGATAAAATTGGTACATCCATATAGGGAACCCATAGTGAATGGAGCTTGAAGGACTAGAGTGTGCTGTGGTTGAGTTGGTGAGTGAATGTCAAGGCCTCAGACTTACTTTATAAGCTTTTAAGCTTTCTATTTCTTGGTAACAGCTTAAAACATAAAGATATACCTGTACAAAAATGTTTTATTTGTATCCTTAATGAATGAGATTTTTTTGTTTTTAAACTTTTTTTACTTTTTATAATTTTTTGTTAAAACCTAAGACAAGAGGCTGACATTGTGGCACTGTGGGTTAAGCTGTGGCTTGAGATACCCACATCCCATGTAGGAGTGCCAGTTCAAGTGCCCACTAGTCTGCTTTCTGCTTCTGCACTGGGAATGCTGCAGATAAAGACCTAAGTACTTGGGTACCTGCCACCCACATGGGACACCCAGAAGGAGTTCCAGGCTCCTGGCTGTGGTCTAACTCTGGCTGTTGGGTTGCATGTAGAGTGAACAAGTGGACAGAAGATTTCTCTCTTTCTCTCTCTCTGTCTCTGTCTCTCTCTTTGTGTGTGTGTGTTTGTCACTCTGCCTTTCAAGTAAATAAAACTTTTTTAAAAAGAAAAAGAAAAACAGCAACAATGAGACACAGGGATAGTTGTGCATCCCACATTGCAATCCCTTGATTCCATTCCTGGCTGTGGCTCCTGAGTCCAGCTTCCTGCCCATACAAGCTGGAAGGCAGAAGACCTGAAGTGTGTTTCTGGCTACTAAGTTCAGCTTTTCAAACCAATATAAATATTTGGGAACTCTGTATCTGTCCCTTCCATCCCCTTCTCACTGTCACTTTCAGTCTCTCAAAGAACTTTTTAAAGTTTTATAAATAAAGGTAATAAAAAGACATTTTCAGATGAACAAAAACTGCAGATGTGTTGCCAGTACAGGGAAAATGATCCTAGATTGAAGTTTGAAGATGAAGGAAGGAAGAAAAATTGGTACAAAGTGTGAGCATGGGCTAAATCCAAATAAAAATTGTGTACAAAAATATAGAAATAAAATCTTGAGAGCTAAAACAAACAGTATTAATGTAAATCAGAGGAAAGTAAATGGAGTTAAAAATGTTCCAGTCAGCTTCAGTTGTTCAAGGAAATGAAAAATGCCAATTTTATATTAGCCTTTGTATAAGTTAAGAATGTATATTAAAACATTTGTATGATATTGAAGCAATGGTAAAAGGATATATATCCATCGAACTGATTGCAGGAAAAAATAATATAATGAATAATACAATGAATGAATAATAAAATAAATATATTTCATATAATATAATGGAATGTATATCATATATCATATATGAAAATAAAATATGTCCACTCAGTCCAAAAGCTGAATAAGTAGGAACCTAAAAAAACACACAGACTAAAATACTTTAATTGCTGATGAACCAACAATGATATCCCAGGAGCTAACAGAGAATTAGACTAGTTTTTTTCTTTGACTAAGTAGAACATGTTTTGATAAAAATTGTTACCGTAACCAACCTGGGAACACTTGTCAATCTGAATATGCCCAAACTTAAGATGGAAACTGCTCAATAACCAGACACATTCAAAGAAATTGTTTCATTGAACCGTAACAACACATTTAGCACAATCTCAGCAATTTTTAAAAAGGTTTGAAAGTGGAGTCGAGCAGTGAGATAGGAGGAATACATTCAAGAGAACTATGGTACAATATTATGACTATAGTTAATAATGTATTCTTAAAAATTGCTTTTAAGTGTTCTGATCACAAAAAATAACTGATTAATGGTTTTTATTAATTTAGAAATTTAAATTTAACTTCAATTTAGTGATTTCACTGTGTATAGTACAAAACACCATGGTATATGTAATTGATATATACAAATATTTGTCCATTTTAAAAATTAAACATTAGAAAAATGAAAATAGTTTCTAGCTTACAAATTAGTCTACATAGAAAGAAGAAAACCTAATCATTGAATCAGCCCAAAAGGGGCTACATGATTGAGAAAGAAATGAACCAGAAACAGCAGAAGAAATAGCACAAATTCAGTATTATTCCCTAATTTAAAAACAATTTTAAAAGCTTTTAAATTAAAAACAGTTGATAAAGGTATTTATTTAAATTAAAAATAACATGTATCTTAAAATGTATATCAAATGCTATGCCAAAAAGAGTAACAGTAACAGTAGTCACATTGATATTAAGACCAAGATAGGGATGTCAGCTACTATCACTTTTTTTTTCTTAGGTTTTTTTTTGTTTGTTTGTTTGTTTGTTTATTTGAAAGGGTTACAGAGAGGCTACTATCACTTATAATCAGTATTATAGCAGAAGTCATAACCAACATATAAAACTAGAAAAATAAGTTGACAGTACAAAGAAGGAGCAAAGCTATGATTATTTGCTGCTGTATGTTAGACTATGTAGAATATCAAAAATAATCTACATGAGGGTTGAAAAAAATCTACCCTTGGCTATAACAAACTGTCTTTTTTTTAACTTTTATTTAATGAATATAAATTTCCAAAGTACAGCTTATGGATTACAATGGATCCCCCTCCATAACTTCCCTCTCACCTGCAACCCTCCCCTTTCCCACTCCCTCTCCCCTTCCATTCACATCAAGATTCATTTTCAATTCTCTTTATATACAGAAGATCAGTTTAGTATTTATTAAGTAAAGATTTCAACAGTTTTCCCTCACATAGCAACACAAAGTGAAAAATACTGTTGGAGTACTACGTATAGCATTAAATCACAATGTACAGCACATTAAGGACAGAGATCCTACATGATATTTTTAAAAAATTGATTAATTTTCTAAGCAATTTCCAATTTAACACCAAGTTGTTTTTTTCATTTTCAATTATCTTTATATACAGAAGATCGATTCAGTACATACTAAGTAAAGATTTCATCAGTTTGCACCCACACAGAAACACAAGGTGTAAAAATACTGTTTCAGTACTAGTTATAGCACTGCTTCACATTGGACAACACATTAAGGACAGATACCACATGAGACGTAAGTACACAGTGACTCCTGTTGTTGATTTAACAATTTGACACTCTTGTTTATGGCGTCAATAATCTCCCTAGGCTCTAATCATAAGTTGCCGAGGCTATGGAAGCCTTTAGGGTTCACCAACTTCGATCTTATTCCAACAGGGTCATAGTCAAAGTGGAAGTTCTCTCCTCCCTTCAGAGAAAGGTGCCTCCTTCTTTGATGGCCCCGTTCTTTCCACTGGGATCACACTCACAGAGATCTTTCATTTAGGTCTTCTTTTTTTTTTTTTTTTTTTTTTTTTTTTTTTGACAGAGTGTCTTGGCTTTCCATGCCTAAAATACTTTCATGGGCTCTTCAGCCAGATCTGAATGCCTTAAGGGCTGATTCTGAGGCCAGAGTGTTATTTAGGACATCTGCCATTCTATGAGTCTGCTGTGTCTCCCACTTCCCATATTGGATCGTTCTCTCCCTTTTTGATTCTATCAGTTAGTATTAGCAGACACTAGTCTTGTTTGTGTGATCCCTTTGACTCTTAGACTTATCAGTGTGATCAATTGTGAACTGAAGTGAGATGGCATTGGTACATGCCACCTTGATGGGATTGAACTGGAATCCCCTGGCACGTTTCTAACTCCATCATTTGGGGCAAGTCCAATTGAGGATGCCCCAAATTGTACATCTCCTCCCTCTCTTTTTCCCACTCATATATTTAACAGGGATCACTTTTCAGTTAAAATTTAAACACCTAAGAATAATTGTGTGTTAATTACAGAGTTCAACCACTAGTACTAGAACAAAAAAAAATACTAAAATGGATAAAGATTTACATTGTACATCAACAGTCAGGACAAGAGCTGATCAAGTCACTGTTTCTCATATTGTCCATTTCATTTCAACAGGTTTCCCCTTTGGTGCTCAGTTAGTTGTCGCCGATCAGGGAAAACAAATGATATTTGTCTCTTTGGGACTGGCTTAATTCATTCAGCATGATGTTTTCCAGATTCCTCCATCTTGTTGCAAATGACCGGATTTCATTGTTTTTTCTGCTGTATAGTATTCTATAGAGTACATGTCCCATAATTTCTTTATCCAGTCTACTGTTGATGGGCATTTGGGTTGGTTCCATGTCTTAGCTATTGTGAATTGAGCTGCAATAAACATTAACGTGCAGATGGCTTTTTTGTTTGCCAATTTAATTTCCTTTGGGTAAATTCCAAGGAGTGGGATGGCTGGGTTGTATGGTAGGGTTATATTCAGGTTTCTGAGGAATCTCCAAACTGACTTCCATAGTGGCTTAACCAGTTTGCATTCCCACCAACAGTGGGTTAGTGTCCTTTTTCCCCACATCTTTGCCAGCATCTATTGTTGGTAGATTTCTGAATGTGAGCCATTCTAACCGGGGTGAGGTGAAACCTCATTGTGGTTTTGATTTGCATTTCTCTGATTGCTAGTGATCCTGATCATTTTTTCATGTGCCTGTTGGCCCTTTGGATTTCCTCTTTTGAATAATGTCTATTGAGGTCCTTGGCCCATCTCTTAAGTGGGTTGTTTGTTTTGATGTTGTGGAGTTTCTTGATTTCTTTGTAGATTCTGGTTATCAACCCTTTATCTGTTGCGTAGTTTGCAAATATTTTTTCCCATTCTGTGGGTTTCCTCTTCACTTTCCTGACTGTTTCTTTTGAAGTACAGAAACTTCTCAATTTGATGCAATCCCAAATGTTAATTTTGGTTTTGACTGCCTGTGCTCCTGGGGTCTTTTCCAAGAAGTCTTTGCCTGTACCTATATCTTGCAGGGTTTCTCCAATGCTCTCTAATAATTTGATGGTTTCGGGTCGTAGATTTAAGTCTTTAATCCACGTTGAGTGAATTTTTGTGTAAGGTGAAAGGTATGGGTCTTGCTTCAAGCTTCTGCACATGGAAATCCAGTTTTCCCAGCACCATTTATTGAATAGACTGTCCTCACTCCAGGGATTGGTTTTGGATCCTTGATCAAATATAAGTTGGCTGTAGATGTTTGGATTGATTTCTGGTGTTTCTAGTCTGTTCCATTGGTCTATCCATCTGTTTCTGTACCAGTACCATGCTGTTTTGATAACTACTGCCCTGTAGCCCTGTAGTATGTCCTGAAATCTGCTATTGTGATGCTTCCGGCTTTGTTTTTGTTGTACAAGATTGCTTTAGCTATTCGAGGTCTCCTGTGTCTCCATATGAATTTCAGCATCATTTTTTCCAGATCTGAGAAGAATGTCTGTGGTATTTTGATTGGTATTGCATTGAATCTGTAAATTGCTTTTGGGAGAATGGACATTTTGATGATATTGATTCTTCCAATCCAGGAGCATGGAAGATTTTTCCACTTTTTGGTATCCTCTCTATTTCTTTCTTTAAGGTTTTGTAATTTTCATTGTAGAGATCTTTAATGTCCTTGGTTAAGTTTATTCCAAGATATTTGATTGTTTTTGTAGCTATTGTGGATGAGATTGATCTTAGAAGTTCTTCTCAGCCGTGGCATTGCCTGTGTATACAAAGGCTGTTGATTTTTGTGGATTGATTTTATATCCCGCTACTTTGCCAAACTCTTCTATGAGTTCCAATAGTCTCTTAGTAGAGTTCTTTGGGTCCCCTAAATAAAGAATCATATCATCTGCAAAGAGGGATAGTTTGAGTTCTTCCTTCCCAATTTGTATCCCTTTAATTTCTTTTTCTTGCCTAATAGCTCTTGCTAAGACTTCCAGAACTATATTGAATAGCAGTGGTGAGAGTGGGCATCCCTGTCTGGTACCAGATCTCAGTGGAAATGCTTCCAACTTTTCCCCATTCAATAGGATACTGGCCGTGGGTTTTTTATAAATTGCTTTGATTATATTGAGGAATGTGCCTTCTATACCCAGTTTGCTTAGAGTTTTCATCTCGAAAGGGTGTTGTATTTTATCAAATGCTTTCTCTGCATCTATTGAGATAATCATATGGTTTTTCTCTCTCTGCCTCTCCCTCTCTCTCTCTCTAACTGTGCCTTTCAAATAAATAAATATTTTTTTAAAAAACTAATTAAAAATTAAAAAAACAAAAGACAGCAAAAAAGATAGTAGAAAGCTATAAGACAATATCCTTGATGAACATGATTGTAAAATCCTTAACAAAATACTAGCAAATCAAATCTAAGAGAGCATTAAAAAAATCTTTCACTATGACCTAGTGGAATTCATCACAAGGATGCAAAGTTGATTCATCATATGCAAATCAATAAATGTGAATGAAGGACAAAAAAATGATCATGGAGCCAGTGTTGTCTTAGTGGGTGAAGCCATCATCTGCAAAGCCAGCATCCCATATCAGCACCAGTTCAAGTCTTGGCTGCTCCCTTTCTGATTCAGCTCCTTGTTGATGTGCCTGAGAAAATGGAGGTGGCCCACGTACTTAGCCCCCTGCACCCATGTGATTGACCTGGAAATAGCTCCTGGCTCCTGTCTTTAACTTACCCAGCTCCAGCCATTGCTGCTGTTTGGGGAGTAAACCATCGGTTGGAGTATCTCTGTCTCTCTCTTCTTTCTTTCTTTCTTCTTTCTTTCCTTCCTTCCTTCAAAATCTCTGTCTCTTTTTCTTTCTTCCTTCCTTCCTTCTTCCTTCCCTCCCCTCCCTCTCTCTCTCTTTCTTTCTTTCTTTTCTCTTTCTAACTCTGCTTTTCAAATAAATAAATAGATCCTTTTAAAAAATCAGATGATCATATCAATACATTAGGGCATTTGATAAAATTCAACATCCTTTCACGTTAAAAACTCTAAAGAAGAGGTTTAGAAGGAACATACCTCAACATGGTAAAAGCCATCTATAACAAACCAACAACTAACATGATATTGAATAGGGAAAAGCAGAGTTTTCTCTCTAAAATCTGCTTTTCATCACTTTTATTCAACATAGTCCTCTCTAGGGCAATTAGAAAGTCAGAAAAAGTGTCAAATTTTTGCTGTTTGCAGATGACATGATCTTATATATAGGAAATCCCCAAGACTCCACCAAAAAGCTGTTAGAATTACTGAACAAGTTCAGCAAAGTTGTAGGGTACCCAATATACTTAATGAATAATGTTGTTATACACCAATGGTGAATCTTCTGAAAAAGGAATTCAATTCTAATAGCTACAAAAAATGAGAAAATATGTAGAAGTATGTTTAAGCAAAGAGGTGAAAAATCTCTATGATAAAAATTAATTATAAGTCACTGATGAAAGGAAATGGAGAGGACACACAAACTGGAAAGACATTCTGTGTTCTTGGTTTGGAAAAATTGATACCATCAAACAGCATACTGCCCAAGACAATTTAAGGTTCAGTGCAACCTCTATCACAATTCCTATGACCTTTTTCACAGAACTTTGACTATGACCTTGTCTAAATATGATCAGAGTCAGTGAACTCGGAAGGCTTCCATAGCCTTGGCAACTCAGGACAGGAGCCTAGGGTGGTTACTGGCACCATAAACTAGAGTGTCAATTTGTTGGGTCAACAACAGGAGTCACTGTGCACTTGCTCCTCATGTGGGATCTCTGTCCTTAATGTGCTATATACATTGTGATTTAATGCTATAACTAGTACTCAAACAGTATGTTTCACTTTGTGTTTCTGTGTGGGTGCAAAATATTGAAATCTTTACTTAATATATAACTTAATATCTAACAAATATGCCAAAGGGGCATTAGTGTTTCTGTATGTTTGTATAGAATTGGTAAATTATTTCAAAATTTATATGTAAGAGTTAAAACCAATAAAAGCCAAGACACTGATGAAGGAAAACGAGATGGAGAATCTTGTTTCACAGATTCCAGCATTTGTTTTTGAGCTACAGTTGCCAAATTGACCCATGAAACTAAGTAGAGAACACAGAAACAAACTCTTTTGGTATTGTTGACGGTTTGAAGAGAAGAGGTACTAATTATTAAGTAGATGTTTATACTGTGTACTGCTATAACAAATTACCACCAATTTGGTGGCTTAAAATGACACAAATTTATTATCTAGAGTTCAGAAGATTAGAAGTATGAAATGAATTTCTCTATTTCTCCAAATGGACTAAAAAGAAGGTGCCAACAGGGCTGCCTTTTCTCTGTAGGATCTGTGAGATAATTCATTTCTGTACATTTTACAGCTTCAGTGGCACCCCTTATTCCTGGCTCAGTGCTCCTCCCTTTGTCTTCGAAGCAACAGTATTACCATCTTCCTATGACTCTTCCTCTCCTATCTCCCTCTTCTACTATAAAGAATCCTTTTAATTATATTGGGCCCACATAGATAATCTGGATACTGTCTGTATTTTAAGGTCAGTGAATTAGCAAGTTTACTTCCATCTGCAACTTTGATTCTTCCTTGCCATGTAATATAGCATATTTACAGGTTCTGGGGATTGGAAAGTGGGCATTTTTGGCAAACCATTACTCTGCAAGCCGCATGCAGGAAAAAACTGATCCTTAATTTTATATCAAACACAAAAAGCAATTCTTAGTGGATGAATAACTAATTACACAATACTACAATACTAATAGGAGGTAGTATTGAAAATTATCTTTATGACCTTGGAATGGAGAAATATTTCTTAAACTGAATATAAATAAGCCAAAATTAAAAGATTTAAAATTCATACAGTAACATTGAGGAATTCTGTTTCTTGAAATGTCATAAAAGAGCAAAAAGACAATGTAAAATAATAACCAAATAACATAAAGACTCCCTGCTAATCTGTGAAGAAAAATAACCCATTCAAAAGAAAAATAGACTCAAAGGAAAAATAGCTTCAAGACATGATTATTACTTCACTAAGAGAATTCTCATGTGGCCGGTAAACATAGGAGAATATGCTGAATCTCAGTCAACAAGCAGGAGAATGCAAAATAAAGCCACTATGAAATATTATAATCATTAGACTAGCAAAGATGGAAAGATTTGACAAAATCAAGTGTTAGTGAGAATGTAGAGTATCTGAAATTTTCCAGGTTGCTGCTGCAAGAAAAAAAAAATATTTTGAAAACAAATTAGTATTCTCTAATAAAATTGAAAATGTACCAGAAGTCTTTTAGACAGTTGATGGAAAATGTATATTATGAAGAAAATTACTCATGGATTTCAAAGATGTTTTATGTCAAAATTATTTTCCATGAACATATATATGTGCTTTGATAGAATGTTAAGTAGTGATCAATAACAGCAATGTTTATGACCAAAAATATATAGAAACAAAGTTTGTTAACAGAAGAATAGATAAATTGTAGTATGTTCATATAGTGAAATATGGTACACAATGAAATGCATGAAATAACTGCTTGGATCATTGTGGATGAATCTTGTGGATATAATTTTATTTTGTTTTAAGTTTTTATTTCTTTATTTGAAGTCAGAGTTACAGCGAGAGGGGGAGAAACAAAGAGGAAGAAATCTTCCATCCACTGGTTCACTTCTCAGAAGGCTGCAATGGCTAGGGCTAGGGCAGGCCAAACCCAGTATCCAGGAGCTTCACCTGGATCCCCCAGGTGGGTGGCAGGGGCCCAAACACTTGAACCATTTTCTGCTTTTTTTCCTAGGCCATAATCAGGGGGCCGGATCAGAAGTGGAACAGCCAAGACATGAGCCAACGCCCATATGTCATGCCACACATGGCAGCTTTACTCACAGCACCACAACACTGGCCCCATGGATGGAATTTTAAATGAAATAAGTCCTGGAAAATTCCATCCAATAAGATGGTTCCACTTATATAATTCAGAAATAAAAAATGTATAATAAATAATTTAGAAGTATGAAAACTGTAAACAGTCAGGAGAAATTAACAATGACTTCAAGATTCAGTATCATAGTTTCCTTTGGAAGGATGACTTGTGAAGTTGGCAGTGATGAGATAAAGAATGTGGGAAGTCAGTGTACTGCTAATATATTTCTGGAGTCTGGGGTTCATACAAGGGTTAATTTTATTCATATTCATTATACCTTACAAATATTCATAATGCTTTTAAGTACACATTTATAGTGCTTGTAAATGCTTATTCAATATAAATAAAATTTTAATATTTTATCAGGGTACACCCAGGTGTATTTGAGACATGTATTGAACATATTCTAATATTTAGTATAGTCACTTCTTTATAGTGATGAAAAATTCAGATTACAATAGTTACAAGCTTGTCTGAAGTTAATAGCCTGAAAGAACCAGGACTAGGTCCACATTCATGGTCTGTAACTGTTTTCACTAATCCCATCCTTAATGGCTCTTTGTTTTAAGATTGTAAATCAAAGTTTACTTGATAAGAATCTCTGTCAAACTAGGATAGTAAAGATAGGAATTAAGATCACTTAATTCTTTCATATTTTGTTTAACAGAAAGAATTATCTTTTTGTGATAAGCCATTTTAGAACACATGGAACGTTATTTTGAAAATTTCCTTCAGTGTTAGTCTCTGCTTAGCCAAAGATTAGAAGTAACCTTTTTCATGGACTTAAATATGACATTTTGACATAACTATAATTTAACACTTAATGTTTATGTTAAACGCAATCATTTATAGAAAATTTTTTTTATTTTGTAATTAATCTATATCTTGAGACTTTTAAAAGGAGTAAAATTCCAGAAAGGAAATTTCATCAGATAAAATCCTCTTTACGGTTGAAACTATGGCAGGGAAAATAGAGTATACACATTTTGTTCACTTTATTATTCTTTCATAAGAATTTTATAAAGCCATATATGAAATAATTTTTGCTACCTATAATTATGAGTTACCTGGTTTAATTTTTTTTTCCAGTGAAAAAGTGCTTTATTACCATCACCTAACAAAATAATTATCCATGTGACAGGATTAGCAAATTCCTTTTCTTAAATTATTTCTTAAAAAGGTATTGCAGTGAAAGTCATATGTCTCATATCCCAGTACAGTTTCTAAAAAAGGCATTTTAGAATTCTTTTTTTTTAAACTTTTATTTAATGAATATAAATTTCCAAAGTACAGCTTATGGGTTACAATGGCTCCCCCTGCCCCCCGTAACTTCCCTCCCACCCGCAGCCCTCCCCTTTCCCACTCCCTCTCCCCTTCCATTCACATCAAGATTCATTTTCAATTCTCTTTATATACAGAAGATCAGTATAGTATATATTAAGTAAAGATTTCAACAGTTTGCCCTCACATAGCAACACCAAGTAAAAAACACTGTTGGAGTACTAGTTATAGCATTTAATCACAATGTATAGCACATTAAGGACAGAGATCCTACATGATATTTTTTTAAAAATTGATTAATTTTCTATGCAGTTTCCAATTTAATTCCATCCCACTCCTTGGAATTTACTCAAAGAAAATTAAATTGGCAAACAAAAAAGGCGTCTGCACATTAATGTTTATTGCAGCTCAATTCACAATAGCTAAGACCTGGAACCAACCCAAATGCCCATCAACAGTAGACTGGATAAAGAAATTAATGGGACATGTACTCTATAGAATACTATACAGCAGTCAAAAACAATGAAATCCGGTCATTTACAACAAGATGGAGGAATCTGGAAAATTTTGATTTTGCTAATCAAATAGGGAAGAGAAAATCAAGATCTTAAAAAGTGTCTCACCAAATTAAAGCTAGTTGTTAATCCATAGTATCTGGTCAAATTGAGATTAGGAATTGTGTATCTTTTAAACTGAAATGTAATTTCCCTAATGTGATTACCAGTTTTACCAGATTTTATGTTGCCAATAAGTCTTTCAATAAGTATTAGCATATAAAAGGCACAAAATAATTAATGTCATAAATATTTTATGGTAAGAGACTGAATTTTGTCTCTTCTTATTCTGTCCTACATGAATATGTTTTCATTTATTTTGTATACACAATTCACCTTCTCCTAAAATCTGCAGTAGAACTGTTTTGTGGAAAGTTCTACAAGTAAACCATTCTCTTACAATTACATTATTGGAAAAGCATGTGGGGAGTGTTAGATTCAATTGAGCAGACTTCTAATTAGATCTATTGCATTCGCTTTTATTAAAAGAAAGAATACTAATTCCTTTTTAGTATGCTGACCATGTTTTATTCTGACACAGAGCCCTGTTTTAATCTGTTCTTAACTTCCTATAATTTCTCTTTTGGAAACAGCTAGGTCATTTTTCTAACTTCTGAAGATTTTATCATATTTTTATACTCCAGAACTAAAATATCCTGATTATGACATTCAATGAATGCCACTTCTGATCTATAATTACTATCCATTCCAGCCAATTCCACCACCCCATTCTTTATTCCCTGCGCCATACGCTACTCCCCATGCACACTGTCTTTCATTTATTTCCCATTCAACTGTTTTTACACCTCTCATAATTTCTTGGAACTGTGGTCTACCTGGAATATTCTCCCAAGTTCTACCACCCTTTTCTCTCAGGACCTCTGTCAAGTGAAATCTTTAAAAAACCTTCTGTAACAGCTTTCTTCCTCCTCTACCTCTTTTCTCCCTCCATATATAAGCTGTAATTCCCTGCTATTATTGAACTAATGATACAATTAATTGCATTCTTATTCCTCTACCACATTCTGAGATCCTTGAGGGCCACTTTTCAAGATTAATAGATAAAAAGTTGTATTGTGGTAGTTAAGACCACATATTCTCAAAATCCTCTTTGCATGCCAATTTCTTTTCCAGCTACTGTGCTGTTTCTGTTCTTTACAACAAAATTTCTTGAAAATGCTGCCATTCTCTCCCATTTTCAGCTAACCACATTCCAGTGAGATTTTATTTCCATTGCTTCAGCAAACCACCTTTCCCAGGGGCACTAGTGACTGCTCATTGCTAAAATCCATGGTCATTTTTCAACCCTCATCTTACTTTGCCTGCCATCTTGGAGCCAGTT
The DNA here is from genome assembly GCF_033115175.1 of Lepus europaeus. Classification (NCBI taxonomy): domain Eukaryota; kingdom Metazoa; phylum Chordata; class Mammalia; order Lagomorpha; family Leporidae; genus Lepus; species Lepus europaeus. The sequence continues at coordinate 38,229,345 of NC_084836.1, read as the reverse complement.
TACCACTTTTAATGGAAACTTTCTTTAATATTCTAGGGAAAGACCAAAGTACCATTTTCTTTCACTCCTTTTTCAGTTTGGCTTGCTGATTCCTCCTCTTCTTTGAAACATCTAATTATTAGAATGTTTCTTCTTCTTTTCTTCTTTCTTTTTTTTTTTTTTTTTTTTTTTTTGGACAGGCAGAGTTAGACAGAAAGGTCTTCCTTTCGTTGGCTCACCCTCCAAATGGCCTCGTCTGTGTTACTTCCCAGATGATTCCATGCCATCTCATGGGTGTAAATATCACCTATATGCTGATAAATCCCAAGTTAATGACAGTCTTATTCTTTCAGGCCAGAAATCCTGAAGGCATTCTTGACTGTTCTGTTCCTCTCACTACCTAGATCCAGTCCTGCAGCAGCTTCTCTCCCTTCCAAATACATCAAAATTTTTTCACTTTGACCATCCGAAAAGCCAACACCTACTAGGAGCCACCATCATTTCTCACCTAGATTATTGTAATATTTTCCTGATTGATCTTCCTGCTTCTGCTTTCACCCCCACAATCTATTCTCTGCCCTGTAGCCACTGTGATCCCATTAATATAGTTTAAACTCACAGTATTTCAATGGCTTCTCTTTATCTGAGAAGTAAACCTAGTATGTTTGCTATGTCTTGCAATACCTTACATTATAGGGCACTATTCCCTCTCATTTCTACTCTTCTTCGCTTTGTCTATACCTGCACCGGAAACACTAATTTCCTTGATATTCCTTGAAAATGATAGAAACACTTCTCCATTTGATCATCTTTCCCAGATGTCTGCCTGCCTCATTTACTCTTTTCAAGACTTTCCTGAAAATTACCATCTCTGAGGTAGCCAGAATTCACCATCTCCTCAGTAGTATTCCATATCTGGCTTCTCTTTTCTAGTATCAGCTTTCATCAGTCCTTGTATCTGATATACTGTAGGTTTTACAGATTTTATTGATCATCTATTAAAAAATCAAATGATTTTTGTTTTCTTTGCTCACTACATGTGTAGAACCAAGTAATCTAGCCCCAGAATATTGTTTAAAAGCTGTAAAAAGAGAATAATCAGATTGTGACTTTTCTGTAACAATGTTCTCTATCCATAAACAGCATATATTGTGGAACAGTACTTGGAAAAAAAAAATCCTTAATGAATCGAAAGCTACATGTAATATCTTCCTCTTTAATAGCCCGAGTTGCATATTTATATCTTAAAAACTCCCAAAGTTTGACAAGAGACAGCAATATCCCTACCATTAATTGAATAAGCACAGTGGGGGCCTGCGCCATGGCGCACTAGGTTAATCCTCCGCCTGCGGCACCAGCATCCCATATGGGTGCCAGTTCTAGTCCCAGTTGCTCCTCTTCCAGTCCAGCTCTCTGCTGTGGCCCGGGAGGGCAGTGGAGGATGGCCCAAGTGTTTGGGCCCCTGTATCAGCATGGGAGACCAGGAAGAAGCACCTGGCTCCTGACTTTGGATCGGCGTAGCTCCCGCCTTTGTGTTCATTTGGGGGGTGAACCTTTCTCTCTGTCTCTCTCTCTCTCACTGTCTGTAACTCTGCCTGTCAAATAAATAAATAAATAAATAATAAAATCTTAAATTAAAAAAAAGAATAAGCACAGTGGCCAATATGATGGCACTGTAGGTTACAGCACTACTTGTGATGCTGGCGTCCCATATCAGAGCTCCAATTTGAGTCCTGGCTGCTCTGCTTCCAGTCCAGCTGCCTGTCTGCTTTTGTGCCCAGGAAAGCAGCGGAAGATAACCCAGATGCTTCACCACTGGCACCCACATGGGAGACCTGAATGGAATTCCTGACTCCTAGCTTCGGCATGGCCCAGCCTTGACCATTGGAGCCATTTGTGGAGTGAACCAGGAAATGGAAGACTGCCTTATCTGTCTCTTCCTCTGTCACTCTGCATTTCAAACACAGAAAAAATGAATTTTAGCCAGGGGTGGGGAGAGAGAAAATAAGCACAAAGCTCTACTGTCTTGTTTCTAATCTCAGTATCTTCTGCATCATCATAGTAGGGTCTTGGGCACATTATTTAACATTTTTTTGGTCAAATGAGTAAGAAAGTTCACATAGGAACTCCATAATATATAGTGGCAATATTGGAGTGAAATTTGCCCTTGAAAATTCCTTACATTTCCTTTGAAGTACATTTATATGGATTTGGATATGCAACCCAGTGTGGTAATATAAATGTATGAAATACTTAAGTGTGTGAAAACATAGTAAAATATTTTACAATTCTTTTAATGACATACCAAATGAATGTTACTGAATTCTTGATTTGTTTTTCTTTTTGTTCTTTAATTAGATATTTTTTTTTTTAATTTTAGAGGCAGAGTTACAGAAGAAAGAAGGAGAGAGAGAAATGGGGGCAGAGGGAAAATGAGAAAGAGGGAGAGATCTTCCATCTACTGATTCACTTTCCAAATGGCTGTAATGACCTGGGCTAAGTCAGGCTGAAACAAGCAGCTAGGAGTTTCTTCTAGGTCTCCCACATGGGTGCCAGGACCCAAAGACCTGGGTCATCCTTTACTGCTTTCCCAGGCACGTTATCAGGGAGCTGGATCAGAAGTGGAGCAGCTGAGACTCGAACCATGTCCATGGGGAATGCTGCAGGCTGTGGCTTAACCCACTGAGCCACAGCACTGGCCCTGACTTCTTATACATTAAATATTATTTATAGGATTCAACTCTACTTTATCCTTTGGTCATATAACACCCACCATATTACACCATATTAACTAATTTTAGGATATGGATGAGAAATTTTGTTTTGAGGTTTTTTAGTTTTTTGCTTGCTTCATAGAGGAAAACCTTGAGTTTTTTCATACGATGGAAATAAAGATCAATAAGTAAGGAAATACTGAAGATACCGAAGACATGACTGAAAGAAATGGCTTTCAAATCCCTGGTTTTACACATTTTCTGAAAATAGTAATATTAATTATATTACTTACAGATTCTGAAAACAGACACTGGGTAGTTTACTTAGCTTCTGTGTACTTTAATGGGTATAATGGGACCTACAACGTGGAGTTGTCATAGGAATGAATATATGCAGGAATGAGTGTTTAGTAAAGTAGCTTCCATGCCGCTTGGAATGCTTGCACCTGATATCAGAGTGCCTAGTTCATATTACAACTCTCATGTAATTTCCAGCTTCATGCTAATGCACTCCCTGAGAGGCAGCGAGTGATGGCTCAAGTGTTTGGGTTCCTGCCACTCACTTGGAAGACCCGAACTGACTCCCAGTTCCTGGTTTCAGCCTGGCCCAGCCCCCAGCTTTTGCAGGCATTTGAGAAGTGAACTGGTAGATTAGAGATTCTGCTCTCTGGCATTTCTCTCTCTCTCTCCTTTATCTCCCCCCGCCCCCTTTCAGATAAAATGAAAATACATATTTTTTTTAAAAAATGAGTAAATTCAGCAAAATATTTAAGTCACTGACAAGACACATTGTTATCTATTACTATGTTATTATTCACTTTGCAGTTTAATGTATTTCTCCTGCAGTCCTCTCCATATATTTCAAATTACTTTTATTTGTGTAGCTAAACCTGACTATACTCTTTATATATTAGTTACACAAATCAGAGAAAATATAATATTTGTCTTTTGGGGACTGGCTAATTTCACTAAGCATAATGGTCTCTAAATGCATCCATTTTGTTGGGATAGACAGGATTTCATTGTTTTTATGGCTGAGTAGTATTCCATTGTGTTTACAGACTACAGTTTCTTTATTGGGTCATCCATTGATGGGCATCTGGGTTGGCTCCATATCTTAGCTATTCTAAGTTTGAGCTGCTATAAACATGGGGATACAGGTAACGCATATGCTGATTTCATTTCCTTTGGGTAAATTCCCAGGAATGGAGTGGTTGGACAATATGGTAGGTCTATTTTCAGATTTCTGAGGACTCTCCATACTGTCTCCCATAATGGTTGTATTAATTTATATTCCACTAAAAGTACATTAGGATACCTTTTTTCCCACATCCTCACAAGCATTTGTTTTTTGTTTTGTTTTTTTTTTTAATTTCTAACTAGGGTGAGGTAAAACTCCGTTGTGGTTTGCACCTTCATTTCCCTGGTGCCTAGTGATCTTGAGTATGTTTTCATGTGTCTGTTAGCCATTTTTATTTCTTATTTTTAATTTTATTTTTATTTAAGAAATATCTGTTCCTATCCTTTGCCCATTTCTTAACTGTATTGTTTGTTGTTGTCACTAAGTGTTTTTTTTTTTTTTGACAGGCGGAGTGGACAGTGAGAGAGAGAGAGACAGAGAGAGAGACAGAGAGAAAGGTCTTCCTTTTCCATTGGTTCACTCCCCAATGGCCGCTGCAGCTGGCACGCTGCAGCTGGCGCACCACGCTGATCCGAAGCCAGGAGCCAGGTGTTTCTCCTGGTCTCCCATGCGGTTGCAGGGCCCAAGCACTTGGGCCATCCTCCACTGCCTTCCCAGGCCACAACAGAGAACTGGATTGGACGAGGAGCAACCGGGACTGAATCCGGCGCCCCAACTGGGACTAGAACCCGGTGTGCCGGCGCCATAGGCGGAGGATTAGCCTATTGAGCTGCGGCGCCGGCCGTCACTGAGTTTCTTGGGCTCTTTATATATCCTGAACGTGAATCCTGGATCAGATGTATGGTTTGCAAATATTTTCCCCCATTTTGTCAGTCGCTTCTTTATTGTTTCCTTTGCTGTACAGAAGCTTCTTGGCTTGATATAATCCCATTTGTCTATTTTGGCCTTTGTTGCCTGTGCTTCTTGGGTCTTATTCAAGAAGTCTTTGCCTATGCCTGTGTTTTGTAGTGATCCATCTGTTTTTCTCTACTAATTGATGGTTTTGGGTCTTAGGTATAGATACCTGATTCATTATAAGTTGATTTTTGTAATAGGGTGTAAAGTAGGGGTCCTTTTCATATTTCTGCATGCAGAGATCCTATTTTCCCAGCACCATTGGTGGAAGAGACTGGCCTTCCACCAGGGAGTGATATTAATTCATTTGTCAAAGATTAGCTTGTTGTGAGTACATGAATTAATTTCTGGGGTCTTTAATCTGTTCCATTGGTCCACATGTCTCTTTTTGTGCCAATACCAAGCTGCTTGGATTATAACTGCCCTCTAATGTCTTGAAGTCTGTTATTGTGATGCCTATAAAAAGTATAAAATAAGAACCAGAACCACTGGCCCATGGAAGAAACTTAACTACCTGTCTGTCCTTGTGGGTTAAAAACAAAATGAAAACTTGAACATTCTTTTGAAGTCAGGATCAGGAAGTTCATATGAAATGATGTCTTTGGCTGACTATCTAGTTATTTCAGTATTCTGTGATACATGAGATACACCTGTTTATAACATATCTTCTATACATAAGGTGCATAAGTGTATGTGCAATCTGAGAATGATACAGAAACCTATGAAAATATAGTTTATATTTTCTTAAAACTTATACCAATTTAAATAACTATTAATTCAAGGCAGTGATAAAAATATAATAAATGAGGGGCTGGCGCTGTGGCATAGCGGGTAAGGCCACCACCTGCAGTGCCGGCATGCCATATGGGTCCCGCCGGTTCAAGTCCCGACTGCTCCACTTCTGATCCAGCTCTCTGCTGTGGCCTGGGAAGGCAGTAGAAGATGGCCCAAGTGTTTGGGCCCCTGCACCCACATGGGAGACCTGAGAGAAGCTCCTGACTCCTAGCTTCTCTCTCTCTCTCTGTGTCTCTCTCAATCTCTCTCTCTCTCTCTCTCTCTCTCTGCCTCTCCTCTCTGTGTAACTCTGACTTTCAAATAAATAAATGAATCTTTAAAAATAATAACAAATGAATAGAAGAAGGGTAAGAGTTATAGAATCTCAAACTTAGTAAAGATTATTGTTAATGATGTTACCAAAAGAACACATAAATTTGAACTTTATCATGAAGTATAACTAGCTGAAGCTGAAGAAAAGAGAAGGGAAACTTGTAATTCATTAAGAGGTGTGTGCATGAACAGAAATATAGAGAACAGTCTAAAATAATGATAGATTGATCTAAGGAGGGAAGAATAAATTCTGAAATATAATGGAATATGAGAGATTGGAAAATGTGAGTATAGTGGGCCTGATAATTTAACTATCCCCAAAAGTTGAAGAGTTACTGAAGGGTTTTGGAGCAGGAAAGTGACAAAACTGTCCTTCTAAGAAAGTAACAAGCAGACAAAAATGAAGGACAGAGGGTTAAGTTAGAGTTCTTAAATAGGAAATCATTTGAATAATCAGGAAATGAATGAGGTAATAAGAAGTGCAATTGGGGTGGCTGTCTTGAAATGGGGCTGAAGGAATAAGTTGGAGATGTGTTTCAAAGGAAGAATTGTTAGAATGACATGGCTAATCAGTCATAGGGGTATTAGTTATACTGCAAAAAGTAAGGCTTTCTTCATTGTTTTTTGATGATTTATAGGTGGTGATTTATTTTTAATCCCTTTGATTCTTACATTATATATAAAATGTAACCAAAATTGTGAGATGTTGTAGTCTAGTATTATATTCATTAAATTCAAAACCATCTCATGCTTTATTGTTTAAAATTATAATGACATATAAATGACATCAAGTCAGACCCAACTCAGCATATGGTACTTGATCAGTGGCTGGCATGAGGAAATTCTCTTTGCAAAACTGTTGAATTATTGCCACTATTAGCAGGTGTTGCAGTGATATGTGCACAGTAATATTCAGCCAATAAAATTAAAGGATCTTTTGTAGCACAGTGGAAACTTTTGTAAAACCTGTATATTCATTTTTAAAATTAAGCTTTTTTACCACAAACTTAAGACATCCTTCTCATAGTATTATCTTCATAATGTTGCCTACCACTGCTGTATGTTGTAAAAATTCTCAAAAGTAGATCTGAATGCTTTGCAACCTAAAAATATTCACAAAAGTACTACTATATTTCAATCACATCGGGAGCTTATACCATATATTCAGCAGACACTTAAAAATATTTAGTGGCAAAATATAAAACCATATGTAATTTAAATTGGAAAAAACTGAAAAATATATTCAATTTTGTTTTACAGTGATCAACATGTTGGTAAAATTTATTCCAAATGTTCTTCCTTTCTGGAGTATGTCAGAAAGTCTCTTAAGAAGCTTGGATTAGATGAATCAAAAGTGAGTATATTATTACCCATGGTTTTCATGAAAGAATTTCTATGGGGTAAAAATATATATATATATATATATATATATATATAGTATAATATATATTTTAAATTATATATTATATATAAAAATATATAATGAATAAATATAACTCACCTTTAACATTTCTTCCATTTGTGAAAAAGTGTAAATTATATTGATACCAAACTTCCAGAATTTTTATGCCAATTCATCTTCCCTATGAATGTAAAGAGTTTGCTGTTTTCTACCTCCAGGAAATTTGCCCTTGAGTTTTATTGAATTAAATCATTGATCAAAAAAGAATTAAGAAGCAAGGTAACAATACAGAAGTTATAAGTAAAGAAAGAAAAATTGGTTATAATTTTGAAAAGCATTGATTTACAGCTTTTGTAACCAGTAAAAACTAAAAATTGTAAATTTGCAAAAGCCTTTGCATGAGAGAATTCTGGAGAGATGTAACATCATAGGAGTCCCAAGCTAATAATTGATAGCATTATCAAAGGTATAAAGGTAACCTGATTGACTGACAGTGATAATATTTTAACACTGAGAAAAAAAAAAAACATTCAAATGAGTCAGTAACTAAAATATCAATTTGAACTTGGATTACTCTGATAGTTTAAATTTATTATAAGTTGCAACAAACAGGTGGTTAAAAGAGTAAAATGGATTCCTTAAAAGAGAATAGTTACACAGACATGATTAAGTTATATCAGAGCTGGAGGCGGAGCCAAGATGGCGGATAGTGAGGACGTGTGCCTTAGTTTGGGAAAATAAACTTTCATAAAAGTGGAATTACTGTAGCCTCAGGAAAAGACTCAAGAAAAAAACTGCAAAGGAAACGCTTCCGGATCTTGTGGATGAGACACAGAGGACTTACAGGGAACCCACCGCGTGGAAAACCAACCGAGACGAGCCGAGCGGCAGCGGCGGGAGAGGAGCCAGAGCCACAGAATCTCGCCAGCGCGGGAACCCAGGAGGGTAAGACAAAGACCTGAGAAGTCCGAGACATTGGGGGGAGGGGGAACAGAGGCCTCTCCCTTCACTCACCAAGCAAAACAAAGAGCACCGCGATTTTACATATGTAAAGCTCAGCCAAACTCAGTATCTTTAGTGAAACTGGAGAACACATTGAGGGCTGCATAAACCCTGTGTATGGTCCCAGGGGTAGATCAAACGAATACTCACAGAGGCCAGATTTCAACTACCCTCAACTCCACTCCCAACTGAGTCAAAAAAAAAAGAAAAAAGAGAGAGAGAGAGAGAGCGAGCCAGCAAGGAGCAAGTAATCTGGGAGAGTCGCTCTTTACACAGCCTTAAACCTCGAGAAACAAGCATAGCTCTCTGGCCACACCCATCACAGCCCCTAAGGCTCCAACAAAGCAGACAGCTCACTTAGAGGCATAGTATAACGAGAGAAAAAAACAAAAACAAAAACACCACAAATTATCTCTAACATGCCAAGCAAGAAACATAGAAGCGGAGGTACCAAGAACAAGGAAGGCACTATGACGCCCCCAAGTGAACAAGACACGCCAATGCAAGATTATGAAGATGAAGAAATAGAGGAAATGCAAGAAGCAGATTTCAAAAAATTGATAAGAACATTAAGAAGTTCTCAAAAACAAATTCTTGAACTACAGAAATCCTTCATGGGCAAGATAGAAAATCTCTCCCGTGAAAATGAAATATTAAGGAGGAATCAAAATGAAATGAAAAAACTAGTGGAACAGGAATTTGCGATAGTGACAAAAAACCACAATGAAATGAAGAACTCAATAGATCAAATGGCAAACACATTAGAGAGCCTTAAAAACAGAATGGGTGAAGCAGAAGAGAGAATATCAGACTTAGAAGAAAGAGAACAGGAAAGGAAACAGTCAAAGAAAAGAAGAAGAAATCAGAAATCTAAAAAATACTGTCAGGAATCTACAGGATACTATTAAAAAAACCAACATTCGGGTTCTAGGAGTTCCTGAAGGCATGGAAAGGGAGAAAGGATTAGAAGGCCTTTTTAGTGAGATACTAGCAGAAAATTTCCCAAGTTTGGAGAAGGACAGAGACATCCTAGTACAGGAAGCTCAGAGAACCCCTAATAAACATGATCAAAAGAGATCCACACCACGACACGTCGTAATCAAACTCACCACAGTGAAACACAAAGAAAAGATCCTAAAATGTGCAAGAGAGAAACGCCAGATTACTCTCAGAGGATCTCCAATTAGACTTACAGCTGATTTCTCATCAGAAACCCTACAAGCCAGGAGAGAATGGCGAGATATAGCCCAGGTACAAAGAGAGAAAAACTGCCAGCCCAGAATATTATATCCTGCAAAGCTCTCATTTGTGAATGAAGGTGAAATTAAGACCTTTCACAGCAAACAGAAATTGAAAGAATTTGTCGCCACTCGTCCAGCCCTGCAAAAGATGCTTAAAGATGTGTTACATACAGAAACACAGAAACACGGTCACCAATATGAAAGAAGGTAAAGGAAGGAAACCTCAGAGCAAAAGATCACAGGAATCTCAAACCAGATACTAGAAAATATCTTTGGCAAATGGCAGGGCAAAGTTACTCCTTCTCAATAGTCACATTGAATGTTAATGGCCTGAACTGTCCAGTTAAAAGACACCGATTGGCTGATTGGGTTAAGGAACAAAACCCATCCTTTTGCTGCTTACAAGAAACCCATCTATCCAACAATGATCCATAGAAGCTGAGAGTGAAAGGCTGGAAAAAGATATACCACGCCAACAGAAATGAAAAGAGAGCAGGCGTAGCCATATTAATATCGGACAACATAAACTTTACCACAAAAACTGTTAGGAGAGACAAAGAGGGGCACTATATAATGATTAAGGGATCCATTCAACAGGAAGATATAACGATTATCAACGTATATGCACCTAATTACAGGGCACCAGCTTATTTAAAAGACTTGTTAAGGGACTTAAAGGGAGACTTAGACCCCAATACAATAGTACTGGGGGACTTCAATACTCCACTCTCAGAGATAGACAGATCAACAGGACAGAAGATCAACAAGGAGACAGTAGATTTAAATGACACTATAGCCCAAATGGATCTAACAGATATCTACAGAACATTTCATCCTACATCTAAGGACTTTACATTCTTCTCAGCAGTACATGGAACCCTCTCTAGGATTGACCACATACTAGGCCATAAAGCAAGTCTCAGCAAATTCAAAAGAATTAGAATCATACCATGCAGCTTCTCAGACCACAAAGGAATGAAATTGGAAATTGGCAACTCAGGAATCCCTAGAGCACGTGCAAACACATGGAGATTGAACAACATGCTCCTGAATGAACAATGGGTCATAGAAGAAATTAAAAGAGAAATCAAAAATTTTCTGGAAGTAAATGAGGATAACAGCACAACATACCAAAACCTATGGGATACAACAAAAGCAGTGTTAAGAGGAAAGTTTATATCAATAGGTGCCTACATCAAGAAATTGGAAAGGCACCAAATAGATGAGCTTTCAAGTCATCTCAAGGATCTAGAAAATCTGCAGCAAACCAAACCCAAACCCAGTAGGAGAAGAGAAATAATTAAAATCAGAGAAGAAATCAACAGGATTGAATCCAAAAAAACATTACAAAAAATCAGCCAAACGAGGAGCTGGTTTTTTGAAAAAATAAACAAAATTGACACCCCATTAGCCCAACTAACTAAAAAAAGAAGAGAAAAGACCCAAATCAATAGGATCAGAGATGAAATGGGAAACGTAACAACAGACGCCACAGAAATAAAAAGAATCATCAGAAATTACTACAAGGACTTGTATGCCAGAAACAGGGAAATCTATCAGAAATGGACAGATTCTTGGACACATACAACCTCCCTAAATTGAGCCAGGAAGACATAGAAAACCTAAACAGACCAATAACTGACACAGAAATTGAAACAGTAATAAAGGCCCTCCCAACAAAGAAAAGCCCAGGACCAGATGGATTCACTGCTGAGTTCTACCAGATATTTAGAGAAGAACTAACTCCAATTCTTCTCAAACTATTCAGAGCAATCGAAAAAGAGGGAATCCTCCCAAATTCTTTCTATGAAGCCACCATCACCTTAATTCCTAAGCCAGAAAGAGACGCAACATTGAAAGAGAATTACAGACCAATATCCCTGATGAACATAGATGCAAAAATCCTCAATAAAATTCTGGCCAATAGAATGCAACAACACATCAGAAAGATCATCCACCCAGACCAAGTGGGATTCATCCCCGGTATGCAGGGATGGTTCAACATTCGCAAAACAATCAACGTAATACACTACATTAACAGACTGCAGAAGAAAAACCATATGATTCTCTCAATAGACGCAGAGAAAGCATTTGATAAAATACAACACCCTTTCATGATGAAAACTCTAAGCAAACTGGGTATGGAAGGAACATTCCTTAATACAATCAAAGCAATATATGAAAAACCCACGGCCAACATCCTATTGAATGGGGAAAAGTTGGAAGCATTTCCACTGAAATCTGGTACCAGACAGGGATGCCCTCTCTCACCACTGCTATTCAATATAGTTCTGTAAGTTCTGGCCAGAGCTATTAGGCAAGAAAAAGAAATTAAAGGGATACAAATCGGGAAGGACGAACTCAAACTATCCCTCTTTGCAGATGATATGATTCTTTATTTAGGGGACCCAAAGAACTCTACTAAGAGACTGCTGGAACTCATCGAAGAGTTTGGCAAAGTAGCAGGATATAAAATCAATCCACAAAAATCAACATCCTTTGTATACACAGGCAATGCCATGGCTGAGGAAGAACTTCTAAAATCAATCCCATTCACAATAGCTACAAAAACAATCAAATACCTTGGAATAAACTTAACCAAAGACGTTAAAGATCTCTACGATGAAAACTACAAAACCTTACAGAAAGAAATAGAAGAGGATACCAAAAAATGGAGAAATCTTCCATGCTCATGGATTGGAAGAATCAATATCATCAAAATGTCTATTCTCCCAAAAGCAATTTATACATTCAATGCAATACCCATCAAGATCCCGAAGACCTTCTTCTCAGATCTAGAAAAAATGATGCTGAAATTCATATGGAGACACAGAAGACCTCGAATAGCCAAAGCAATCCTGTACAACAAAAACAAAGCCGGAGGCATCACAATACCTGATTTTAGGACATACTACAGGGCAGTAGTTATCAAAACAGCATGGTACTGGTACAGAAACAGATGGATAGACCAATGGAACAGAATAGAAACACCAGAAATCAATCCAAACATCTACAGCCAACTTATATTTGACCAAAGATCCAAATCTAATCCCCGGAATAAGGACAGTCTATTCAATAAATGGTGCTGGGAAAATTGGATTTCCACATGCAGAAGCTTGAAGCAAGACCCATACTTATCACCTTACACAAAAATTCACTCAACGTGGATTAAAGACTTAAATCTACGACCCGAAACCATCAAATTATTAGAGAGCATTGGAGAAACCCTGCAAGATATAGGCACAGGCAAAGACTTCCTGGAAAATACTCCAACAGCACAGGCAGTCAAAACCAAAATTAACATTTGGGATTGCATCAAATTGAGAAGTTTCTGTACTTCAAAAGAAACAGTCAGGAAAGTGAAGAGGCAACCAACAGAATGGGAAAAAATATTCGCAAACGATACTACAGATAAAGGATTGATAACCAGAATCTACAAAGAAATCAAGAAAATCCACAACAACAAAACAAACAACCCACTTAAGAGATGGGCCAAGGACCTCAATAGACATTTTTCGAAAGAGGAAATCCAAATGGCCAACAGACACATGAAAAAATGTTCAAGATCACTAGCAATCAGAGAAATGCAAATCAAAACCACAATGAGGTTCCATCTCACCCCGGTGAGAATGGCTCACATTCAGAAATCTACCAACAATAGATGCTGGCAAAGATGTGGGGAAAAAGGGACTCTAACCCACTGTTGGTGGGAATGCAAACTGGTTAAGCCACTATGGAAGTCTGTCTGGAGATTCCTCAGAAACCTGAACATAACCCTACCATACAACCCAGCCATCCCACTCCTTGGAATTTACCCAAAGGAAATTAATTTGGCAAATAAAAAAGCCATCTGCACATTAATGTTTATTGCAGCTCAATTCACAATAGCTAAGACATGGAACCAACCCAAATGCCCATCAACAGTAGACTGGATAAAGAAATTATGGGACATGTACTCCATAGAATACTATACAGCAGTAAGAAACAACGAAACCCAGTCATTTGCAACAAGATGGAGCAATCTGGAAAACATCATGCTGAGTGAATTAAGCCAGTCCCAAAGAGAAAAATATCATTTGTTTTCCCTGATCGGTGACAACTGAGTGCCAAAGGGGAAACCTGTTAAGTGAAATGGACACTATAAGCAACAATGAACTGATCAGCTCCTGTCCTGACTTTAGATGTACAATGTAATACTTTATCCTTTTTAGTATTTGTTGTTGTTGTTGTTGTTCTAGTACTATTGGTTGAACTCAGTAATTAACACACAATTATTCTTAGGTGTTTAAATTTTAACTGAAAAGTGATCCCTGTTAAATCTAAGAGTGGAAAAAGAGAGGGAGGAGATGAACAATTTGGAACATGCTCAATCGGACTGGCCGCAAATGGTGGAGTTAGAAATGTGCCAGGGGATTCCAACACAATTCCATCAAGATGGCATGTACCAATGCCATCGCACTAGTCCAAGTGATCAATTTCAGCTCACAATTGATAGCTCTGATAGGTCTAAGAGTCAAAGAGATCACACAAACAAGACAAGTATCTGCTAATACTAACTGATAGAATCAAAAAGGGAGAGAAAGATCCAACATGGTAAGTGGGATACACAGCAGACTCATAGAATGGCAGATGTCCTAAACAACACTCTGGCCTCAGAATCAGCCCTCAAGGCATTCAGATCTGGCTGAAGAGCCCATGAGAGTATAGCAGGCATGGAAAGCCAAGATATCATGGAAAAAAAAAAAAAAAGACCTAAATGAATGATCTCTGTGAGTGAGATCCCAGTGGAAAGAACGGGGCCATCAAAGAAGGAGGTACCCTTCTCCAAAGGGAGGAGAGAACCTCCACTTTGACTATGACCCTATCGGAATAAGATCAAAGTCAGCGAACTCTAAAGGCTTCCATAGCCCTGGCAACTCATGACTAGAGCCTAGGGAGATTACTGACGCCATGAACAGGAGTGTCAAATTGTTAAGTCAGCAACAGGAGTCACTGTGTGCTTACACCCCATGTGGGATCTGTCCCTAATGTGTCATCTAAAGCCAAGTGATGCTATGACTGGTACTGAAACAGTATTTTTATACTTTGCGTTTCTGTGTGGGCACAGACTGATGAGGTCTTTTCTAATTATATACTGAAGTGATCTTCTGTATATAAAGAGAATTGGAAATGAAAAAAAAAAAAAAACCTGGTGTTAAATTGGAAATGGCATAGAAAATTAATTAATTTGAAAAAAAAAATTATGTAGGATCTCTGTCTTTAATGTGCTGTACATTGCTACTTAATGCTATAATTAGTAATCCAATGGTAGTTTTTTCACTTGATGTTGCTATATGGGCAAAATGTTGAAATCTTTACCTAATATATACTAAACTGATCTTCTGTATACAAAGAGAATTGAAAATGAATCTTTACATGAATGGAAGGGGAAAGGGAGCGGGAAAGGGGAGGGTTGCGGGCGGGAGGGAAGCTATGGGAGGGGGGAAGCCATTGTAACCCATAAGCTATACTTTGGAAATTTATATTCATTAAATAAAAGTTTAATAAAAAAAAAAAGAAAAAAAAAGTTATATCAGAGCTAAAATTATTAGTGGCCAGCTCTGTGGCATAGTAAGTTAAGCATCCACCTGTGGCACCAGCATCCCATATGAGCACCAGTTCAAGTCCCAGCTGCTCCTCTTCCAATCCAGCTCCCTGCCGATGGCTTGGGAAAGCAGTAGATGATGGCCCAAGTGCTTGGGTCCCTGCACCTGTGAGGGAGACCTGAAAAAATGCATCTGACTCCTAGCTTCAGATCAGCCCAGGTCCAACCATTGTGCCCTTTTGAGGAGTGAACCAGTGGATGGAAGATTTCTCTTTCTGTCTGTAACTTTGCCTCTCAAGTAAATAAGTAAATCTTAAAAAAGGGATTACTATTTATTTTATCAATTCTCTCTCTAATCCCCAATTGTTTTCATACTTAAAGCAGTTGGACTGGTAGTAATCAGTTTCCTACCGTGTAAAATGACTGTCAGCTTCCTGGCTGTTTATTTGTTTGGTTGGTTATTTATTTATTTATCCTGCTTGATGTTCTTTCTCTGATATTTCTGGATCTCTGGTCTGGTGTCTGACACTAATCTGGAAAAATTTCTATCCTTATTACTTCAAATATTTTTTTTCCTCCTCTCTTCTGATAATCTCATTAGTTATATTTACAGCTTTTTGTAGTTGTCTTTTACTGTTGATTTTTGTGTTTCTCCCAACTATATGACATTCTGGGAAAGTAAAAAACATGGCCAGTGATCGTTAGAGTAAGGAAGGAAGGAGGGGTGAACAGGCGGAGCACAGATTTTTACGGCAGTAAACCACTCTGTATATTATAATGGAGATACATGTCCTTATGCGTTTGTCCAAACTCATAAGATACATAACTCCAATGGGGAATCCTAACATAAACTGTAGCATTGGGTGGTGATATTTCAGTGTAGGTTCATAACTGTTGTGTGCCACCCTGGTGGGAGTAAAAAGCAAAGACTGTCGTGCACAGTGGTAGAGAAGAGAACCAAACAACATGATAAAGCATAAAACAGGTTGTGCTGGGGAAAGGAAGCAAATAGATAAGTATGTTTTAGGATTGGTTTCTTGCTTGTTTTTTAGTTTAAGCAGTAGAATTGAAAGAACACAGAGTGTCTCTCTTGCCAGAACAGTTGGAAGTAGGAAAAGTTTTTAAAACATAACCAAGATTATCTTCCTAATCCAATACAAATCATCAGTGGATGTTAGAAATGTTGGGTAAGAGATTTTGAAATAACATGATATTTATGCATTCTCAAAGTATCTCTGGCAGATTATCTAT
This sequence comes from Lepus europaeus, assembly GCF_033115175.1. Taxonomy (NCBI): domain Eukaryota; kingdom Metazoa; phylum Chordata; class Mammalia; order Lagomorpha; family Leporidae; genus Lepus; species Lepus europaeus. The sequence continues at coordinate 38,213,030 of NC_084836.1, read as the reverse complement.
CCATTTCAAAATGAATAAACCTGGTTAAAACCCCAGAACCAATTATCAGAGTTAACATAACAAATAGTAGCACAAACTGACATCATGTGCCTCAAAATGAGATTCACTGAAAAGGACATAACAACATTTATGTAAAATTTTATATTGAAAAATGCCTAACTAGAATCTACTCATGAGGAAACACTGAGACAACTGACCTTTTCAAAATGTATTAATATCATGAAAAACCGGGAAGGCTAAGGAACCGTTCCAGATTAAATGAGACTAAAGAGCCATCATAGCTAAATGCAGTGCCTCATGCTGGATTGGGGGCTTTTTAAAAACTCTGTAACGGGGCCGGCGCTGCGGCTCACTAGGCTAATCCTCCGCCTTGCGGCGCCGGCACACCGGGTTCTAGTCCCGCTCGGGGCGCCGGATTCTGTCCTGGTTGCCCCTCTTCCAGGCCAGCTCTCTGCTGTGGCCAGGGAGTGCAGTGGAGGGTGGCCCAAGTCCTTGGGCCCTGCACCCCATGGGAGACCAGGAGAAGCACCTGGCTCCTGCTATCGGATCAGCGCGGTGCGCAGGCCACAGCGCACCAGCCGCAGCGGCCATTGGAGGGTGAACCAACGGCAAAGGAAGACCTTTCTCTCTGTCTCTCTCTCTCACTGTCCACTCTGCCTGTCAAAAAATAAAAATAAATAAATAAAAACTCTGTAATGACCATTATTGGGAGAAGTGGTAGCATTTCAGTATAGACTGTAGAATAGTTAATAGTGTTGTATCAATATTAAATTTACTGAATTTGATTATTGCATTTATATGAGTACATTGATTCTTAGGGGCTACTTGCTGAAGAATTTAGGCATAAAGAGTCATGATACCTTCAATTTACTGTTAGATGGGTCAGCAGTAATCACAATATTAATAAAAATGAATGGATGGATTGAAAAGGCATGTGCATAAATTGGTGAATCTAAGTAATAGATATTTCAATGTTCTTTATACTTTTTTGGCATGTTTGATATTTTTAAAAAAATTTTTAAAACCTCGGTGCATCCTCCAAACCCAAAGGAAGTGATCTTCATACCAGGTTAAGACAAAGAAGTGCTTTGTAGAATGCAAAGGTAGCCTGCATTCTTGGAAATCAAAGCCTATCCTGAAGTACTATAACATTTAGTACCTAGAAGAGTGGAAGCAGAAAGGATGAACTGAGTGTAATAAAAGGACAGCAATTGTTTCAAGCCTTTTTAGAGTCAAACTTAATAGACAGCTTCATTAAGCCTTGAGACGGTTACTGTGGCCCAGCCCAGGCCTCTTTATCAATTTGATTCTGACCAAACAAGTATGTCCTTGTGCGGCCAGTAATCCTGACCCCTGCTGACATGACTGCCCACCAGAGTTGCTGGCCAACAGCCATGAAAAAACACATTTGGACAGATTCCTCACCCACCAATCAAGCTCACTTTTGCCCCACACAACATATTACTCATTGTTCACGTTTTTTCATTAAGATTTCATGTTTTAGGAAAATACTCCAGCAAGCACATAGAACAACAATTTAATTTGTGTACATGTCATCTTTTCTCTAACTTCTATGTAGAAAGGCACTTTGCGTTAGAATTCATACTTTAATCGACTTGAATTTTTTCTGTAGCAAAATATTATGGAAGATTCCACTTTAATAGTTTCATTTAAAAGTGTCTTACAGTATACCATCTCTTTGCTAATTGATTGTTGACAGATTGTTAGTAGTCAAAACACCAAAACCTAAAAATTCATATATGATGGTTTCCTTTGGCAAATTCATCATGCTCATGGAGGTGTTTAATTTTATACATATTGCTGATATTTATAAAAAATTTCAGAACAGACTTAGTTGGAAGGCTATTCTGAAATTTCAGTAGATATTGGGAGGGAAAAAAGAAATCACAGGAAGGTGATTTGGAAGTCAGTGTTCTGGGAACTAGACAGTAAATTATTTCCTCTTCCAGAGGCTAATTAATTAGTTCTTATCCACCATACCAGGACCTGAAGCTCTGAAGAGATCACTTCTTTGCAAGAATGTCATTTTTCTTACTGCTTTGATATTGTTATGTGTCAGAACTCTAGTACACACTTCTTCCTTAGGAACCTTTTGACTCCACTAAACAGGCACAAGTACAGTTCTTTTCATACACTCAGCGAGGCGTGGAGTTTTAAGACTTTGGGGGAAGCTTTAAGGAGAATCCTATTTAGAAGTCAGTTTGGGATTTTCCTGGCTGAGAGTTCAAATATTTACGTATATGTTATGTATCTTTGACTTATATTCTTTGACCTGCATCTTCCATTCTGTACCTCATCACCTGCCTTCCAATGCTAATAATCACTGTTTTATGGTTTGTTTCTGTTGATTTGAATTATTTTTTTAGGTTCCAAATGAGATCGATCACACAAAGTTGTTTTTCTTCTGTTTGGCTTATTTCACTTAGCATGTATAATATCCTTAAAGCTTATGCATCTGTGGCAGATCACAAGATCCCCCTTTTTAAGGCTGAATCATGTTCCCTTGTGTATATGTAGCATTTATCCATTTATTCTTTATCCATTTATTCATTGATGAGCAGTTAGATTGTGACTGTATCTTGCCTATTGTGATTAACAGTACAATGAAAATGGGAGTATAGATATCTTTGCAGGGTGCTTATTTCGTTTCCTTTAGATATGTAACAAGAAAAGAATAGATTACAGATTTGTAATTCTGACAAAATCCCAAGCCTGTCTTGCCTTAATTCTATCTCTCTTAAGCCTTCATTGCTTTAGCATGTGACCTTTAATCCCCCAGCAAGTGTTACACTTGAAGCACCTTCAGTGTCTCATGGAATCATCAATGATTTTTTGGTCTTGCCTCCCTAACAGTGAAGATCTCTACTAAACCCCACTGCGACTTCATACCACCTTTTGTTCTATAGATAAAGAATGGAAAAATTCGAAAAAGATGTCAAAATGTATTAGCCCAGTGTGGGCATGAGATTCACACTCTCATTTATTTAATCTGTCCCTTGGCTCTTTCCTTTGCCCTTCTTCCTGCCTGGTTAACCTAATACCAGTCCATTTTTGTGCAGGTGACAAAGCTGTATATACTGTCTCTACTCAAAGTATAGTACAAGGAGCACCTGCAACAGCAGTATCTGGGAGAAATAGAGGCTCTGGGACAGACACAATGAATTAGAAAATACCTTCTGACAAGGTCCAAATGATTTTATACACTCTTAAAATATGAAAAGGATTGGTCTATACTAGGCAGATCTCTTCTTACAAACCCAGCTGCAAACTTTTATGTGTTTATCAGGGACTCCAAAATCAAATGTGGAGACAGTTGTAAGGTAAAAAGGACACAAAATTTCCTTCTCTCAAAAAACTAACATTCTAACTGAGAAGAGAAGAAATCACTATTATTTTGCTTCCTGTCAAAAGCCAGATTGAGAAATTTGTGATTTGAAATGATTTTTAAAAAATATAATGAGCATATGTCCTGGCTTGTCCCAGAGAGTCCTGCTTTACACCTGTTTTATTTCCCTAATTATTAGTAACACTGATGCTTCACTCTAAAAAGTGTGACAAATTATGTCATCTCCCTACTTTTAAGGGACATGCTATCCATACATAATTCTAGATATCCAAGCCCAATTTCTATATCAAATTACATCACTAGAGAGCTATACTCCTGTGTTTACATGTCTACACTCATCATAGATCATCCCCATGTGGATACATATCAGAATTATGATTAAGTAGTTTACTTTTATGAAGGTTTAAAAGAGGAGGAGATGTGTTATTTGGTTATTTGATTTCAAGAAATAAAAACTTGCTCATATTTTTTTCAAACATTGGTAGAAGATTATTCCATGCATGCATTTACTTAAAAGAAAGACTAGAATCAGTCAAGTTTTGAGATACCCACAAAGGGATGCCGGCCTAGTCTCATCAATGTACATTGTTAACTGTAGGCAGGATGCAAAACAGCCCATAATGACAGAGGGCATTTGGTGTACCAGTTAAGATACACTTCAGACATCCACATCTCACATCAGAGTTCTTGGATTTGAGTCTGAGCTCTGCTGCTATTGCCACCTTCCTGCTTATGTGGCACTCTATGAGGCAGCAGTTAATGGCTCCAGTACTTGGGTCTCTGCCACCATGTGGAAAATTTAAATGGAGTTCCCTGCTTCCAACTTTAGCCCAGCCCAGCCCTGCTGTTGCAGGTGTTTAGAAAAGTAAACCAACAGAAGGTCTCTCTTTCTTTTTCTCTCTCTGCCTCTCAAGTAAATAAATCAATGCTTTTTAAACCTTCTAGGTTATTTTTAAGAGAAAATATAGTGTGTTTTCTGTGGTCACCCTACCATGCAATAGAAGTACAGAACTTCTTGTTTCTGTCAAACTATAACTTACTACCCGTTAGTCAACCTTTTCCTCTTCCCTTTTAACCCATCCCACCTCAGCCTCTGTTAATCACCCTTATACTTTTAACTTCTATGAGATCACCTTTTTTTATTAGACCCCACAAGTGGATAGATACTTAAGTTGTTTCTAATTTTTGACTGTTGTTAATACTGCTGCAATAAACATGGGAATGCAGATGTCTCTTCAATAGAGTGATTCTGTTCCCCTTGGGCCAGTAATGGAATAGCTGGGTCACACAATAACCTATTTTTAGTTTTTTGAGGAATTTTATGCCTCACATTTTAAGCCTCCTCAAATTATTCTTTAGAATTAATATATTACTTTTTCTTGTATCTTATGATGTATAGATTTGAACCAATTAAATTTTAAGAAAAACACAAGAACTAATAATTATACTTCCAAATAGCCATCAAAATCAGTATACCAAATTGTATTCAAAACTCAAACCTGATAATATCTAATTTCACATACATTGAAGATAAAAATATTGCCATTAAAAAAATCTCATGTAATGTAATGTTAGTCTAATTCTGTATAAAAACCATAGTGCCTTTTAAAATTGGCTTTATTTTTCAAGCTAATTACAGAAAAACATTAGGTACACAGATGTTCCCCTGGCAACCAATAGCTCTAAGGAGTAGTAAAAGATATTATAACTGGAAGAATAAGAACAAATAAAGGGAAAATGCATTATTATTTTTTCATTTAGGAAAAAATTAAAAGCTTCTGAATTATTAATACTACTGTTAATATAGGAGAAAACATTAATTTTAGTGTGATTTTTGATAAGAATTATTGAAGTTTATATTATGCAACGGCTTATTTAATTCAGATGAAATAATATTTAATTATGTGATTTGCCAGTCCTCATTTTTAGGATGACTATGAGCTGAAAGTAATATTTTTTGAAAATTTCTATTTATATAAAAGGAACAAATGTCATGTATTTCATATATACATTTTTTTTAACTTTTATTTAATGAATATAAATTTCCAAAGTACAGCTTATGGGTTACAATGGCTCCCCTCCTCCCATAACTTCCCTCCCACCCGCAACCCTCCCCTTTCCCACTCCCTCTCCCCTTCCATTCACATCAAGATTCATTTTCAATTCTCTTTATATACAGAAGATCAGTTTAGTATATATTAGGTAAAGATTTCAACAGTTTGCCCCCATATAGCAACACAAAGTGAAAAAAATACTGTTGGAGTACTAGTTATAGCATTAAATAAGAGTGTACAGCACATTAAAGACAGAGATCCTACATAATATTTTTTTAAAAATTAATTTTCTATGCCATTTCCAATCATATATACATTTTTAAGGACATAGTGATACTTCCCACCCTACCTCCCTTTTCTCCCTCGCTCCTAACTCCCCTCCTTCCTTTCTTATTTTTCTCTTAATTTTTGCAATGACATGCTTTCAGTTTACTTTATAATCACAAGCTTAACCCGCCACTAAATAAAGAATTCAACAAGTAGTAACTAGAAAAACCACTATTCCTCACAAGTATAGACAAAGGCTGTAAATAATAAAATCTCAAAATATTGTATTGTAAAATTTACTGTTCAAATGTTAGTAGGTTCAAACTTTATTTCTATTAGCAAATAAAAACATTTGAAATTTGTGTACTTCAGATGTATGTCTACATTCAAAATAATGTTTGGGGAAGCACAAAATGTTTAGATGAGGGTACTTCAAAAATTTCATGAAAAATGGAATTTAAAGGTAAGCTTATTTTGTTGCAAAATATTTTGAAATCTATTTGTACACAGGATCTTCAAAAATTCATGGAGAATGTGCATCATAAATAAACTGTATGTGGGCTCCAATTTTTTGCACCACAATAAACTTATCTTTTTTATATTCCAACCTTGTATTTTCTTTTTAAGATTTATTTATTTATTTATTTATTTGAAAAGCAGGTTTATAGAGGGAGACAGAGTAAAAGAGTTCTTGTATCCACTGGTTCATTCCAAAAATGGCCACAATGGCCAGAGCTGGACCAAGTTAAAGGCTTGGAGCCAGGAGTTTCATTCCATACTCCCACGCGGGTACAAGGGCCCAAGCATTTGGGCCATCTTCTGCTGCTTTCCCAGGCATGTTAGCAAGGGAGCTGCAATGGAAGTGAAGCTGCCAGAACATGTACTGACACTCTTATGGGATGCTAGCATCACAAGTGGTGACTTAACCTGCTGTACCACAATACCAGCCCCTAAACTTATTTTTTTAATCCCATCTTTTAATGAACTTTTTGAAATACTTTTCATGAATGAAGAGACACATTTTCCGTTTAAGAGAATATCAAGTAATATATGTGAATATTCTTCCCTCAAGGAAATGGAACATAATTCCCATTGCTAGGTGCTAGCTACATATTGGGACTTTTGTTCAAAGAGTGAAGAAACCTGACAAACACTAAATCAAGGTCAGCATTGATAATGAAAAGTCATATTGTTAATACGTATCTTTGGTATAATGTGAGGAATATAGCACCTTGCTCCTGTGGTCTTTCTTCAAAATCCCTAACTCCAGTCTATTTATGAGAAAAACATCTGACAAATGGCAGTGGAGGACTACTCTACAAAATACTTGATCATTGCTGCTCAAAGCTGTCAAGATCATTAAGACAAGGCAAGTCTGAGAAGCCGTCAAAGCCAGGAGGGCTTAAATGTAATATGGTATCTTGGATGGCATTCTAGAACTGGAAAAGAGTATCAAGTTAAAACTAAGGATATATGAATAAAATGTGAACTTTAATTAATGTCTTTTAATATGTTTTTTAAATTTTTAACTGACAGATTTTATACACATATAAAATATCCAGATCAGGATAATTGGCATATCTGTCACCTAGAACATTTATTACTTCTTTGTGTTCAGACCATTCTAAGTTACCACTCCTTGCTATTTTGTAATGTGCAAATAATCTTTGTCAACAATAGCTATCCCATTGTGCTATAGAACATTACAAATTGTACTTCCTATCCAGCTACACCCTTGTACTCATTAACCCTCCTCTTTCCAAACATCACTTTCGTACACCTTTTCCAGACTCTGATAACTACTGTTCTACTCTCACTTATAGGAGGTCAACTATTTAGCTTCCATATACAAGTGAAAATATGCAGTATTTGTCTTTCTGTACCTGTATTATTTCACTTAACATAGTGTCCTCTATTTCCATCCATGTTGGCATAAATGATAGAATTTCATTCTTTTTTATTACCGGATATTCTGTTGCATAATTTATCTCCCATTCATCCATTAATAAACACCTAGATTGATTCCATGTCTTGGCTGTTTTGAAGAGTTCTGTAGTAAATATGCAAGTTCATGTGCCTTATTAATACACTGATTTCACATCATTTGGATATGTGCCCAGTAGTAAGATTATTACATCATATGTCTGTTTTACTTCTAGGTTTTCAAAGAATCTCCATACTGTTTTCCATAATTACTGTATTAATTTACGTTTCTTTGGAAATTTTATTAATTTCCAAAGTACAGCTTATGGATTACAGTGGCTTTTCCCCCCAATAACCTCCCTCCCATCTGCAGCCATCCCATCTCCTGCTCCCTCTCCCCTTCCATTCACATCAAGATTCATTTTCAATTATCTTTATATACACAAGGTCAATTTAGCATATATTAAGTAAAGCTTTCAACAGTTTACACCCACACAGAAGCACAAAGTGTAAAGTATTGTTTGATTACTAGTTATAGCATTAATTCACATTGTACAACACTTTAAGGACAGAGATCCTACATGAGGAGTAAGTGCACAGTGACTCCTGTTGTTGACTTAACAGATTGACACTCTTGTTTATGGCATCCGAAATCTCCCTATGCTCCTGTCATGAGTTACCAAGGCTATAGAAGCCTTTTGAGTTCGCCAATTCCGATCTTATTTAGACAAGGTCATAGTCAACGTGGAAGTTCTCTCCTCCCTTCAGAGAAAGGTACCTCCTTCTTTGATGGCCCGTTCTTTCCACTGGGATCTCACTTGCAGAGATCTTTCATTTAGGGTTTTGTTTTGTTTTGTTTTTTTTCCAGAGTGTCTTGGCTTTCCATGCCTACAATACTCTCACGGACTCTTCAGCCAGATCTGAATGCCTTAAAGGCTGATTCTGAGGCCAGAGTGCTGTTTAGGACATCTGCCATTCTATGAGTCTGCTGTGTATCCTGCTTCCCATGTTGGATCGTTCTCTCCCTTTTTTATTCTATTAGTTAGTATTTGCAGACATTAGTCTTGTTTATGTGAACCCTTTGACTTTTAGTCCTATTTTATCAATTATGAACTGAAACTGATCACTTGGACTAGTGAGATGGCATTGGTACATGTCACCTTGATGGGATTGAATTGGAATCCCCTGGCATGTTTCTAACTCTACCATTTGGGGCAAGTCAGATTGAGCATGTCCCAAATTGTACATCTCCTCCCTCTCTTATTCCCACTCTTATATTTAACAGGGATCACTTTTCCATAATTACTGTATTAATTTACATTTCCACCAGCGTTTTATTAGAGTTCCAATTGCTCCCCATCCTTGCCAGCATTTGTGCTTTTTTGTCTTTTTGTTAATACTCATTCTTACTGGTACAATATTCAGTCTTTTTAACTGGTATAATAACAATTCAAACTGGAATTAAGTTATATTTCATTGTGGCTTTGATATGCATTTCCTTTAGTGTTACTGATGATGTTGAACATTTTTTCATATATTGATCATTTGTGTATCTTCACTATAGGTTCATAAATTGTAAGATGTTAATAATAAAATAAATGAGTATAGAGTATATAAAAATTTTGCTATCTTCAGAACTTCAGTAAATTTACAACTGTTCAAAAAATTTTTTAAAAACAATAATATGAGAAAAACCAATGTGTATTGAACCTTTGCACATGCATTGTACTAAAGACTTTGTTTATATTATCTCATTAAATGAATACTAAGGTTTAGCTTACAAAATGAGTAGTGAGTGATGTTGTTTTACAGATGAGGAAGTTGAGGTGTTAACTATATAAACCAAAATCTAGGAAATGTGGGAGTAAAGATTCCAATCCATGCTGTCACACTGAAACAACTTGTCAATAGACACTGAACACAAGAAGAATACTTGCTTGCCATTTTTCTAGAACCAGCAGTCCTCTAACGGAGAAACAATAAGCCTATGAGGAAGAATAAAGAGAAAATTCATGCTGGCAAAGTGCAGTAACTATACTTCTAAATCAGATTGAAGAATTGAGGTTTACATAAAGGCAGAAGAAAAATCAACAAATGAATTTTATTGTGCACATTGTTTCGATTTGCAACGTAAAATTTTGTTTATTTTTATTTACTTGAAAGGCAGGGAGGAGCAGTGGGGTAGAGATACCGACCTTCCATCCCCTGGTTCATTGCTGAAATCTCCAAATACTTGGAACAGCTGAAGCTGGGTCAGGTTGGAGCTAGGAGCTCAGAACTCAGCACTTGTCTCCCACATGGGTGGCAGACATCCAGGTACATGAGCCATTCCTTGTTGCCTCCAAGGGGCACATTAGCAAGGAGCAGAGCAAGGACTGAAACCCAAGCACTCCATTATGGGTTGCAGTTGTCCAAACAGCCTCTTAAGTGCTCACCAAACAGCCTGCCCCAGTGTGCACCTGCAGTGTGCTTGTTGTACTTGTTAAAGTATGCCTTTATCAGACAGTGCCTCGATTCTGTTGGCTTTCTCTATCTAGAGGAAGTTGGCACTACCTGGGTGCTAACTGGTATTAGCATTCAATAATGAATGAAATGAGATGATTAATGTCAAGATTACCTAAAATAGATAGAATACTTTTTAATTTCTGTGATCTCATCTGATGAGAGGTTTTTGATCATGTGATTAAAAAGGTTCATTTGGGGCCAGTGGGAGACCAGAAGAAAGCACCTGGCTACTGGCTTCGGATCAGCGCAGCGCCGGCCATAGCGGCCATCTGGGGAGTGAAACAACAGAAGGAGGACCTTTCTTTCTGTCTCTCTCTCTCACTGCCTATAACTCTACCTGTTAAATAAATAAAAAAATTAAAATTAAAAAAAATTTTAAAAAAGGTTCATTAAAGCTGGACTCATCTCTAAACTGTGAATTTTGCACTTAAAAGTATAAATTCACTGTTTGGAATTCTAAGTAAATTGGATCAAACATACCTATAATGCATAATCTAAATGTCCAGTTTGCTTCACTTAAAATAAAGCATCAGATTTTTTAATTTATGAGTGAAGGTGGTTTCCTCTGCAGTTACTCAAAGACAACCAACAGAATGATAACCAGAAACAAGCTCCTTTACTGTATCACAATACATTTTACATGTCAAACTATGTGTGTTATCAGATACAGTGAACTTAATGAAGTGATGATAGAGGCCATGAGGAAATGCTCCAAATTACAGATCTCAACCAAACCCAGCAGAACACAATTCTCCAAAATGTCATCAACTGAGAAACAAAATCAACAACCCTCAGTGTGATTCTTTCTTGTTTGGCACAAAAGAAGAACACAAAAAATAAAAGACCCAAAGAATCACAATGAAAAACTATTTGTAGAAAGCAAAATTGCAAAGATTATCAGTTCTGATTTTTCTGGCAATGGCTGATTCTCAGGATGGTAGAGGTAAAGGACTAAAGGTTGTAATTCACACACAGACACACACATGCAAGTTTGTGAGACACAAATTTTTGCTGCCTTAAAGCACAAGCATGAATCCAGTCCAACTTGTTCTTTGAACACTTGGTCTAGGAGGTACTCATTTAATTCAAAGATGGATGAAATTTTAAAAAGATTAGGAAGTAGATAATCTGCATGGGTTCTATACTAAGGAAGAGATCTTTTCTTGAAGGCTACTCAAGAAGTTAGATTAAACAAAGCCATGCTTTCACTGTTACCCTTTTGTGCTTTTTAAATTCAAAAAAATTTGAGCTCAGTAAGAAAAAGAATATAGGTGTCAGCACTGTGGCATAGCAGGTAAAGCTACCGCCTGAAGTGCCGGCATCCCACATGGGCAACTGTTCGAGTCCCAGCTGCTCTACTTCTGATCCAGCTCTCTGCTATGGCCTTGGAAAGCAGTAGAAGATGGCCCAAGTCCTTGGGCCCCTGCACCCACGTGGGAGACCCGGAGGAAGCTCCTTGCTCCTGGCTTCAGATCAGCTCAACTCCAGCAGTTGCGGCAATCTGGGGAGCAAACCAGTGGATGGAAGACCTCTCTCTCTCTCTCTCTCTCTCTCTCTCTCTGTGTGTGTGCCTCTGCCTCTGCCTCTAACTCTGACTTTCAAATAAATAATAAATCTTTTTTTAAAAAAATAAAAGGAATAGAGGCTTTTAAAATGATTCTTGGCTCTTTATCCAGTCTTTCATTTGTTTTCACCACATGTATTTTGACAGCAATTTCTTCTGCTGAATTTCCTTTATTAAGCCTTTCACAAAGGCATTCAACTTCAGAAACATCTTTTCCTTTTGTATTCATATTTCATTGGTTATTTTACAATAACATAATTGTCATTAAGAAGTCTAGAAATAGGCAAAATTGATTCAGTAATCAAAGTTCAGCTGGGAGGAGCGGAAACATGTAAGTGAACTAAAATGTAGTTTGCTAAATACAAGGATTCTGTATACTGTGGGTAAATGTTTTAGGGAAAAAAATAGGTGATAATGATTATAGATGGCTTTGTTAGCTGAATGTTAAGAGAAATTATGTTGAGTATGAAGAGACACCATTATTGTGTTCCTATTGCCTTGGAATTTTTCTCTAGAATATATAGTTTTAGATGTAGTATTTACATATTATTTTTATTCAAAAAGTGTTTAGTGAACTCCTATATTCCTCAAGCATGGAAATAAGTGATAATAAATATTTCATCACTATTTACTACATTAAACAATATTAATGTGGTGTTTCTGATAATTTTATTTATGTATGCCTAATAACCTATAACAATGGAGAAGATTTAAGTGAAATGATTATTTGATAGATTTGCTTTGTGAATGCCCTTAGAAAGAGCTTTTCAGACACCTGATGTTGTTTTAGATTGATGCCATGTTTATTTTTCATGGGAGATGTTTGATAAGGAAAAATATTATCAAGTTCATTATTGTTGTTTTTATCTTGAAGCTACCAGAAAAACTTATAATGGACTACTACGAGAAGTATAAGCCTAGAATGAATGAACTGGAAGCTTTTAATATGGTAAATCTCAAAATTAAACATATTAAATTGGATATGTTGCTAGACTTCAATAGGGTCTTATTAAATTTTATTATGGAGCCAGCCAATCTGTATTGTTTTTTTTTCTTTCTGTAGAAAGACTGTTTTGGATCAGTTCCTATTTCAGAGCTGTATTAGGTGTCAGTAATGTAATAAAGACAACACATGGTGCATTTCTCTTAAAGTGCATTATAAACGCATGGAATGAAGTTTCAGAATCCTTTGAACACATATTGGTCTCAATGGCAGTTATTTCACAAGCATTCCTTTTAATGAATTTCATTCCTAGTCCCCTTTTAAAAAACTTTCTACCACATATGATTGCTTGTTGGATTCTACTCCAAAGTCACTTAAAGGCCATTCTTTTCCTGTCACTATTAAAAACTATCTCTTCAATGTTCTTTTTCTGAAGATACACAGTGGGTATTAGAAATCTGATCTATAAAAACTTATGTAGATATATTTTCCTAAACATGAGTGTTAAAGAAATAAGCTGGTCTCTTTTTTCTTTTTCTTTCTCTTTTTTTTTTTTTGTTTTGTTTTTGTTTGTTTGTTTGTTTTTAAGTAGCACCACTCTATATTATTCTTCTTTTAGTTGAAAGTTGTTCTGGCTCCTTGTATAGAGACACTGATTCTTCTGGATCGACTTTGCTACCTTAAAGAGCAGGTAAAAAATTTATAATGCATAACAAATATCTTTACTAAATACAGTAATCTGAACTTACTTGCATAAAATAAGGTTATTTTACATAAACTAGTAAGGTAATTTTTCTCATGTTTTCATAGTTTAAATATTCATTTTACCTCTTTTAAACATGTAAGCATGTGTATGACAGATGTTTTCAGCAAAGTTGCTATAATAATGTACACATTCTTTTTAATTGTGTGGCAATTACCATACATAGGCAGTGAACACATGCTACCATATATGACATATTATATAGCAAAAATTAATACCATGCATAAGATATATTGTGTACATATTACATTTTGTGAGAGTTTCCCTTTTAATTCACTTATGAACTTTTGGATATAATCATTAGCAGTAGAAAAACTTGATTCTGATCAATGAATATTACTTCTGTTTTAAACATTCTTATTTATCTGTGTGACAAAAACACTGCTTTTGGGTTATATTTAGTGAAAATATTCTTTGCAGATGATATGTGCAAATCAAACCCATTTGTGGACTCAGCCTAATATTTCAAGTATAAATCCTTTATTTTAATTGTTTTACCAGATTGGGAGTTCTGCCTTCTTCTCCTCAGTTGTCTACTAGGGACAAATGGATTTGAATAAATATTGCTTTGTCCTAATTTACATTTTTATGGAGAAAGGCAATTTTTAAATATTGAAGTAAACACTTTCTTAAGTGGACTGCTAACTCCAAATAACCTTGATTCCCAAGTTGGTAGATGACAGAATTAATACCTATTCCACAACTGTTTATTTTTCCTTTTTTAATTTTAATTTTTTAATTTTCATTTTATTTGAAGGCAAAGAGAGAGAGGGAAAACAGAGAGACAGATAGACAAAGATCTTCAGTGTGCTGATTAACTCCCCAAATACCTAAAATGTCTGGGACTGGGCCTAGCTGACCAGGAGCTAGAAAATCAATCCAGGTCTCCCAAGTGGGTGACAGGGACTCAACTGCTTGAACTACCATGGCTGCCTGCAGGATGCACATTAGCAGGAGGCTGGAATCAGGAGTGAAGCCAAGACTCAAACCCAAACATTCTAGTATGGAATTATGGGTACCCCAAGCAGCATCTTAAATGCTGGACCAAATGCCTGCCCCTCATTTTCCTATTCAAAACAATTTATATTAATCTAAGTACAGTAGTTAGGCAACAGTATTCACAAAAAGTGCTATGTTGTAATGAAACAATAGAATAATGTAAGTATTAACTTTAATATTTTAAACATTATAAAGGTAATACATATTTATATTACAAATTGTTAAATACATAGAATATAAGACAGAAAATTGAAAGTAATCAAAATGCCATCTTTTGAAATACCCTGTTAAATTTTTGTTGTATTTTCTAGTGATTCAAATATATGTGTACACATTATTTGTACCTTCATTAAAATTAAAATCAAATTATAAATGCATTTTTGCATCAAATTTGTTTCCTTTATTTGAAACGTTCTTGGGTTATTGGCAATATCCAATTTTTCATGATCACAGCAAATAAACCTTGTAATTCACTTTCCATGTATATCTCTAATAATTCCCTCAACATAAACTCTTGAAGATAAAATTATAAATATTAATTTTATTCTGCAAAGAGTAGTTTTACATAATTTTATGTGGTCGTAATTATAGTTTATGGCTTGATTTACTTTTCCTTGTATTCTTCTACTAATCGTTGTATATCTAAAACACCTGTCAATTTGCAGGAAGATATTGCATGGTCTGCACTCGTGAAGTTGTTTGATCCTGTGAAATCTCCCAGATGTTATGCTGTTATTGCTCTGAAGAAGCAGCAGTGATTTCAGTTGAAGCAAATTATTAGATGTATCTGTTGAAACTGTTACTAAGATTGCATTTCTAAACATGAATGTCCTATTGTGTAAATATTTTTAAATCACTGCTATATATTTTAAATAAACAATAAAATAATGGCTAACAGAAAGTCATATTCCACTTTTTTCATTGCACAAGCATACACTAATAAAATAAGCACCCATAAAAATATTATGAAAAGGTCGACATTGTAATCTGAGTTGTAATTCTTGTTCAATATTTGAGATTCTTGATATTTGCTACATATAACATTTTCATTTTTAATGAATGAAAGCAGATGAAAGGTGCAAGTGTAGAGTTGTAAATTGGTTGTATTTGAAGATTATTTGCATTTTCATTTGGAAGAGTTGTCCACATTACCAGAAGGGAAAAATCTACTTCTAAAGGGAAGAACAACCCAGGAACCAGGCCAGCTGTAAAAATTGCCTAATATAAAGCACATTTTGGACTGTTCTTTAATCTAAGTTACTTGTGGCAATATTCTATACCGTTAAAGAAATGCACATCTTGTAAGTGAGCTATTCACTCTAAGGATTCATGGGACTATTTGTCTTACTGAAACAAGGTGATGGGTTGGCACTTAATGGAATTACCTTATGTTCTCTAAGAAGCAATCCTGAGTAAAGCAAGAGTGGATAGAATGAAGCCAGTATCCTGCTCAGAACGGAGCAAGTTCCTTTCATTAGCAGAAAACTTGTGGTTTCTAATGCACATAGAAGGAATGGACAGCTAGGTTCAAGTGTCCTTAATGCCAAGCCAAAGAGATTGTAAAGTTCTTCAAAGCAGAAAAAGTAACTTTCTTAAATTTTGGAGTCTCCACATAGATGAGAAGAGTAATTGTTTTGCTGTAGGTTATAGTATTGATACTGAGTTAGCAGGCAGGATGTATGTAAGTGAGCAGGTAGTTTGTACAGCAGTAAAGTATTAGATAAGATTTCAAAACTATCCAAATATGGAAATCAGAATATAAGAATTCATATGTAGTTATTCACAAACTTAAACAGTTTTCAGTATTTTACCAATCTTGAGTCCTGTGTACAAACTCGAAGGTACATAATGCATACACTCCACCCACGCCCATCTCCCCTGGACACTTTTATACAAGGCCCAAGCAGTCTGTTATTTCTCATAAACACTTCACTATATATGAGTGGATTGCTAAAAGGTAATGAAAGGCTTATACTATCTCTTAATTTACATTATCTTTTTTAAGATTTATTTATTTTACTTGAAAGTCACAGTTACACAGAGAGAGGAGAGGCAGAGAGAGAGAGTGGTCTTCAATCCGCTGGCTCACTCCTCAGATGGCCACAACAGCCGTAGCTGCGCCAATCCGAAGCCAGGAGCCAGAAGCCTCCTCCGAGTCTCCCACACGGGTGCAGAGGCCCAAGGACCTGGGCCATCCTCTACTGCCCTCCCAGGCCACAGCAGAGAGCTGAATAGGAAGTGGAGCAGCGGGGTCTCAAACCAGCGCCCATATGGGATGCTGGCACCGCAGGCAGCGGCTTTACCCGCTATACCACAGCATAATAGTTAAGAGCTTTTTTCCATAGAACATTGGTGGTTGTCCTCATTCCCATATCTGCAATTTGTTCTGTCAGTTTGTTCAATTCAGAATCCAAACCAGAGTTAACATATTTACATTTTATATGACTCTGGTTATTTTCAAAATAGCAGCCTCCATTTTTAAAAATCTCATGCCATTTTTATCTTTCTAAAAAAAATCAGATCAGGTCATTTATTCTAGACTATTCCATTTTCAGATTTATCTAATTATGCCTTTGTAGAACTCCTTAATACATTCACCCATCCCAAATGTTTCGTGTAAACGTTTAGATCTAGAAGCTTGATTAGATGAGGATATTGTGTGTGTGTTCTGTACCTTCTGTTGGATCACATCAGGAGGCATACCATGAGTGCTGTCCCACAATTAGTGGTACTGAGATTGATCAGCGACTTCATTTGGTTTGAGCCTGACTTACCAAGTATAAAATTGCCATCAACCTTCCTCTTAATGGTTTTAGCAACTACTAACAATGATTGAAAGCAGTAAGAGAGAAAAACACACTATGAGTTGATTTACCATATTCATACTGCTTGCTTGGGAATCCTCTCCAGTTTCAATATGACTGCATATTTCATTATTTTCTGTTAAATTGCCTTTTTGTTTTCGTATACTGTTAATTTATTTCCTGGTATTGTTTGCTGTATAAGTAGCTATCTTGAAGGACTAGAAAGCCCTTGCAGCCTATGCTCTTCCCTTTCATAACTCTACCTCCTGTTAAAATTTTGAAATTTTTAAGCCCTTCCCTAGTTCTCATATATTCGTGTAATATTTATTTTTCATTATAAATGCAGTTTTTAAAACTTCATATGTAAAACACCAGTTAGCAGACAGAACTGAATTACAACTGATTTAATGCAAGGAAACATAGTAATTTCCCTGTGTTTTAAATGAAATTGTATTAATTAATATTTTCCATTTCTATTAGTCAAATGTATTACTCAAAAATTAATCAAAATGAAACAACCTGCATGATCACTATGAGACAGTGTTTCAGCAAAAAACAAAATATTTTTAACAAGATAGCAATATTTAGTAAGACTGCAGCTTTATACACAGTAATCCCATTGCGATGTTTCCAGAACACCATCTTGAAAAAACTGCTCTTTGAGAAATACTTTTTGCTTGGGGCCACCTCTGTGCTGTAGTAGGTTAAGCCACCACCTGCTCTGCCGTCATCCCATATGGGTGCCATATGAGCTTCAAAGAGCCTTAGGACCAGAAAGAGATCTATGTCAGGACAGAGCTACCACAGAAAGCCCTGACTAGGGCTTGCTCAGTGGAACTGAGAGTCAGAGCTGCCTTAGAGAGTCACCAGTTAAAGCAATGCATGGTATAGCTGTAAGAGCAGCACGTCTCCTAAGAGCCTACAATTGAAGAGCCAACAACATGCAGCACCAACCTAGGCAAGCCTCAAGCATGTGATCCCAATGCATGAGAGCTTTAGTGTGGTCTGGGCCCTTCAGAACTGTGCACACCTGAGGACTTGAGGGCTCAACCCCTGCCCCACCGTACCCCAGGATATGAAGTTAAAGATTACTCTCAGGGGCCGGCACCGTGGCATACTAGGTTAATCACCTGGGGTGCCGGCATTCCATATGGGCACCGGTTCTAGTCCCAGTTGCTCCTCTTCCAGTCCAGCTCTCTGCTGTGGCCTGGGAAGACAGTAGAAGATGGCCCAAGTCGTTGGGCCCCTGTACCAGCATGGGAGACCAGGAAGAAGCACCTGGCTCCTGGCTTTGAATCGGCATAGCTCCAGCCGTTTTGGCCATTTGGGGAGTGAACCAAAGGAAGGAAGGCCTTTCTCTCTCTCTCTCTCTCTCTCTCTCTCTCTCTCACTGTCTGTAACTCTACCTGTCAAGTAAATAAATAAAATCGTTAAAAAAAAGATTACTCTCAAGCCTTTGAACCTTGAGATATCATGTTTGCCCTGCTGGATTTCACACCTATTTGGAATTTGTTACTCCTTTATTTTTCTTTTTTCCTATTTCTCACTTCTAGAATGGAAATGACTATGCTATCCCTGTCCCACCATTTTATTTTAGAAGCATATAACTTGTTTGATCTCACAAGCTCATGGCTGTACAGAAAGTTGATGCTGGGAAATGAGTGAAAATTTCAGGAGTGGGTGCTATTGGAATGATTTGAATGTATTTTTTGTGAGGACATGGATTTTGGGGTCCTCGGGTGGAATAATGTAGTTTCAATATTTTTGTCAGTCATATAGGGGAAACTTAATCTCCAATAGATCTGTGGGTAGGTGTGGACTTTGGGATGTGGTTAGTTCTTGAGGGCTCCGCCCTCATGAATAGATCAATGCAGCTATGAGGAGGTTTTCAAGAATGAGTTTATTCTCTCTTGCCCTTCCTCCTTCCATCATGTGAAGACAGTAGGGAGACCCAGATCAGATGCCAGCACATTGATCTGGGACATTGCTGCCCCCAGAACCATAAAAGAATAAAATTGCATTCTTCATAAACTATCCAATCTCAGCTATAGTTTATATAAGCACAAACTAGATGAAGTTATTATGAGAATTAAATGAATCATTATGTGTTGAGAACTCCTCCAAAATAGCACTAAAAAAAAAAAAAAGTGAAACTAATTGTACAGGTAGAACTTGCCTTGACAGTCATGACCATGTCTGTAAAGGCAAAATCAGGAAAAAAATATTTACAGGGCTGGTGTGTCTGGGTCAAAAGGAGTAGAACAGAGTGGAATTTGAAAAAGTTCATGATGTAATATTTTAGAATTAGTATATACAGCAATTCAAGGGTCTCAAAGCAAGTCTTAAGAAAAATGTCACTCGATAAGTAAGCTCTTTGCAAACGTGAGAAAACTGTTTGTCTGAGATAAGTTAGAATACTGCAATTTCCTGAAATAAACAATAAAATTATTTATTGGCTTAGAGGCTTATCTTTCCTAGGCAAAGTTTTCCTGTAACAAACAAATAAATCATGTTGACACAGGTGGTTTCAGTTCTTAGACTCAGGAGCTCCATCATGCTGATGTACATGGTTGTAGTTCTTGATGTAAAAGACTTCATTCTTGGCAAATAATGCATAGTATTTATTTTTTAATTTACTTGAAGGATGTAAGATAGATAGATAGATAGAGATAATAGATAGATTTCCCACTGGTGACTTCATTCTCCAAATGCCCACAACAGCCAGGGTTGAGCCAGATCAAAGCCAGGAGCCTGAAACTCCATGTAGATCTCCATAGTGGCAGAAACCCAAATACTTGAGTCATCACCTGGTGTCTTCTAAGGTATACATTATCAGGAAGCTGGAGTCAGGAGGTGAGCCAGGACTCAAACTCAGGCATCTCTGATATGGGAGGTGGGTTTTACGACTGACATCCTAACTCCTATACCAAACACCTGTTCCCCACTGCCCCCAGGCATAGTATTTAATAGCTGTATTTGTAAAATCTGCTAGAAGGACAAAATGGGAAATTAATCATATTTACAACAGTGATTTTATAGAAAAAAATGTGTGCTCTAAATTGTAATCAATTTAAAAATGGATTTTTAATATTCAAAAATCAGAGAAATTGTCCACTTTTCAGAGTGGATTTGACTCCTGGATTAAACACATTACCTTAAATATGTTAGTTTTACAGTAATTTTGCTTGCTAGGTTATGTATTACCTTCAGATTAGTATTAATTTCTAGATTAATTTTTACCTACTATGTTTCCGTCTTTTCTAACTTAGTGATTATTCCTATATCTGTTGGTGGAAAGCAATGCAGGGACTAATACAAAAAGTCCTTCCCCATTACATGCATCTGAAGTTTACTCTTTTATTTGTGGTTCTAATCATCGCATATTATTATTTATTGTTAATAATATGTGTTATTGGCTGGCACTGTGGCTCAATAGGCTAATCCTCCGCCTGCGGCACTGGCACCCCGGGTTCTAGTCCTGGTCGGGGCACCAGATTCAGTCCTGGTTGCTCCTCTTCCAGTCCAGCTCTCTGCTGTGGCATTGGAGTGCATTGGAGGATGGCCCAAGTGCTTGGGTCCTACATCCGCATGGGAGACCCTGAGAAGGCTCCTAGCTTCGGATCAGTGCAGTGCGCCGGCCGCAGCACACCGGCCGTGGCGGCCATTGCGGAGTGAACCAACAGAAAAAAAGGAAGACCTTTCTCTCTGTCTCTCTCATTGACCACTCTGCCTGTAAAAAAAAAAAAATACGTATTATTATTACACAATTTAATATGCATAGTTAATCTATAGTCTTATTCATGAAATTCCATCATTTCCTAGAGGGCTATGAACTAAGTTGACTATTCTTTGTTTTGTTTGATTTCTGGCTTCTTGCTATTCTTGTCCATCCTATAAAGTTTCTTTTGTGGAAACAAGAAAACACATTTTGTTTAAATCTCTCCAACTTTAATTAATTACCCTAGAGCCATATAAGAATATTGCTACCATCAATTTTTGGTAGACACATGCTTTTATAGCAGACACAGTGAACAGGCTTCTAATCTTAAATTCACTACTGGTCATCCTGCCTTAAGAACCATTACTCAGGAGGCCTAGAATGAACAGGGGCACAAATGAGCCTCCTACAATACATCTGGGTATAACTTCTAAAAAATGACTCCATCACCAACCTGCCACTCTAGAATCATGGTGGAATGCATCACCACAACACTATTAGAAATACAACCTTTTTTTAAAGATTTATTTATTTGAAAGACAGAGTTACAGAGAGAGCTAGAGACAGAGAGAGAGGTCTTCTATCCACTGGTTCACTCCCCAGATGGCTGCAATGGCTGGAGCTGCGCCAATCCAAAGCCAGGAGCCAGCAGCCTCCTCCGAGTCTCCCACACAGGTGCAGGGGCCCAACAACTTGGGCCATCTTCTACTGCTATCCCGGACCACAGCAGAGACTGGATCGGAAGAGGAACAGCCAGGTCTTGAACTGGTGCCCATATGGGATGCTGGAGCTTCAGGCCAGGACTTTAACCTGATGTGCTATGGCGCCGCCCCAGAAATATGATTTTTTCTTTACTTAGCATTTTCCACAGTCCCTGCAACATAAAACACTCAGATCAGTATTTGCCAAATGAATGTATCATCAGCCTTAAATCACTTACCAAAACAGCCTGCAGAAAGCAGTACCTTTGCTTCACACATTGTGTGTATTAACCTATTTAATCCTAACAACAATTCACAAAGCAGGTCTGCCATCATCCCCATTTTGTATATTAGAAAGCTAGCAAAACTAAACATTACTCTTCTCTGCAAAAATTGTCATTCTAGACCTCACAGTATTTATACAATCTCACCATCAAGATTTTCTACAAATAAATGTCTGGTACACTATCAAAAATGACCTAACATGCGTACAGGGAGGTTAAAAATTAATAGGAACTACAGAATAGAAGTAAGTCCATAGATTTCCCATGTATTTCAGTTGTTAGACATAACCGAGAAATGAAGAGAGTGAGAATTTCAGCAGAGAACTAGAAGCTATAAAAAATGGAAATTCTAGAAGTGAAGAATACATTAAGTAACATCAAGAATGAATTAAATGGGCTTAAAGTTTAGACACAGCTGAGGGGTGAATTAATGAACTTGAAAGAATTTGAAATTAACAATTCAAATGAAGCCCAGAGATAGAAAAAGATCAGAAAACTAGATAAGGCACATTGAGAACATCTAGCATATATAACTGGAGTTTCAGAAGGCAAGGATAAAGTATGGGAAGGAATTACTTTTAAAGAAATAATGACTCAGAATATTTTTAAATGAAAAATAATCAAGTCACAGATTTAAGAAGCAAATTAGAAAATACATATCTAGGGAAACCAAAATTGCTAAAAAGCAGAGACAACATGAAAGTCTAAAACCTGGCCAGCAATGATGAACCACATCACTACTTAGAAACAGCTATTGGTCTGACACTGGATTTCTTGGTAGAACCAGTAGCCTCCACAAGACAATTGAGCAATATTGCTGAAGGGAAACATGTAATTCCATTTTGAACAGCCCTTGTCTGGACTGTTGAGAAACAGGTTTTTTTTTGTTTTTTTTTTTCATACTATTTGTTAAACTCTTTACTTAGTGTAAATCTTATGAGCATAAAGTTAATTAAAAATAGATCTTTGTAAAAAATAAAAATGGGGATAGGAGAGAGAGAAGGAAGAAGGGTGGGAGTGTGGGAAGGAGGGAGGGTAGGGTAGGAAGAATCCCTGTGTTCCTAAATTTATATATGTGAAATGCATGAACTTTGTATATCTTAAATAAAAGGTTCCCAGGTAAAAATACTATATGCCAAAAAATTATAATAATAGTTAAGGTGAAATAAAGATAGCTTCAGATAAATAATAGAATTTCAATGGCTTTTCTGTACTAAAATAATAATGGGTATTCTTCAAGCAGAAGAGAAACTGTTCAAGATAAAAGATTGTGTAATATAGAAGAAAGGAAGGCCAGCAAAACATCTAAATTATGGGTAATTCAGATGACTGTTGATAGTAATAGTAATAATAATAATGGTGCCACAAATTAAATTCCAAAGAATAATTCTCCGAATGGGATTGGAGATATCTGATTGAACTCACACATTGGGTAGAAGAGTGACACAAAGGTAAGAAAAAGGACAAAAGCAGATTTTATTCTGGGTTTGTGCTGCCCTCACTGTCCACTCTGCCTGTGGGGTGGAAAAAAAAAAGACAACAGAGAGATAAAAAGAAACATAGAACATGACATTTAGAAAGTGAGAAAGTAGGTTGGTAGACTTCAGATATATCAGCAATTCCATTAAATTTAAATTAAATCATTCAATTATGACACAAAGAGTTTCTATTTGGAAAAATAAAGCCCAAAAATATGCTATTTGGAAGAGATACCAAATGTTAAAATTACTGAGGGGGAAAAAGGCATATTTGTAAAAACTCAACAGAAGGAAGCGATGTCAGTGTCAAAATGGACTTTAAGTAATATTTTAATTAATGTAAGACAAAAAGTATTCTTAATGATGAAATATCCCTCATAATGGAAAACTTTACAATTTTCCAGGAAAACATAATAATTCTAAATTTATATTCAGCTGAAAATATAATCATGAAATACATAAAGTAAAATTAACTACAATGACTACAAACAAAAGTAGGTAAATACATAATCATGTGAGATTATATACATACTTCTAGTTATTAGATGGATAAAGCAGATAGATTAGAAAAATGAAGATATGACATCTGTATGATGTGTTATGTAATTGGCCCAGTAAACAAATGCAATACACTGTACCCAGTCACCACTGAACATGTAGCTTATTCAAGCATACATAGAATTTTAAAATATTGACATACTGGTCTTTAAAGTAAAATTCAATGTATTTCAAGAGCCTGAAATCATATATATTGTTTCTGACTACAATTTATTTAAGCTAAAAAAAAAAAAAGTATTTTAAAGATAAATTTTTAAATCGCCATGTGCTTTAAATTTTAGAGCTATACAGCTAAATAGCTTTTGGATCGAATAAATCATAGTGGAAATTAGAAAACATTTTTAAGTGAATAATAATGAAAAAATTGAATTGTAGTGAAAAAATTACAAAGTAAAACCTGTGGAACGGGATAAAAATCATACTAAAAGGAAGAACATTAGCTTCAAACATGAGTATATTTCTCCTTACTGCTTGTAGAGTTCTTTATTTAGTGGAGGGTTAAACTTGTGATTATAAAATAAACCGAAAGTATGTCATTATAAAAATTAAAGAAAATTAGAAAGGGTAGAGGACTGAGTTTGGGAGCATGGGCAGGAGGCAGTGGAGGGTGGAAAGTATCACTATGCTCTGTGTATTTGAAATACATGAAATTTATTCACCTTATATAAAAATTTTTTAAAAGAAATAAAACCCATTAAAGACTAAAAAAAAAAAAAGATTAGTAGTTAGTAAAAGAAAAAAACACACAGAGATGACTAAGACATCAAAAACTTAGTTGCTAGATAGCTACTATGTTAGAAACTAAAGGTTGAAAAGAAATATTTTAACATTACTATAGTTCTTAATCTTCCTGAGTTTATAAGTTAGCCATTGAGCCACAATATAAATATATGGAAGAGTTAATATTTAAATAATGACTTCGGGGCAGAGGAAAAGAAAGTTGCTACACAAATACAGAATCCTAGAATCATTCACTTCGGTCCTATTCTCCTTGTTAATTATAGTTTCCTTCACATTGTTTTAAAATGTGTTCAGTAGAATGGCTTGTTTTCATTGAGAAGGACTGTTTAAGAAATAATCTGCTGTATGAAATATGTGCTCTGATTAACCTGTGACCAAAGGAACTCCTTTTCCCCAAACCTCCCCCAATGGCTTGTACTTGGCCGGCGATGCTACTGTCTGTGTTCATGGGAATTTATTAGTTGATGTATTTATCTCAGTGGATTGGCTCATTAAGTTTGCAGATGTTCTGTCAATGGAAGGATTTTTTTTAAAACCTTGCTGTTTTTATTAGAATTTTCCAATGCACAATCCAGCATAAGAGAATTAACACATTTCAACACAGAACAAAGTAGCATGTATTTATACCTCATGGGAGGAAACGCCTTTAACTTGTACTAGACAGCTATGATTGAACATGCTGAATTTTAGAAAAATAGACAAAGTTTGCAAATCCCAGCCTAAAATTCACCACGTACCTTCTGTCAGTCAAGATGGGATTTTTGTGTGCCTTAGCTGATCATGTTGAATTAAATGCACATACATTCTGAGTTAGCTGCTGTCTCAGGAAAGAAGCCACAGACTTCTAAGACCTCTGCGGCTCCTAAGAAAAGAACTTGATCTGAATGGTGGTTTTCCATCAAGCAAAATAAACTCAAGTAACAAACATGAAGGGAAAGATAAAACAATTCCAGATACCGATGATAATAACAGACATTTCAGATTTCTGGTAGTTTCAGGATATTTCTAGTTTTAGTAGGCAATGTAACTGTATAAGTAAACCTCTGTGAATAAAGGCATAAGGCAAATTTTAAATCACAAACCAAAAGTACCATTTCTGTACGTCCACTTTAACTCAAAAGGGCAGAACTAAAAATAAAATTGAAGACTAAAGAGGGTTCGCTTGTAACGTATAAATGTTGGACATTTTTCTATGTAAACAGACAAGGCCTTCAAAGGTTTCACATTTCCATTCACATGACAGCTGATATTAGGTGTAGGAAGTTCAGAAAGCCAGCCACTCCTTAACAGCTAGTACAGTGTACTGCAGAATGATTTTGAAAGATTTTGAAGTTCAACCTTTAGCGTGTGAGAACTGAAAGCTTTCACAAGATTAATTCTTTCTTAGGTAAGTTTTTCTCTCACTTATAACAATATTTATATTACAATTAGATTTGAAATTGTTTCAAAAGTACACTTTATATTTAGTTCTCTATCACAGTTTTTTAAAAGAAACCTTTTTACTTAATGAGTACAAATTTCATATGTACAACTTTAGGAATATAGAGATTCTTCCCACCATATCCACACTCCCACCCCACCTCCTCCTCCCTCTCTCATTCCCGGTCCCATTCTCCATTAAGATTCATTTTCAACTAACTTTATACACAGAAGACCAACTCTATCCTAAGTAATGATTTCAAAAATTTTCACACATACACACAAAATATAAAAACTGAGAACAAGTTTTATAGTTAATTCTCACAGTACAACTCATTGAGAACAGAAGTCCTGCATAGGAAGTAAGTGCAGAGAAACTCCTGTTGGTAATTTAAGAATTAACACTCTTATGTATGAAGTCAGTGATCACCAAGGCTCTTGATATGAACTGCCAAGGCTATGGAAGTCTTTTGAGTCCACAGTCTCCATCAGTAATAAGCAAAATGGAAGTTCTCTGCTCCCTTCATAGAAAAGTACATCCTTCTTTGAAGGCCTTTTCTTTCCACTGGGTTCTCACTCACAGAGATCCTTCATGTAGGATTTTTCTCCCACAGTGTCATGGCTTTCCACACCTGAAATGCTCTCATGGGCTTTTCAGCCAGACCAGAAAGCCTTAAGGGCTAACTCTGAGGTCAAAGTACTATTTAGAGTGTTGTGTGGGCTGCATTCTCCTTAATTCTATCTATTGTTATTGCCAGACACTTGATCTTACTTCTATGTCCCATTTAATCCTATCTATATGACCAATTTAACAATTAACATGATCACTTTAACATTTAAGATGGCATTATTATCACCCAGCTTAATGGGAGTTGGAGTCCCATGGCAAGTTGTTAGCTGTACCCTTAGAAGTATCTCAGTAGGAATGTATGCAAAACTATACAGCTCCTCCCTCTCTTATTCCCACTCTTGTTTTTTACTGGAATCTATTTTCACTTGACTTTATACACACATGATTAATTATATATTAAGTAAAAAGTTCAACCAATGGTATTAAGAAGGAAGAGAAAGGCTGGCGCTGCGGCTCACTAGGCTAATCCTCTGCCTGCGGCACCAGCACACCGGGTTCTTGTCCCAGTCGGGGTGCCGGATTCTGTCCTGGTTGCTCCTCTTCTAGTCCAGCTCTCTGCTGTGGCCCGGGAAGGCAGTGGAGGATGGCCCAAGTGCTTGGGCCCTGCACCCGCAAGGGAGACCAGGAGGAAGCACCTGGCTCCTGGCTTCGGATCAGTGCGGTGCATCAGCTGCAGCAGCCATTGTGGGGTGAACCAACGAAAAAGCAAGACCTTTCTCTCTGTCTCTCTCTCTCTCACTGTCCACTCTGCCTGTCGAAGAAGAAGAAGAAGAAGAAGAAGAAGAAGAAGAAGAAGAAGAAGAAGAAGAAGAAGAAGAAGAAGAAGAAGAAGAAGAAGAAAAAGAAGCAGCAGCAGCAGCAGCAAGAGAAAAAAAAAACTCCTCAACAGTCAAGGCAAGGGCTTTTTAAGTCATTGCTTCTGAAAATGTCAATTTCTCTTCTACAGGTTTCCTTTTATCTGCTCTGTTAGTTATCACAGATCAGGGAGAACATATGGTATTTGTTCCTTTGGGACTGGTTTGTTTCACTAAGTATGATGTTTTCCAGATTCATCCACTTTGTTGCAAATGACTGGATTTCACTTTTTTTTTTTACTGCTGTGTAGTATTCCATAGAGTATATATTCGATAATTTCTTTATCCAGATTTCAGTTGATGGGCATTTAGTTTGATTCTATGTCTTGGCTATTGCGAACTGACCTGCAATAAACATGGGGGTGCAGATAACTCTGCTATTTGCTGATTTCATTTCCCTTGGTTAAATTCCCAGTAGTGGGATGGCTGGGTCACATGGTAGGATTATATTCAGATTTCTGAGGTATCTCTAACAGGTCTTCCATAGTAGTTTTACCAGTTTACATTCCCACCAACAATGGATTAGGGTAACTTTTTTTAACTTTTATTTAGTAAATATAATTTTCCAAATTATAGTTTATGGATTACAGTGGCTTTTTGCCCCCCATAACTTCCCTCCCACCCTCACCCCCCCATCTCCTGCTCCCTCTCCCATTCCATTCACTTCAAGATTCATTTTCAATTATCTTTATATATACAAGATCGATTTAGTATATATTAAGTAAAGATTTCATAAGTTTGCACCCACACAGAACATAAAGTGTAAAATACTGTTTGAGTACTAGTTATAGCATTAATTCATATGGAATCCCCTGGCACATTTCTAACTCCACCATTTGGGGCAAGTCCAATTGAGAATGTCCCAAATTGTATATCTCCTCCCTCTCTTATTCCCACTCTTATATTTAACAGGGATCACTTTTCAGTTAAATTTCAACACCTAAGAATAAATGTGTGTTAACTACAGAGTTCAACCAATAGTATTAACTAGAACAAAAAATACTAAAAGGGATAAAGTATTAAATTGTACATCAACAGTCAGGACAAGGGCTGATCAAGTCACTGTTTCTCATAATGTCCATTTCAAGTTAGAAATGTGCCAGGAGATTCCAATTCAATCCCATCAAGATTGCATGTACCAATGCCATCTCACTAGTCCAAGTGATCAGATTCAGTTCACAGTTGATCACACTGATAGGTCTAAGAGTCAAAGGGATCACACAAACAAGACTAGTGTCTGCAAATACTAACTGATAGAATAAAAAAGGGAGAGAACGATCCAACATGGGAAGCGGGATACACAGCAGATTCATAGAATGGCAGATGTCCTAAACAGCACTCTGGCCTCAGAATCAGCCCTTAAGGCATTCAGATCTGGCTGAAGAACCCATAAGAGTATTTTAGGCATGGAAAGCCAGGACACTCTGGAAAAAAAAAAAAAAAAAAAAGGACCTAAATGAAAGATCTCTGCAAGTGGGATCCCAGTAGAAAAAACGGGTCATCAAAGAAGGAGGTACCTTTCTCTGAAGGGAGGAGAGAACTTCCACGTTGACTATGACCCTGTCAGAATAAGATCGAAGTCGGCGAACTCAAGAGGCTTCCATAGCCTTGGCAACTCATGACTAGAGCCTAGGGAGATTTCTGATGCCATAAACAAGAGTATCAAATTGCTAAGTCAACTACTTGAGTCACTGTGTACTTACTCCTCATGTAGGATCTCTGTCCTTAATGGATTAGGGTACCTTTTCCCTCACATCCTTACAAACACTTGTTGTTTCTTGATTTCTGCATAAAAGTCAATATAACTAGGGTGAGGTGAAATGTCATTGTGGTTTTCATTTGCATTTCCCTGACAGCTAGTGATCCTGAAAATTTGTTCATGTGTCTGTTGGCCATTTGGGTTTCCCTTTTTAAAAATGTCCGTTTAAGTCCTTTGCCCATTTCTTAACGGGGTAATTTGTTTTGTTGTTGTTGAGTTTCTTTGTATATTCTGGTTATTAATCCTTTATCAGTTGCACAGTTTGCAAATAATTTCTTCCAGTCTGTCTGTTATCTCATCCCTTTCCTGACTGTTTCTTTTGTAGTACAGAAGCTTCTCAATTTGATATAATCCCATTTGTTAATTTTGGCTTTTATTGCCTGTGTCTCTGGGGTCTTTTCCAGGAAGTCTTTGCCTGTGCCAATATCTATCAGGGTTTCTGTGCTCTCAAGTAATTTGATAGTATAGGGTTGTAGATTTAGGTCTTTAATCCATTTTAAGTGGATCTTTGTATAAGGTATAAGGTAGAGGTCCTGCTTCATACTTCTGCATGTGGAAATCAGTTTTCCCAGCACCATTTGTTGAAGAGACTGTCCTTGCTTCAGGGATTTGTTTTAGCTCTTTGGTCGAATATAAGTTGGTTGTAGATGCTTGGATTGATTTCTGGCATTTCTGTTCTGTTCCATTGGTCTATCCATCTGTTTTTGTACCAGTACCAGGCTGTTTTCATTATAACTACCTTGTAGTATATCTTGAAATCTGGTATTGCGATGCCTCTGGCTTTGTTTTTGTTGTATAAAATTGCTTTAGCTATTTGAGGTCTCCTGTGGTTCCATATGAATTTCAGTATCATTTTTTCTAGATCTAAGAAGAATGTCTTTGGTATTTTGATTGATATCACATTGAATCTTTAAATTGCTTTTGGAAAAATTCTTCCAATCCATATAACATGGACAATTTTTTCATTTTTCTTTTTTTATTATCTTTAAAAAAATTTTTTTTTGACAGGCAGAGTTAGACAGTGTGAGAGAGAGACAGAAAGAAAGGTCTTCCTTTTTCCGTTGTTTCACCTCCCAAGTGGCCACTACGGCCGGCGCGCTGCGCTGATCCAAAGCCAGGAGCCAGGTGCTTCCTCCTGGTCTCCCATGCGGGTGCAGGTCCAAGGACCTGGGCCATCCTCCACTGCCTTCCCGGGCCACAGCAGAGAGCTGGACTGCAAGAGGAGCAACAGAGACAGAATCCGGTGCCCCGACCAGGACTAGAACCCGGGGTGCCGGTGCCGCAGGTGGAGGATTAGCCTAGTGAGCCACGGCACAGGTAGTTTTTCCATTTTTCAAAAATATGTTTTATATTTAGTTCTATAACACAGTTTTCATATTCACTCTTGTTAATGTGATTATTGTTACTGTTTTTATTCTAATATGTTGGATGTAAATGCTTGGAGAAGAAAGGCTTTCATTAAAAATTTACCATTAATAACATAACTCCTACCTCAAGACAATAAAGCAAGGAAAAAAAAACAACCAAAATCTCCATAACTAAAACTAATTATCATAGAGCTTAGTTAACTAAATAAATGATGTGGACTTCTGAAGGTCACAGTAGCCTAGTGGAGTTACATTATAAAAACAAAAACATGTAGTGATACTTTCCATCCTGTTCCTGAGTCTCTATATGGGAAATACATGAAATTTGTATACCTTGAATAAAATTTAAGACAATAAAAATTATAATATGTCTATATATTGGCATACTATGCAGCCATGAAGAGGCATGAGGTTAAAAAAGATTGAGGAAGCTTTAGTACATACACTGATACATAAAGATATGTGGGATGTATTGCTTATTTTTGATTCAGGCATTTTTAATAAAAACTGTATAATTTAATGTAGACAACATGATGTTTTGGAATACATATACTTATTACTGTAATCAAACTAATGAACACATGTACCACGAAATTTCTCTGTGTGTATATGGTGAGAACACAGATTTTCTCTCAGCGAATTTCCAGTATACAATTCAAGATGATTAACTATAGTCAGTATTACCCATTGCAGTGTTAAAACAGTCAAGACACGGAAAAAAAACACAGTATCTTTCCTTTTTTTTTTTTTTTTTTTTTTACTTTTTGACAGGCAGAGTGGACAGTGAGAGAGAGAGACAGAGAGAAAGGTCTTCCTTTGCCGTTGGTTCACCCTCCAATGGCCGCCGTGGTAGGCGCGCTGCGGCCGG
The DNA here is from genome assembly GCF_033115175.1 of Lepus europaeus. NCBI lineage: Eukaryota > Metazoa > Chordata > Mammalia > Lagomorpha > Leporidae > Lepus > Lepus europaeus. The sequence goes on along the minus strand of NC_084836.1, from coordinate 38,181,463 downwards.
CGCACCGCGCTGATCCGATGGCAGGAGCCAGGTGCTTCTCCTGGTCTCCCATGGGGTGCAGGGCCCAAGGACTTGGGCCATCCTCCACTGCACTCCCTGGCCACAGCAGAGAGCTGGCCTGGAAGAGGGGCAACCGGGACAGGATCGGTGCCCCGACCGGGACTAGAACCCGGTGTGCCGGCGCCGCAAGGCGGAAGATTAGCCTAGTGAGCTGCGGCGCCGGCCAAAACACAGTATCTTTCAACAAATGAATAGTTAAATTGAGTGTGTGTGTGTGTGTGTGTGATGGAATATTACCTAGCCTTTATTTTTTAAAAATTTATTTATTTATTTGAAAGGCAGAGTTACAAAGAGGCAGAGGCAAAGAGAGATGTCTTCCATCCGCTGTTCACTCCCCAAATGGCAGCAATGGCAGTAGCTGGGAGCTTCTTTCAGGTCCCTAATGCAGGTGCAACAGTCCAAGGACTTGGGCCATCTTCTGCTTTCCTAGGCGATAGCAGAGAGCTAGATCAGAAGTGGAGTAGCTGGGACTCAAACTGGCACCCATATGGGATGCTGGTACCTCAGGTGGCAGCTTCACCCACTGAAAGAACTCTGCATACAAGTGCTAGACAACTTCGGTGTCAAAAAAGGTTTTGTCATGAAGTTTTCATCCTCAGTAGTACTTGGGAACTGACTACTTCCTAGCTGTTAGATGTGGCCTCTGGTCATTGCACCACCAGTAGCTGATCCTTTCATCAGGTGCCCTTAATCTCACAGGTTTTTTTCTGTATTTGTTTAGGAGTACCAGGTAGAAAACCATTCTCTTCTTCACTTCCTGAGGAAAAGAATGGCAAAGACTGAAATGGTTCATTGGTTCAACTTCATTTTCTTTTAGTATCTGTTGAGAATCCTGGTTCCAATGAGGAGATTTGGGTACAGATTGTGGAATTACTGTAATAAATGGTTTCCTAACTTTAGGACAGCAATCTGGCTCCTCTGCTGAGTTTCTTGTTGTTGAAGGGTAGTATTTTACTCTTTCAATATTTCCAAGCTGTCTAATGCTGTACTGTGTCCAGACAGTGACCTTAAAAGTGAAATGATATTTACTAAGCCAGAAAGTTCTAAAGAATTTCCAGGATTATTCCAGTATTGTTTGCTCTGTCTGGCAGTTTTGACTTCTATCTGATCATTCGGTAAACGTCTAAACTTTCACAAATCTTCAGATTCAGGAATATATAGTTTGGTGCCTGTGGAAATAGAAAGTCTTTTATCTAGATGGTAAAACAAAGAATTGGAATCTGGAGTATTTGCTTTATCAAGCTCTGTACTTCCAGAGTGATTCTGATTGGTATTTTTAATAGTTGGATATTGTTGTCATTGCTAGAGGTTGATGGTAAAATCTGATCACTTTTGTCTAATTCACTTCCTAAAATAGAAGGTTGAGGTTGAACATCTTCTGAAAATAGACTATTGTTTTCAGGCGTCTGATTGTGATTATGTTTGTATCTTTAGATTTATTTGGGAGTGAAGGAAAATCATAGCTAATTCTGACTTATTGGAGATATTTATTAGCATCTTCTTTATTATCTACAGAAACATTATGAGTCCACTCTAAAGGTGAATCAAAATTGCTTATTACGTCATGATACTCTTCCTCTATTTTTTCCCAAGGTTTTTAGCTTTGCAAGGTTCTATGTCGAAACCCACACAAGTTTTATCACAAAACTGTGATGGCAGAATCTCTTTAATAGGAAATGTTTCTGTAGGTTTGCCAGCAATGTTCACTACCTGTACCTTGATGGCTTATATCCTTACATCTCTTCTGAACACACGAATTGCTATCATTAACCAAAATTTCTTTTATTACATTTTCTGAATTCTGGGAAATTTTGTTGCTTTCCTGTGATTCATCCTCAGTGTCACTGATCTCAAAATGGTTCAGATTAAAAGTTATCTTCAAAAACGGTTGTGTTACATTATTTATAGATTCACCCACACCATTAAGAGCTTCACTATCAGTATGACTTTTAGAAAATATGTCTGTAATGTCATCAGATATCCTAAAATTGCTACTCAGAGACGACTCAATTTGTGGACGTTCTGATTCGGACACACACAAAACTGATTGTTTTTACTCTTTTTCTGGTATTCCACAGGCATTAACCACCCTAGCATTTTCCATAACGCAAATAGATTCTTTTATGTATATCTCATTATTCTGATTAAAAGACATTTTATTATTTTCTGGAATGTCAGATTCAGATAATAAATCACCGTTTTCTGCTCTACTACAGGTTAACCGGGAAGCTGCCACCTTCACAGAAGGAAGGAATTGCTAACTTTATTTCCTGATTCCAGGATTGATCATTATTTCCTCCTGGCTTATCTTCATCATGCTTTTTACTCTTTTCAGTACCCATCTCAACGAATTTTACTTCTTTTTGTACAAAAGGGTTTTTCACATCCAAATGTATATCATCTTCCTGGGCTTTGGGTTTTCTTTCTGTATAGTTTCCATCCATCATAGAATAGTGTACAGGTGAGTTCTGTACAGATAAATACAATAGCCCATCGACTTTCATTTCCCATAGCATTTTCTAATTGGTGCTGGGAGTCTTCACCTCAGCATACTCCTCCTGCAGAATTAAGCGCTTCGGTTTAGTAGGAACTTTTAAACATCCTCGTGGTATACCTGAGGTAAATGTCCTGTAGCCTCAGAATTGAGCTCTTTATACCTACTAGTAGACTTGGACTTCAGAAGAGCTAGTGTCTGTGCTTTGCTTTTGATGGTTTGGGAAACTCCTGAACAGTGAGATGTCAAACTATCTCTTTTCATGGGCTCACAGGTGAGTGAAGAACCTGAATGCTTACTTTCAGAGCAAGAATCAACTTTTTCACTTGGCATTTCTGTGTTCATCTTAGAGAACAGAGCAGTCAGCTGAAGAAATGCCATTTCTCTGTTCTCACAAGGGGCAGTGTTCTCAAGGTTTGTTGGCATAGTGTTTATCTCTCTCTCTCTTTTTTTTTTTTTTTAAGATTTAGTTATTTATTTGAAAGTCAAAGTTACACAGAGAGATTATTTAACTTTTTATTATTAAGCTGTAAGCTTTCTTTATAGATTCTAGATACGTTTCTTATTATTACATGAGCTACAAATATTTCTCCCACTCTGGGGGTTATGTATGCTTTTTTTTAAATGATGGATTTGGGGCATGGAAATTTTTAATTTTCAAATCCAACTTATCTATTTGTGTTGTTTTTCTTGTCTATGCTTTCGGTGCCATAACTAAGAAGGCTTTTCTAACTCAGAGTCATAAAAACTTTGGCCTATGTGTTCTTCTAAAGGTTTTATAATGCTGTCACTTACAGTTAGGTCTATGATCAGTTTTTATATGGTGTAAATAAAGTATTTCAGCCTTATTTTCTTGCATGAGGATACCTGGTAGCTGAGAGTCATTTGTCAGAAAGGTTATTCTTTCTGTAATGAACTGTGTTTGGCACCTTTATTGAAATTAAATTGACTATAAATTTGAAGGCTGCTCTTGTAAGCAAAACAGTGTACTATTGTCATAATAGATCAATGAAATAGAATCGAGAGCCCACACATATTTACCTTTAATTTTTTTATAATTATATAAGTTAGAAATAGAACTTAGCAATTTAAAGAAAAAGTTCAGCTTGAAGCCACTTTTGAGAGAATTAAACAATTATAACTTAGGAAGTTTGATGGAAGCTGAGAAGATTTCTGTCCAAGATACAAATTTTAATTTATAAATAATTTTAAGATAAGTACTAAAAATAAGCTTTAAAATAATTGGTGATTAATAATGCTAAATATTTAGGCATTTTACATATCATATACCTAAGGGTCACCAAAAAATCAGAGAGGATTTTTTTTTTTTTTTGACAGGTAGAGTGGACAGTGAGAGAGAGAGAGACAGAGAGAAAGGTCTTCCTTTTTCGTTGGTTCACCCTCTAATGGCCGCTGCGGCCGGCGCATCGTGCTGATCCGAAGCCAGGAGCCAGGTGCTTCTCCTGGTCTCCCATGCGGGTGCAGGGCCCAAGCCCTTGGGCCATCCTCCACTGCCTTCCCGGGCCATAGCAGAGAGCTGACCTGGAAGAGGGGCAACCGGGATAGAATCCGGCACCCTAGCGGGACTAGAACCCGGTGTGCCAGCGCTGCAAGGCGGAGGATTAGCCTGTTAAGCCACGGCGCCGGCCCCAGAGAGGAATTTTTAAAAAGAGATATATCTATAAGTGAAATTTGAAAAATTCCAAAGCAAATTTTCAAAAGCAGTCAACTGAACATATGTCATAATGTTAAGCCATTTGTTTTTTTAAAAAAAATCAGTTGCTTTTTATTTGAATAGAAAAACCAAAACTTTAAAGTTGTTCTTGAACAATCAGTCATGGAAATAATTTTTAAAATGTTTTACAGTTTCTAAATTCTCTTGTGAAACATCCCTATTGTGCCTCCCAATATCATATGCATATTTTTAAAGACTTTATCACTGACTTCCATGTTGTGCTTGACATGATTAGCAAACCTAACTATCATTACAACAGGACCTCTGAAAATTAAGTCTAGGCAATTCTCTATGGCCAAAGCTGTTGTTAGGTGTTTTGACATTAATATACAATGGTTAATATACAATATACAATAATACAATTATTATACAATAATAAAATATAATATTTGATGTTAATACAACAATAATCTCAAACAAGCAGCTTAATCACATTTTCTCATTTCAGAAAGCTGATGGCCATGTACCAATGCCTGAGACTTCTACTTAGAGTTATAGGGTACATTTGTTGATAATCAAAACACACCTTTCTAGACACAGGTGTAAAATCTTGTTCCCAGGTACAACACTTCTTTTTACATTGGATTCTACTCAAATGACATACTTTCTTGTCCAAAGTTTAAATTTTCAGTGACAGAGATAATATGAGAATTGGGAGTTTCTTTTATCACTTCTTTCTATCAAGTAAATAAGCCTGAAGTCTTACTAATTCAAAAATACAACCCAAGTACCAACAACATCAGTATCACCTGAAAGCTTGTTAAAAATGCAGAATCTCAATCCTCACCCCTTACTCTGGCAGAAACAGCAATTTAAGAAGCTCCCCAAGTGACTCTTGTTTGAGAATTACAGCCTTAAGAAAGTGTCTCTGAGGTAGTGCCTAAGAACGCAGAGTGCTCTGTCTGGCTCCATAGTGTCTGCTGTGCTCCACAGTGGGAGAGCACACAAGTCCCATAAGCAGTCCCTCAGCCTTGCATGAAGTGGGTCCACATCTTGAGTCATCCTCAAGAAGTTCATTTGTAAGATCAGACTTAACTTCCCTTCAGTCTCTACTAAAAACCAGGTAAGTGACCAACACTTCCCAAATACCCTCTGCCTTCACCTGGTGTTTTTGATGAGGTTTTCTGTAAGGGAGTTTATTAATGAAGTTTAGCTTCAAAGTATTTTTTAACCATTTCTCATAAGTGAATATGGCTGTGTCTTTTAATTACACTAAGAGATTTCATTTGAAAATAGAACTTAAAGTTGTATAAATGTTGTTCAACATCTATATACCTACCATAAAATCTAACTTCTAATTTCTATATATTGTAATTTGGGAAACATAATTTTTCAAAAGGCCTTTGTATCTTTTGTGAGCTCTGAATGCCATATATTATGCTTTCCCTATTTATCTCTGATTATGGTTATCTTTTCAAACATGGAATCTTTTCATATCATAAACATTTCAATTAATAATAGCAAATCAGTTGGCATTGGAATTGTTACAGAATTTATCAAGAAAATTTATCAAGAAAAATCAAGATTCTATGACTCTATAGAAGCAATCAAATCAACTTCCTGGGCTGAAGTTCAAATTACCTTAACATACAAGCTGTCCTTTTTACAAATTCATAAAAAATGAGCAAGGAAATTGGCTCTTGAATAATATGGTCATACCATCTTAAATGGTTTACTTGTCTCTTTTTGCTAAGAAAAAATGAAGCAAATATATTTAAAATTGCTCATAGTCCCACCACTGAGGAGATATTTCCATTTGGCTCAAATGTATACATCTATATTTGCCTTAACAGTGAACATATCATTTTACATTCTGCCTTGATGGCTTAACATTAAACAAATATAGCAAACATTTTCCCACGTTCTATACTGCCTTCATGATTATTTATAAGGCCATCATAGGAGTCCACCCTAATTAAATATACTTTTTTGACCCATTATTCCATTTTTAGATCTTTAGGTTGTTTTTAATTTCTTGCTATTATCCATAAGACTACTGTGAATGCCTTTGAACATAAAGCAGTGTTTATTTTCCTCAATTATTTCTACTCTCCCAGAGGATATAATCCCAGAAATAAGATAGAAACAGATATTTGATATACTACTGTCTGGGAAATGTGTTTTTTATAAGCCCCTTTGAAACTGCTATGGCCAAATTTCCAATTTTTAAACAAATATATGGGACATTGAGCTTATTTGCTCCTCTCATAAAAGCTGCCAGCTCAGGAAACCATTGATGCATTCTCATGCCTAGTTATTTGTACATAAAATGTGAGAAAGGTAGTAATCTATTAATGATTTGACATAAATCAATTTATATAACTGATCTTATACATAAATGTGCCAATAAATTTAATTCAAATATATTCCCCCCCAAAATGACCAGCCACAATATATGCATATCATTCCATATGTGCCACTTATAACTAACAAAGTAACCTGTAACTTCATCAAGGTTGTAAATTGTTTTCTTTGTCCCAGATAAATTACTTCCAATCAAGTAAATACAAAAGAGTATATAGCTTAAATGAAATTATCAATAGGCACCAAAGCCCAGTTTACACAGATGGCATCAAAAATATTACTCCATATACCTTTGTTAGTAATAGTTAGACGTCAAAGTGGGCAGCTCAATAGCAATTGATGAATGGGGAGTTATAGATTTCGTGGAATCCCACTGAATTTCCAGTTTTGCTGACCTCATATTCAGTCCAAAGGTGTTACATAAGCCAGTTCCTGGCAAGAAAAAGTACATCATCAATTTTTTTGACATTTTTGAAAGTCTGCTCTTCAAGTTGTTTCACCATCCCAGTCTCCATACAAGGTTCCAGTACGTTAACATGATTCCAGATCCGCTATTCTCAAGTGTGCTGGCATATGAGTAAGTCTCTCAGAAGGAGTGTTCTTGAGTGGTCAGCTCTGTTTAAAAAATTTTAGAGGCAATTCGAACTTTAGATTTCTCCTTTATGCCTTTATGTCATTCATAAACACAGTGCTTTTGGCAACTTCTCAGCTTTCAAAAGGTTTTTTAAGCTGCAAAGATATGGCAGATTATAAAAATAATGCCAACTAAGTATTTTTTTTAATCTTACTCTGCACTAGGTGCTGTTTAAGCATTTTATATATATTAACTTATTTAATCCTCACAAGAATTCTAAGAGGAAGGAGCTGTATTATTTCTCCTGCTTTACTAAAGAGGCATTGAGATACAGAGAGGTCAAGCAACTTACTACAAGTAGGGGTAGGTAGAGGGGACTAATGAGTGGTAAGATCAAGATTCAAGTTCAAGCATTCTGAATCTTAGTCTAATTTTAGTCTAATCATTTAGCCACTCCTGATTCTGTTTTAATTATTTGAGGATTCTCTTTTGATATTCCATTTCATAGTTGCCTCATGAGAAAAACAAAATATTACTGGACATATAACATTATAGTCATGATGATACGGTGACTGCTCTGCTTCTGAAAGAGTAGGTCTTATGATGTGCCAAATAGATGGAACTGTTGTTGCAAATTAGTAAAATAATATTTGGCTTCTTTGTAGTCATGTTAAACATGACTCAGTATTAAACAGAAGGAAATAGGTATAGAATTAAAACTATCATTTGAAGTCTCTGTTGAAAATAATATTAGATGTTTGCTCTAATTTTTATATTGGAAAAATTATAACAACAAGTTAAATTCACTTTTCCAAAATTAACTAGCTAAAACTTGAAAAAGTTAAAGCTTAAAATAAATAAGAAAATACTAAGACTCAAATAAGCATGAATGACTGCTACAGCAATAACTGATGTGGCTAATGAATTTATTCATTTTCAATCCAAGTTCTTGTATATCACAGAGATATAAACACTAGGCAAAAACTGGTATTGTGTACAAATGGAAATAAAGTTTATTTGGCAGTGGGGGAATAAACTTGCATTCACATGTGATTGTGGGCCACCTGACACAAAGAAATACACAACATGAGCAGGCAAAGAGTTGCCTATAAATTACGTGTGGATGGGAAGGTCTGTCTGAGAATAGGAGGGTAGAAGAGTGGAAGAGCTTCATGGGAGCATTGCTGGAAAGATGCATGCCGTAGCTCTAAGTGAGGTCCAAGACGAAGGGCACTCTCACACCTTCCACCTCCTTTTGTCCCCTATGCACCAGATTCCCAGATAGAACAGGTACATCCTGGGAAGGCCGGCGCTTTGGTTGAAAAGTAGGAGGGCACATGGTGTGGGGGATGGAGAAGTAGGAGGGCAGTTTGTGACTTTTGGCTGTGCAGACCTAACCATCTGCCAGCCTATTTATTCCACATAAAAACTACTCCAGGGTCACTTTAATCCTCTTCTCTCCTAGATAATAATAATAATAGAATATTACATTCTTTGAATTTTCCCAAATTTTTGAAAGCAATAAATAATCCAGAACCAGACTCCATGATTTTAATCCACCCTACAGCCATGCAATACAAGGGCAAATCCTACAAGACGTTTCTAAAAAGTCCTTTTTACTGAGATAACCATTGTTCCCCTGGAATGCATTCTTTCTGGCTGTTGAAAGCAAGGTAAAGCTAGCAGAGACTGTAAGTATGGTCCTAGTACTCCTTAGTCAAGAAGATATGATAGGGGCCATGCTGTAGCATAAAAGGCTAAGCCTCCACATGCAGTGCTGGCATCCCATATAGGCACTGGTTTGAGTCTCAGCTGCTCCGTTTCCTATCCAGTTTCCTTTAATGTGCCTGGGAAAGCAGGAGAAGGTGGCCTAAGTGCTTGGGCCTCTGAACCCATGTGAGAGACCAGAAGAAACTCCTGGCTCCTGGCTTTGGCCTGGCCCAACCCTGACCACTGTGGCCATTTGGGGAGTGAATTAGTGAATGGAAGATTCTCTCTCTCTCTCTCTCTCTCTCTCTCTGTCTCACCTTCTGTCTCTGTATCTCTGCCTTTCAAAAAAGAAAGAAAAGAAAGAAATCTTTTTCAAAAAGATATGGTTGCTTTTAGATTGTTTGAATAGATAAAATGTATAGCTAAAGCTCACATAAGAGCAATATTTGAAAAAAGCAATATTTGTGGGGAAAATGCAAATTACTTTTTTCGATACATTGAATTTAGGATGGTTTTGAAACATTAGCATGTTGTTAAAGAAGCACTGATCTTTTTAAATTTCTGTAGCACAAGGGGAGACTTGGATATAAATTTAATTTAAAAGTTATTACATGCAAATGAGAATTGAAGCTAAGATATGGATGAGATCAGTTAGGGTAGAAAGCATAGAAAGAGAAGAATGAGGAAAGTAGGATGGAATCTTGAATAATTCCAAGATGAAGGTTCTGTAGAGAAGGCTGAGAAAGCACATCCGAAAATACAGCATAAGTGCCAAAAGCCTATCATAAACCAAGGAAAAGGGTATTTCAAGGCCACAGAGTACCAAGTGGTTGAAAGCATTTGGAAGTTCAACTAAGGAAATATTTGAGAATATCCCTTTGAAGTTCATAATTAATACTTTGTGAGAGATTTTTCAGACTTTAGAAGGAAGCAGAAGCCAGATTAAGTGATGAGAACTAAGTATGCTGGATAATCTAGGGAAAAAAACACTGTGGTAGCTATATACATAGTAGTTAAAAGTCCGGATTCTAACATAGAACAGCCCTTGTAAAGACTGTTGAGGAACAGTTCTCTTAGTTTTTTTTTATTCCATTCATTCTTTTTTTTTCTTCTTTCTTTCTTTTCCTTTTTCTTTCTCAGATAAGACAGGAGAGGTAGCAGGGAGGGGAGAATGGGTGGAAGTGTGGTACAGTGGGAAGGATTACTATGCTCATAATGTATTTATGAGATACATACAAATTAAAAGAATTAAAAATAAATGAAGAGAATTTTTTTTAAAGTATGGACTCTAGGTGAAGGTTTATAGAGTTCAAACCTCAGTCTTGCATTTTACCAGCTTTGTGAACTTGATTAGACAATTGTACTTATTTGTGCCTCACTTTCCCTATCTGTCAACTTGGGGAAATGCAGCAACATATCACACAGGACTGTGAGAAGGACTTGGTCAATCAATAGAAAACCTTCATCTGAAAAGTGTTTCAATAAGTGTTAGCAATGAGACAGCATGATGCCAATTAGGGGCTTGAAACATGAGTATTGAGATAGACCATAGAGTTTGACAGAGCCCTAGATATGGAGGACCTTGAATACCTGGCCAATGAGGCAGAAGGATCCATTAAGGGATTTTAAGAAGGGACTGATGTGATTGATTTTCTATTTTAGAAAATTCATCCTGACACTCTAGGCAGAAGTACATCTTATCTGGAAGCTGGAATAGCACATAGATCCCCATTTCAGAAAACTAAATGAAAAGTGATAATACCTAAATTAAGACAAAGGCTATTACAATGGACAAAAAAATCTGAGAGAAGTCAAGGAAATAAAACTATTATGATTTGTTTGTTGATTTTAGGAAGGGAAGAAAAGGAAGTCTAGGATACATGTCAAGTTTTTAAGTTGGGTAGTTAGTTGCATAGAAAAACCATTTACTAGTTGATAACTTAAGAAAACTTAGGGAGACAAAGCACTAAAGGATTGCTTGGGGATTAGGAAGATTAATGTTCAATTTTGGATGTGCTGCATCTGAAAAAACACAAAATGAAGATATACAATCTAGAGCCCATAGGAATGTTTGAGCTCAAGATCTAGATGTATTTAAGTCATTTATGTTTGGGTGATTATTGAGGAAAACTAGAAAGAGAAGAGTATTTGAAAAAATGTTATTCCAAAATTAACCTATACCATCAGTTTATGACAGATTCCAAGTCTTATAGACAATGGAGTAGAAGACAAATTATAGCAATTGCTACAGCTGGCTAACATCATCAAAGCCTTTTACTTGAGTGGAGAATTAATGATGAAGAGCAACTAAGCCTCCTGGATTTTCCTTATGGTCAATGTTATGTGAGAAAATAAGTATCCAGCACTCAGAGAAAGCAGTAGGGGAAGCAGTACCTTGACTTGAAGTCAAGTACTTGACTTGAAGTACCTTGACTTGACTTGACTTGAAGTTAGACAAACTTCAGGGGAGGAGGGGTTTAGTGAAAATATCCATCAGATAGGGTAGTAGATTTTCTGGTTTTAGGGATTTGCAGAAGACCTCCATGGAAAGGATGGCAGCAATGCAGGAATGAGTGAGAGGGAGGAGGAACAGAGCAGTACCAACATGGAGTTACTGCTTCTGGCTTCAGCCTGGGCCCAACCTGGCTGTTGTGTGTATTTGGGGAGTGAGCCAGTAGATGCAAGATCTGTCTCTCTCTCACTGTCTCTCTGTGTGTGTGTCTCTCTCGCTTTCTCTCTCTCTCTCCCCCCCAATAGCTCTGCTATTCAAATAAATAAATAAATCTTAAAAAAAAAAGAAGTTCCTACAAAGACAAATGGAACAAAAATTTTAAAAAAATAGATTTTCACAGAGCAAATGGAATGAATTTTAACATCAACTTAACATCAGGCAATAAGAAATTATTGTTAAATTTGGAATATGAAAATCAGATAAGTTAATGTTAAAAGACTTAGCCTTTATAATTGTGATATTGATGTAGGTATGGATCAAATCATGTCTTTGAGTTATCTTAAGAATAATCCAGAAGCTGGGAGATGGTATAAAAGAAACACATGCCTTTAAGTTTTGGTAATTATTGAAACTGGGTGATGCTGATAGAGTTTTGCATTTTTGGTCAAGTCTGTAATAATGAAGTACAGTGGTTGTATTAAACAAACTGAAGAAATAGACACCAGGTTGTAACATCAACCAAAAATAAAGAGTAAGAGTATGAGGATGGATAGATTACCAGAGAAGTGTTTTGTTGTATTACATGTGCACGCTTGCAAGACTACTTACTTGTGGCTTGGCCATTTTAAAACAAGAAAGTAGTAAACACTCACAAGCTCTTATATTTGTAGACAATTAGCTCTACTGGGAAGGGTAGTGATCTTTGCCTTTGCTTGAACACAGGAGGAATGTTTGGAGAAATACAGAGAACATGTGCTTCATTGAAAGTTACTCAAAAATGGACAATACCTCAGGTAAGAAAACTATCAGGAATTCATGTAGAGTCTGAGCAGTGTTTAAAATTTCCATGATTTGGAAAGAGATCATTTTGTGGATGAAATGGCTTGCCATTATATTAGGGCATTCAATAAATTGTAGTATCTTTTTTTAGTTTTTGAATGTTTTTTTTGAACTTTGAAATATTTTATTTGTAATTGACAACTATCAGAGATATGCCTTGGAAGTATTACAAGTTTGGTTCCAGATCACTGCAAAAAGGGGAATAAAACAATGATGCTTACCACATGGACTTATTCTTCCTTTCACAAAATATTTCTCTGTTATTTCACCTTCACCAAAAGTAGAACCCATAGCAAAAAGTCATTTTTCTCTTTATCCAAGAGAAGTAACTACTCATTTGTTCACATTTTACCTTGAGATTGCAGCAATTCAATATCTTGAGGCTCCGCTAGTAGTTCTGGTCTCTTACTATTTCCACAACTCTGCAGTTGCTTCCTCCACTGAAGTCTTGACCCTCTCAAAGTCGTCCATGAAGACTGAAATAAACTTCCAGTTAATGTTGATATTTTGACCTCCTCCCATAGATCACAAATGTTCTTAATAGCATCTATAATGCTGAATCTTTTCTAGAAGACTATCAATTTACTTTGCCCAGATCCATCAGAAGAAGAACTATCTATGGCAGCTGTAATCTTACAAAATACATTCCCTAAATAATAAAGCTTGAAATACAAAGTTACTATTTGATCTATGCGCTGCTGCATAAATGTCATGTTGGTAGAATAAAACAACAGAAATTTCATTGTATATCTCCACCAGAGCTCTAAGATGACAGGTGCATCGTCAATGAGCAGTCATGTTTTTAAATGAATCTTTTTTTGAGTATGTCTCAAAAATGGACTAAAAATATTCGGTAAACCATGTTGGAAACAGATGTGTTGATATCCATGCTTTGTTGTTCCCTTTATAGAGCACAAGCAGAGTAGATTTGGTGTAATTTTATGTGTTTTAGGATTTTTAGCATGGTAAATGACCATTGGATTCAACTAAGTCACCTGATATATTAGCTCTTAACAAGAGAGTCAAAGTTGAAACTTTGAAGCTACCTTCACCAGTCATCTTAGAGTGTCTGGACTATTTGCTGAAGCTTACACATCAACCACTTGCTGCTTCTCCTTGCATGTTTATTTCATGGAGATGATTTTTTTCTTTCAACTTCAGGAACCAACTTCTGCTAGCTTCAAACTTCTTTCCTGCAGCTTCCTTACTACTCTCTCATCCTGGAATTGAAAAGAGTTAGGTCCTTGCTCCAGACTAGAATTGAAATTAAGGGTTGTGCCTGCTCTAATCTTTTCAGACCATTAAAACTTTCTCCATATCAGCAATGAAGCTGCTTCACTTTCTGATCATTCATGTGTGCACTGAAGTAACATTTTTAATTTACTTCAGGAATTTTTCCTTTGCTTTCACAACTTGACTGTTTTGCACAAGAAACCTAGTTTTCTATTTATTTTTGGCTTTTGACCTGTCTTCCTCATCAAGCTGAATCATTTCTAGCTTTTTGTTTAAAGTGAGATGCATGTAACTCACTTTTTTCACTTAAGCACTTTGGAGGCCAAGTATGGTTAAAACTGGCCTATTTTCAATATTACTGTATTTCAGAGAATGGAGAGGCCCAAGGAGAAGAACCAGATGTGGAAATGATTGGTTGATGGAGTAATCAAAACATACACAGCATTTGCTGATTAATTTTCTGCCTTAACATCGCACGAATCATGCTACCCCCAAACAATTCTAATAATAACATCAAGGATCACTGATTATAATTTACCATAACTGATAGAATAACAATGAAAAAGATAGAAATATTGTAGAAATTACCAAAATGTGACATAGAGACATAAATTCAGCACATGCTGTTAGAAAAATTGGCACTGATAGACTTTCTTGAGGTAGGATTGCCAAAGACTTTCAATTTGTAAAAAGCGTATCTTCAAAGTGCAACAGCAATAAAATGAAATGCAATAAAGTTAAGTGTGTATACTCATAGGGTAACATGATAATTTGATATATGTATATATTGTGAAGTGACTAAATCAAACTAATTAACATATCTATTACCTTCCCTGTTGTTTTTTGGGGGAATGCTCAATTGGACTTGCCCCAAATGATGGAGTTAGAAACGTGCCAGGGGATTCCAATACAATCCCATCAAGGTGGCATGTACCAATGCCATCTCACTAGTTCAGGTGATCAATTTCAGTTCACAGTTGATCACACTGATAGATCTAAGAGTCAAAGGGATCACACAAACAAGACTAATGTCTGCTAATACTAACTGATAAAACCAAAAAAGGGAGAGAAAGATCCAACATGGGAAGGGGGAGATGCAGCAGACTCATAGAATGGCAGATGTCCTAAATAGCACTCTGGCCTCAGAATCAGCCCTTAAGGCATTTGGATCTGACTGAAGAGCCTATGAGAGTATTTTAGGCATGGAAAGCCAAGACACTCTGGAAAAAAAGAAGAAGAAGAAGAAAGAAGGAAGAAGGAAGAAGGAAGAAGGAGGAGGAAGAAGAAGAGGAAGAGGAAGAGGAAGAAGAAGAAGAAGAAGAAGAAGAAGAAGAAGAAGGAAGAAGGAGGAGGAAGAAGGAGGAGGAAGAAGAAGAGGAAGAGGAAGAGGAAGAAGAAGAAGAAGAAGAAGAAGAAGAAGAAGAAGGAAGAAGAAGAAGAAGAAGAAGAAGAAGAAGAAGAAGGAGGAGGAGGAGGAGGAGGAGGAGGAGGAGGAGGAGGAGGAGGAGGAGGAAGAAGAAGGAAGAAGAAGAAGAAGACCTAAATGAAGGATCTCAGTGAGTGTGATCCCAGTGGAAAGAACGGGGCCATCAAGGTAGGAGGTACCTTTCTCTGAAGGGAGGAGAGAACTTCCACTTTGACTATGACCCTGTCGGAATAAGATCGAAGTTGGCGAACCCTAAAGGCTTCCATAGCCTCGGCAACTCATGACTAGACCCTAGGGAGATTACTGACGCCATAAACAAGAGTGTCAAATTGTTAATCAACATCAAGTGTCACTGTGTACTTACGTCCCATGTGGGATCTGTCCTTAATGGGTTGTCCAATGTGAAGTAATGATACAGCTAATACTGAAACAGTATTTTTATACTTTGTGTTTCTGTGTGGGTGCAAACTGATGAAATCTTTACTTAGTATATACTGAATCGATCTTCTGTATATAAAGATAATTGAAAATGAAAAAAAAACCTTGGTGTTAAATTGGAAATTACATAGAAAACTAATCAATCTTTTTTAAAAAATATCATGCAGGATCTCTGTCATTAATGTGCTGTACACTGTTATTTAATGCTATAACTAGTACTCCAACAGTATTTTTTCACTTTGTGTTGCTATGTGAGGGCAAACTGTTGAAATCTTTATATACACTAAACTGATTTTCTGTATATAAAGAGAATTGAAAATGAATCTTGATGTGAATGGAAGGGGAGAGGGAGTGGGAAAGGGGAGGGTTGCGGGGGGGGAGGGAAGTTATGGGGGGAGGGAACCATTGTAATCCATAAGCTGTGCTGGGTCTTAGTCCACCCGTACAAGGATGGACTGGGTCCGAGGAAAGGTGAGTGCGCCGCTCGCCCGTTCCCCAGCCTCCCGATCCCGGAGACAGTCAGACGCAGCGGGGAGCCAAGTCTAGCAAGGACTCATTTACTTCCTGAGAAACAGAACCTTTTATAGCACAAAACTGCAGAGTCATTGGGGCAGGGCTAAGGACCAACCAATCACTTAAAAAATCACCTTACGGGGGGATTTCTATAGGACTAGCCATATGTCTATACACTTGTTACTAGTTTTGTTACCTCCCCTGATGTTGCACAGCCAATCAGTTTTAGTGGTAAACAACTTTGGATTCCGCCCACCTTACTTCCTTTGGGCACCATCATGTAACTAATTTCCCCACAAAGCTGTACTTTGGAAATTTATATTCATTAAATAAAAAAATAATAATTTTGGAACATACAATACATTATTATTAACTTTGGTAATCATGCCATGCAATTAATCACTAAAACTTACTCTTCTAACTGAAACTTGGTACCCTTTGGCTGCATCTCCTCTCTACCATTTTACTCTGCAGCTGAGAGTTAGTTTTATGAGGAACCTCCAATTTCCATAGTAGCTGCACTAACTTACATAACCATCAACATTGTACTGGATTCCCTTCTCTCCACGTTGTTTCACTCGATTCCCTCTACATCAGGAAAAGAGAAGAAAACCATGACTAGAAAATTAGCAACTGAATTTATGGTTTGTTATTTAAAAAATGAAAAGCCTGTATTAGATTAGGTTTGCTCCAGATTCTATATTCTTTCTTTTTTTGGGGGGTGGGGGAGGACAGGCAGATGGACAGTGAGAGAGAGAGAGAGAGACAGAGAGAAAGGTCTTCCTTTTCTGTTTGTTCACCCCCCAATGGCCACTGCGGCTGGTGCACCACGCTGATCCACTGATCCAAAGCCAGGAGGCAGGTGCTTCTCCTGGTCTCCCATGCGGGTGCAGGGCCCAAGCAGTTGAGCCATCCTTTACTGTACTCCCCGGCCACAGCAGAGAGCTAGAGTGGAAGAGGAGCAACTGGGACAGAATCCGGCGCCCCAGCCAGGACTAGAACCCAGGGCACTGGCACCACAGGCAGAGGATTAGCCTATTGAGCTGCTGCGGCAGCCCGGATTCTATATTCTAATTACCCAGTAGTGAACAATCTTATTTAAGGGTAGCTGAATACAGTCTGAAATCTGACTTTGGGTTAGTACCTTGAAATATCAATCTAATTCAAAGGCAGGACTCGCTTAGACATTGATTGTGGGTATAAGTAGGATATTAGATTAGTGGGCAAATGATTATACACAACATAAAATAAAATAATATTGAGCCTTGAGTTTGGAAGCTTGTGCTCTCTTCCTGCTTTTCTGCAAGGTGTGTGACCTGGAAGAAGTCACTTCACCCCTCCAGGTCTTTGTTTGCTTATTTTTCTAATTGGAGAGTTAATTAAGACAATTGCCAAACCACCTATAGGTAGCCCACGACACCATGGTCACAGTTAGGTTGAGAGGACAGAGTGCAGACTAGGGCTGCTGTCCTGGAATGCAGGGCTGGCTGAAAACCCTGTGAGCAGGTGAGCATTGTGGGTGGCCATCGGGAAAACTGCAGTGTGTTACAAATCTGCCGGAAGCTTAGCTTTATCTGGGGAGATGCTCTGAAACAATAGAACTGGTTCAGCCTTAAAGAACAAGGATAATGTATTTGATTACCTGTGGTATTATTTGAGATACTCTGAGGATCTGCCAGAGCCCTAGATTATCAGTTAACTCTTAGAGAAGGAGAGAGCACAAAAAGGAGAAATACTTTGCAGGATAGGATTCAGTGCACTTAACCAACCTCATATTTTCTTACAAATCACTCATCTCCATTTCTCCTTCTCAGTCTCATTTAAAGAGATCCCTTTTTCTAAAGATAATTCTCTAATTGTAAGTCGAGATACACCATTATATTAAAAAAAAAAAAAAAGCAAACACCTAAAATCATAGAAGACAAGTTTTAGAACGGGAAAAGAAAGCTACCACTAGGGTCCATGTCCCATGTTAACACCTCCCTGTGGGCATTCATATCACCAAACCTAAAGGACTTTTTATTGACAATGCTCATGGCATCTGCCAAGGTTATGGACTCCTATTATTACACTTCCTTAAACTACAGCTATCATTTGCCCTAACTGTATTTTTCCCTCCTGCCAAAAGAGTGAACCCAGGCAGCCATGTTTTATATCCAAGGCTCTTGGGACCACAGTTGATGGAGGTGGAGGTGGACATCTGGTCAAGGCAGACGATATCCCTGATGTGACCTGGGCCAAAAGGAAAAGTTAGAGCTAATCAGGTTCTCTCTTTCTCAAGAATTTGGAATAGAAAATATTGTGGGCATAGGGACTGAAAGGTCGTAATACATTAAGAAATTCTAGAAACAGTGTTTGACCATGCAACGCTACTGTTATGAGAAGAGAGAAACTATGAATGAGCAGAGGAAGGGATCAGGAGACAGAGAAGATGACGTCCATACAGAGAGAGAGAGAGAAAGACTATATGCTACAGAAAGGTGCAGGGAACACATAAGCCCTGAGTTTGTCCCTAGAAGCCAAAAATGCCACTACCCTTATGCTGTCCCTTCCCGCTCTTTCTGTGTTCCCTCCCAATCTTCTTTTCAGACTCTTCTCTATTTGTCCCTTAAAGAGTAGCCTTTTCCATTGAGGGATCTGACCTTATGCCTTTTAGTCTACACACTTCCCAGGGAAACTGGCTGTGGCTTTCACTTCTGCAGGTGATGTTTAGATCCTAACCTCTAGGGTAAATATCTCTCCTGAATGTCTCCTGAGCTCCAATTCTGCTTATCCAATTGCTGGGTGGACAATACCAGTCCCCCAGGACATTTCACCAGCTCCCCAAATCAACATGTCTAAAATTGAACTTTCCGGTCGAACCTGCCCTTTCGTTAGTATCCTCTTCAGTGAAGGAAACGTTCGGCTGGAAAACCAAAATTATTCTAGAATATTTTCTCCTTCAAATCCATTTAATCATTCAGTCATATTCATTCTCCCTCTGACATTTCTCTCGACTGCCTGGCCTCTCCAGTCCTACAGCTACAGTGTAAGTTCAGGTCAGCCAAACCACCCTTCCGATGTCCTTGGCGTTAGTCTCTTGACCCTGCTATAACTCTTCTATGGCCCATTTTCTTGCACGAAAGCCTGTACCCTCCTTGATGCTTCCCCTGGCTACTTCATCAACATAGTCATTTGCTGCACTCCATCTAACCCTAGGTTTCAAATTATCCATACTTTCTGTAACTCCCACAAGGTCTCCAGTATTGCCTCCATCTGGACTTTGCTCTCCCTGATCCCTCCTCCAGGAAGGCGAACTTGCCTCTTCTTTTCCTGTCAACACTTTCCTACATTGCCCTTCAATATTTATGACCCTGCCTCTGCATCTAAATCATTATCTTTTTATTATCTCAACTGTACTCTGTACAGAAGCCTATGACAGCATAAATAGCACTTTATTGTATTTAATTTTAAAGCATTTATATCCCCCTATTCAATCTGGAGGGGCAGGAAATATATCATTTTAACTGTCTTGTGCCTTGTAGCAAAAGCACTCAGAACAAGCGTTGGAGGAAGTGAACACATTGATCCTCCATGGGGAATACAAACCTAGCCTATTCTCCAAGCAAAAAGAATAATGTCAGGTAAGCAAAGTCATGAAATTTTGAGATCACAATTTAAAACGCTCTCCCTATTGATGGCAGATTTTTGGCACGGTGGTTAAGAAGACACTTGGGATGCCTGTGTCCTATATCAAAATGCCTGGATTTGAGGCCTGGATCTGCTTCCAATGCAGCTTCCTGCCAATGAACACCTGGGAGGCAGTGGTGATGGTTCAAGTACTTGGAGTCCTGCCACCCATGTGGGAGATCCTGACTGAGTTCTGGGCTCTTTAACCTGACCCAGCTCTGGCTGTTATAGACATTTGGGAAGTAAACCAGCAGATGGATGTGATCTCTCTCTCTCTCTCTTTCAAATAAAATAAATAAATATATTAAAAATTTTAAATATTCCCTCTCCGCAAAAGCCTTTTGATGGAGTACCATCCTCTCCCTCAAGAAGGTGTAGCACCTCAACAACTAGAAGTAGACACTTTGGAAGGCAAGCTACCATGAGGACAACTGATGAATAATTCTTGCACAAAGTAAATAATTCCTCAGATACGAAGTCTTCTTATCTACACACCTATCTTAGTGAGAATATTCCCAGTGGGCAGCTAGAATCTGTCTCATTTAGATACTGAAACACATAGAGCCAATGGAACTCTTCACAGAGGAATGCTCCCAAGGACGCTGGCAGGCAGGAGCAGCAAAAGCTGTGTCATAGCTGATATTGGTGACAAAGAATCAGTTGTCCCTAATAGGCTCAGCAGGCCTTGCTGCTGCTGGGTTTGAGGAAACACTGGAGGACGGTCCAACCAGGAAGGTCTTTGAGTGATAATCTCCGTTTAGTCTGCAATCAATGTCTGATTTAATCA
The DNA here is from genome assembly GCF_033115175.1 of Lepus europaeus. NCBI lineage: Eukaryota > Metazoa > Chordata > Mammalia > Lagomorpha > Leporidae > Lepus > Lepus europaeus. The sequence continues at coordinate 38,161,009 of NC_084836.1, read as the reverse complement.
AGCACGGGAGAGCAGCTAGAAAGCATCCCCTGGGCTCAAGCACTGAAGGGAAAGCTGGTTCCAGGAATCGGTACCCACGCATTCCTCCCGTTTGTACTGCTGCGGTATTTAAGTGCAGAATCCGGTGCTGCCCTCCAGTCCCGGAGTGAAGGGCAATGGCTAAAGGTGAGGAGAGACGTTGATAGGATGGAGTGAGGAAGGGCATGAGAAACAGGAAGGGGCCCTAGCCAGAGGGCTCCTTCAGCTAGGGGCTCCGTGCCTCCTAACCGGGAGAGAGCTTTGCCTGCCAGGATACAATGGCAAGGGACATGCATCTAACCTGGCAATGAAGGTGCCCAGGTTACCTTCTTGGCTTCTGAGTCAAGCTTCTCACCAACGCAGACCCTGAGAGGCAGCAAGTGGCTCAAGTACTGAATGTCCTGCCACCCACCTGGGAGACCTGGATGAAGTCCCCAGATCCTAGCTTTGGCCCGAGGCCAGATCCCATAATTGCAGGCATTTGGGGAATGAGCCAGCAGATAGGAGTTCTCTGTCTCTATCTTTATGCCTTTTAAATAAATAAAACTTTAAAAAATGGTAAATGCAAACTAAATGGTCTAGTCAAGAGTGGGAACCCACTTTGGCGTCTGCATTTTAAGAATGGTTTTCCCTTTGGTGCCTGCGGGGCAGTTGGAGCAGGCAATGCATCATTCTCCCCTTGACCATTCTTCTACCCTGTAACTTCTGGCAGAGAAACAAATCTGATGCTTGTCCATTTTTCCTGTGTGTGCAAGTCTTTTCCACCTGTATTTAATGCTTTCTTATTCTTCTAGTTTCTTCATATGTGTCTTACTATGAGAAGCTTTTCCTGGTATTCTGCCCACACGTCCACCACCACCCAAGAGAGAGGCAGAGACATTATATAGGTCTCTCCCATATGTGCTCCTCGAACACATCAATAGAATGCTGCCATAGCCTGCTTGGGTATCCACCTACAAAACTGGCCCAGCCCAAGAACACCTGATTCATCTTTGAATCTCCAGATTCTGACAGGAAACGTTGTCTAATCTCACATGTTCAATTAAGGTTCATTGAACTAAATTATGTAAATTGAAATAAGGAAAAGCTGGTAGCACTGCAGTATTCGATACTGAAACATTGAGACTTTATTTATTTGAAAGGCAGAGTTACAGAGAGGCAAAGGCAGAGAGTGTGTGTATAGTCTTCCATCCGCTGGTTCACTCCCCAGATGACCACAACACCCAGAGCTGAGCTGATCTGAAGCCAGGAGCCAGGAGCTTCTTCCAGGTCTCCCGTGCGGGTGCAGGGGCCTAAGGACCTGGGCCATCCGCCACTGCTTTCCTAGGCCACAATAGGGAGCTAGATCAAAAGCAGAGCAGCTGGAACTTGAACGGGGCACACATATGGGATGCCGGCACTGCAGGCAGTGGCTTTACTGGCTAAGTCAAGGGCCGGCCCCTGAAGACATTTTAATCCACCTCCCAGGGTGGAAGACAACCTAAGCAGCAATCCAGGGGGATAGAAATACAGGAAGCATTGCTAAAAGCTTCTGAGCCCTCAGCCCTTCTGACAGTCTAGACATGCTTCAGATTTCTTCTCAAACAAGGCAAGTAAATATGGCAAACTAAAATACTTGTAGAAGAAACAATAGGTTAAAAAAATCTTTGTGTCCTTTGGTTAAATAAAAGATGTATTAGGACATAAAAAACACAAAATAAAAACTAAAAAATTTGACAATTAGGACTTCAGTGTTTAAATTGCCTGGTCTCCAAAAGAGACTGTAAGGAAATGGAGACAGGACACAGATTCCTTTAAAAAAAAAAAATGAAATAGGGAACATTGTGAATCCTGTGACTGGTAAAGAACTAGAATACACAATCATTATAATAAAACTTAGTAGAAATAGAAGCCAGGCATCTGAAGGAACATTTCACCAAAGAATATATATTTTTTTCTCTCTGTCTCTCTCTCTCACTCCTTCTGTTTCAAACAAAATGGAAACAATTTTTTAAAGTAAAGGAAATATTTAAATGGCCAGTAAATGCATGATCAATACTCAAGATTTAGTTATCAGGGAGCTCTGATTAAGAAGGACAAGGAGATATCATTGATCACCCACCAGAGTGGCCAAAAGGAACTGATCATTCTAACTGTTGGAGACTCTGTAGAACAATGGCAGCACTAATGTGTTGCTAATGGGAATGCAAATTAGGCAGTTATTTTGGAGAACAGCTTATCATGTGATCCAACAAGTCTACTCATAGCTATTTGTCTAAACTAAATGAAAACACATGTCCATATAGCAACTGTTAGTATTTGTTTTATTCATAGTAGTCAAGAGCGCATTCAAAGGAGAATGGATATAAAAATTGTGCTTGGGGCCGGCGCTGTGGCTCAGCGGGTTAACGCCCTGGCCTGAAGTGCCGGCATCCCATATGGACACTGATTCGAGATCTGGCTGCTCCACTTCCCATCCAGCTCTCTGCTAAGGCCTGAGAAAATAGCAGAAGATGGCCCAAGTCCTTGGGCCCCTACACCCACGTGGGAGACCGGAAAGAAGCTCCTGGCTTCAGATCAGCGCAGTTCCGGCCATTGCGGCCAGTTGGGGAGTGAACAAACATTCTATCACAGGGTGCTAGACTGAATTGTGGACAGAAAATGTGTTCTTACAGGACTGCCTAAGAAATATTTTAGGATTTAGAACCATAAGATGGAAGACCTCTCTCTCTGCCTCTCTTCTCTCTGTGTAACTCTGAATTTCGAATAAATAAATAAATCTTCAAAAATATTGTGCTGTATTCATATTCATATACTGGAAAGAGAGGGAACAATCTACCAATGCATGCCAGCACATCGTTGCCACTCAAAAGTGATACACTAAATGACTCAGTAAAATATGCCAGACACAGTAGACTACTTGGTGATATGCTTTTATATATATATGACATTCTAGAAAAATCAAAACTGTAGAAACAAAACATCTCTGGTTGCAAATGGGCTGTGAGTGAATAGACATTGTCTGCAAAGGGCCATGAAAGAACTTTCTGGAATGAAAGTGTCTTGCATTTTAATTTTGGTGGAGGATGCACAATTAGTTTGTATGTTTAAACTCATTAAACTGTATACCTAAAATGGGTGAATATTGGCCAGCGCCACGACTCACTAGGCTAATCCTCCACCTGCGGCGCAGGCACACAGGGTTCTAGTCCCTGTCGGGACACCGGATTCTGTCCCGGTTGCCCCTCTTCCAGGCCAGATCTCTGCTGTGGCCCAGGAGTGCAGTGGAGGATGGCCCAAGTCCTTGGGCCCTGCACCCGCATGGGAGACCAGGAGAAGCACCTGGCTCCTGGCTTCGGATCAGCGCGGTGCGCCGGCAGCAGCGCACCAGCTGCAGCGGCCAATGGAGGGTGAACCAATGGCAAAGGAAGACCTTTCTCTCTGTCTCTCTCTCACTGTCCACTCTACCTGTCCAAAAAAAAAAAAAAAAGAAAAAAGAAAAAAGAAAAAAGAAAAGAAAAAAAAAGAGGTGAATATCATTGTGTATAAATTTTATCTCATAAAAGTCTTACTTTAAAAATCTTAAAGTTTTATCAATGAGAAATTGAATGATATCTTATACTAGAACACAATTGTCTTTTTAGAAAATTTAATCTCAGCATTTTTCTCCAAAGTGAAAAGTCCTTTGTGCAGCCTCTAAACACAGAGAGGAACAGATGCGTTGGCTCAGTGTCTTACTGAGTTTGTATGTGTTTGGAAATTGGTTGCTTTGACAAATTACTTGCTAGACAGGAAAAGTATTAAGTGATTATTTGTCCACCATGATTTCAAATTTTTCCATTATGATAAAATCATTTGAAATTAAAGAGTGCAGCCAAAGTTGTTTTACTTGGGGAGATATTATTTCATATAGCTGTATTTCTCAGAAACACTATCGGCATGAAAAAGAAATGTGTTCCAATTTTCAAATGTTTTACTGACTTTAGGTGTTACAAATAACAGTACCAAGCAAATTTAAATAGCACATTCTTTATACTTTCCTTTAAGTTGTTGTCTTAAAGATTTGAAATCATATATGGATGTGGGTGTTGTAAATTTCACTCAACAATTTGAATCTTATCTCATTATACTTTAATACTATTCGAGGATACTTCCAGATTTTTACATGTTAACATGCTGTAAAGTTTTTCTACAGAGCTACAACACTTTTTACTCTAATAGGCCTCTCCTCATTTCAAGAATTTTTTGCAGATAAGTGATGTTTTCCTCAATAATACAAAGAAAAGCTTTAAAATCTTCATAAAGCCAATTTCTTGCTTTCAGTTATTAATAGAATATTGACATTATCTGCTTCATTCAAAATAACTGTTTTCCTATCCACAGTTCATAGAATGAACCACCTCTACTTGTTCTAAATGAGTTCTTGTGTACCTATGAAAATCAATGAAATAATTTTTATAGTTATGCCTTTTTGAAGTATAATCATGACATTAGTTGTTTTAGTGAACTGATAATCAAAAAATTTTTATTACTTTTCTTGCCAGAAAGACCAAATAACTGCAAAAAACTAGCCCATGTTTTTCAATTTTTCCTCGTTAATTGAGCTCCAAGGAATTACTTCCTATATTTACATGAAGTTTATCCATTTATATATGATGTCCATTAAATATGATGTCCAACACAATAGCTAGTAGCCACATGGGGTTAATTAGATTAATTAAAATGAAAAGTCTGATGGCATAGTCACAGTGAACAAGTTTCACGTGCTCAATAGCCACATGTAGCTCATGGCTATCCTTTGGGCAGCACACATACCGAATATTTACATCATCACAAGCATTCTATCAGACGGTGCTGGACTGGATTGTGGACAGAAAATGTGTTCTTACAGGACTGCCTAAGAAAAATTTTAGGATTTATGGGTCAACTGGCAAAACTGAATCTATTACTTAGGTGTTTGTATAACTACTTGAAAAATAGATCCATTTTAAAATGGAAAAAAAAAAAAATTCTTGAGGGCCTTTATAAAAAGCAACCAATGGACTGGAGTTGAGTTTGCCTACCCTGGTGTAGATAATTTAATTTTGCATTCATTAAGCATATTGTTATTCAACATGTTTTTTAATTAATTAATTAATTAATTAATTTTTTTGACAGGCAGAGTGGATAGTGAGAGAGAGAGACAGAGAGAAAGGTCTTCCTTTTTGCCGTTGGTTCACCCTCCAATGGCCGCTGCAGCCGGCGCATCGTGCTGATCTGAAGCCAGGAGCCAGGTGCTTCTCCTGGTCTCCCATGCGGGTGCAGGGCCCAAGCACTTGGGCCATCCTCCACTGCCTTCCCGGGCCACAGCAGAGATCTGGCCTGGAAGAGGGGCAACCGGGATAGAATCAGGCGCCCCAACCGGGACTAGAACCTGGTGTGCCGGCGCCGCAAGGCGGAGGATTAGCCTGTTAAGCCACAGCGCCAGCCAATTCAACATGTTTATGCTTTTAATCTTCAGCTAAATATTAACCCTAGAGTAGTGAGTAAGAAAACAATCCCAGGGGCCGACATCCTGGCACATTAAGTTAAGTTATCACCTGCAATGGCAGCATGCCATCTGGGCACCTGTTGGAGTCCTGGATGCTCTGCTAATGCATTTGGGAAAGCAGCAGAAGGTGTCTTAAGTGCTTGGGCCCCTGCAACTATGTGTGAGACCAGGAAGAAGCTCCTGGCTTCAGCTTGGCCCAGCTCTGGCCGTTGAGGCAATTTGGGGAGTGAATCAGCAGATGGAAGACCTCTCCCTTCCTCTCTCCCTCCCTCTCTCCCTCTCTCTCTCTCTCTCTCTGTAACTATGGCTTTCAAATAAATAAAACAAATTAAAAACAACAACAACACAATTCCAGCCCTCCCAGAGGTCAAAACAGAATAGTAAGGGTGTTATATCTATCAAAACATACACAATTAATCAAGTATAATTTGACAAATATAATGACAGAGATGTACAGGATGCTGTGAAAGGAAGCAACAGGGGTCTATAAACCAGTTTAAAAATTAGCTTGATTCTAAAAATCCTCTACAACCAGTATTTTAATAAACATGCGGTAATTACTATCTGCTGTAGACTTTCTGTAAATTAATGAATCTGGGGACTAGCATGTGAAGCAGTGGGTTAAGACTCTGTCTACAGTGCTGGCACATCATTTGCGCACCAGTTCAAGTCCAAGCTGCTGCACTTCTGACCCAGCTCCCTAATAATGAGCCCAAGAAAGCAGCAGCAGATGGCTTAAGTCCTTGAGTCCCTGCACCCTCGTGAGTTACAGGCTCCTGGGAGTTACAGGCTCCTGGCTTTGGCCTGGCCTAGCCCTGGCCATTGCAGTCATCTGGGGAGTGAACTAGCAGATGGAATCTCTCTCTCCCTCTCTCTCTCTCTTTCCTTCTCTCTCTCTCTGTAACTCTGGCTTTCAAATAAGTAAATAAATAAATCTTAAAAAATAAATGAATATAAATAATATTGCTAAATAGGTTTATGTTCAAATATATAACATTCTTATATACCAGCTGCTCTGTGTATGTGAAATAATGAAAAAGGGTGTTTGCAAAATAATATTTGTTAATATTTAAACTCCTATTTTCCTATGTCTAGAATCTTTGGTAAGAATAGTGTAAATTTTTTTTTGTCATCAGAAAAACATTATTAAATTGGCTTCCTTATATTAATTGCTATTATCAAAATTCAAATTGAAGCCCCCACTAAGCAAAACATTGTGATAAACACAAAATCAAGCCACTTTGACAGACTTTTAAATAACTTCTGGTGCTTTTCATTCATGAGAACTTACAATGCATAATCAGCAAAACAAAAGAAAATAAAAATGTATACTCCACTGTTTTCTCACATAATGGCAATGTTTCTAAAGATTTTATTTGATTTTCTGTGGCCATTATTGCATTTTGTAATTCATTTAATTGTTGCCTTTTTATTGTTCGTTCAAAAACTTTATATAAATCCCAATATTTGATCACTGAGCATGTGAGAAAGAGAGAACTGGGTGAGCAGAAGCCATTCTGAATAGTGCATGCTCCGCATGACAGACAACTAGGACAAACTGAAATTGTTTAGAGATTAACTCATGTGACAGATTCTTTGTTGCAATAAATAAACTGCAAATTCTTAGGTGTGGCTGATTATATAGTGAGATGAGGATGAAATAAAAACAATGAAATATTTCCCAGGGTCATGACATCGAGTTTCAATTTTTTAGTTTTACTAAAATTAACAGGCCTAGAAGCAAATCCATCTGCTAAGTCAGGTTTTACATTGTTACTGTGTGGTGACAAATTAAGTGTACCAAGAAATTAGAATTCGACATTCCCTTCATGGCTTCTTATAACAATGCATGTTGGAATAATGCCAAGAACATTGGAGTTTAAATTTAAAAATTAACGACAGACTGTCAAGAGGAAACCGTTTCTGTCTAATTTAACTGCAGCATGGCTTTTTCTCTCACCTTTGTGCAATTTGTTGCATGGAGTTGCTGCTGCTGCTCTTTCATTAGTGCAACCTATTATGTACAAACTAAAGAGTCTGGCACCCTCAAAGCAAATGGCTTCAGTTCATCTATATTAAAAGAAAAGTGTTATACTTATTTAATTCACAGGGTTGAAGGTCTTCCATAGTAATGAAGTCTTGATGTCACCTGGGGTAGAGTCATAACAGCTACTGAATAGTGACACCCAGTTTCCTTATGGAACATGGAACTTCTATGAACTCCATGGTAAATCTATGTAGATGCCCCCATCTTGCCCATCTTGTGCTTTGTCTATCTGAGAGTCCCTTCAGTCTCCAGGAAAGGGCTTGCTCCCAAGGGCTTATGCACACCATCAGCACTGGACTTGGAGGTGCTCTTTATAATGGGTTCATGTGCTAGAACTTTGTCATAGGAATTGGCACTGGAGCAGAGGGTGGCTGAGGGACAAGGTCTGCTGCTGGAGTGATAGGAAGTGATGAGAAGGAATCATTAATGTGTCTTGTCCCTCCTCCACCATTTGTTTCTGTGTAGAGCCTGTGTCAATCAGATCTTTATACCTAATCCCCATTCCTAAGATCTTGCCATATCAAAAGATTTTCTGGTGCCTGGCACTGTGGTGTAGTAGGGCTAACCTTCTGCCTATGTTGCCAGCATCCCATATGGGCTCCGAATCGTATCCCGGTGGCTCCTCTTCCAGTCCAGCTCTCTGCTAATGGCCTGGGAAAGCAGTGGAAGATGGCTCAAGTGTTTGGGCCCCTGCACCTGTGTGGGAGACCAGGAAGAAGCTCCTGGATCCTGACTTCAGATCAGCCCAGCTCTGGCCCTTGCAGCCATCTGGGGAGTGAGCTAGCAGATGGAAGATCTTTCTGTCTCTTCTTCACTCTATCTGAAACTCTACCTCTCAAATAAATAAAATCTTTAAAAATTATATTTTCTGGCACAAGTCTCTACTTGCATTTCATATTCCACCATTATCTTTGGTCTTTGAGACCCCTAAAGTTCCCTATGGATTTCTCCACACATACACAGAAAACTAAAAGATTTGCTGGGATCTTTTTTTCCCAGAAGCTCTCTGCCTTGATTTAGATCTCAGCTCCCAAGGAAAATGATAACCAACTATGGCCAGCTTATTTCAGAATGGTTTTCCTTTCCTTGTAATCCGTGTTTATGCTATTTCCTTATTGTTTTGCTATCTTTAAAATCACAACTTCTTTGTCCTTTTTCCCTTTTTCTCCTCGTCACAATGGAAGTATTAGATTGCTGTGATCTATGGCATCCTGTCTGAAAGGAGACTTAGGAATTTTATTTCAGCATGCTGACACATGTATCCCATCAACACACTCCGTGAATGCCTCTTTCTGTACAGCAAAACAAAACCTATCACGTGCAGCCTTTTGGTGAAGGAATAGGACTTAGTAATAAGGTTGTGTTGGATAGTGTTTGAAAACCATGCTTTTCAATGGGATACACTTGAAGATACTTCAGAGCCACAGGACTAGTATTAAAAATATCAAAAGCTGAGGTGGGCGTTGTGGGTCAGCAAGTTAAGCTGCTACTTGGGATGCCCACGTCCCATATAGTAGTACCTGGATTTAAGTCTCACCTCTGCTTCTGATCCAGCTTCCTGCAAATGCACACCAAGTTCTTGGGCCCCTGCCACCCATGTGGGAGACCCAGATGAAGTTCTGGGCTCCTGGCTTTGGTGTGGCTCAGCCCTGGCCCTTACATGCATTTCTTTGAGTGATCCAGAAGATGGATGACCTCTCTCTCTCTCTCTCTCTCTGACTCGCTTGCTCTCTCTGACTCGCTCTCTCTATTACTCTTCCTTTCAAGTAAATAAAAAAAGACAAACATTGAAAAAATCAGACTGCACATAAAAAACCAGAACTTGAAAATTGTTTACTTCTAAGTAAAGTTTTTCAAGCACAGTGATAAATAGGAATTCAAAAAGTAAAGAAATTAGTATATTTATATTATATAGTATTTTTTTCAAAATTTTTAAAATTTTTTTAAAGATTTATTTAGTTAGTTGAAAGTCAGAGTTACATAGAGAGAGGAGAGGCAGAGAGAAAGAGGTCCTCCATCCAATGGTTCACTTCCCAATTGGCCACAATGGCTGGAGCTGCGCCGATCTGAAACCAGGAGCCAGAAGCTTCTTCCGGGTCTCCCATGCGGGTACAGGGGCCCAACGACTTGGACCATCTTATACTGCTTTCCCAAGCCATAGCAGAGAGCTGGATCAGAATTGGAGCAGCTGGGTCTCGAACTGGCGGCCATATGGGACACTAGCGCTTCAGGCCAGCACGTTAACCCACTGTGCCACAGTATTGGCCCCTAAAATCTGTTTGAGAGACAGAGCACACCCATCCAGTGGTTTACTCCCAAATTCCCAAAACAGCCCAGGGTGGAACATGGCCAAAGCTACAATCCAGGACCTCAATCCAGGTCTCCCACATGGGTGGCAGGAACCGTACCACCTGAGTCACCTGCACAGCTGCCCTCCTTTTTCCTGCATGTGCCATTCCTCCCTCCCGGGTTGCTTGCAGAACCTATGCCCATGGCAGACTCTGGGAGGCCAGGTCACTGGACTCCTAGATCCTGCTGGGCTAGGAAATAGCAGGCCATTCAGCCCCTCCACCGACCACTCTGAGACCAGGTCAGAACATGTGTCTCATCCGTGGTCCAGGAGCAGCGCTTGTCCCCAAGTGGCCATCCTAATGTGCTGATGTGAGTTTTGCATGTTCTTGGGTTATTTGACTCTGTTCTTCTGTGTCTCTTAGGCATGTCACCATTTTATGCAGGTTTAGGGAACTCTCTAGGCAGTAGGGAGAAAGTTACAGGGAACTTCATGTTTGTGATATATTGGTTTGTCTCTCCTGTTTTTGATGTTATGTGTGAGATTTTATTCTTCCTTGCTCACACATCCTCTAATGGCTTGCGAGCTTTACCAGTTTTCAATACCTGCCCAGTGGAACAAAGCTCTTTTCTATCATGTATCCTGGAGCATCACTGTGGGCTGCAGCAAACTTGCTCTGTTGGGTGCTGGCTTCATCTCAGTGGGATGTGCAGTTGCTGTGCCTTTATTGTCTGACTTTTTTATGTCCTAGGAAGAGGAGAAAAATAAAATAAGAAATAAAGTCATTCTATTCTGAAAGCCCTTAATGGAGAAAAATAAAAGCTGAAAAGAGGACCCAGCACCTCCCACCTGACTCCCCAGGCTCTACAGTGAGCCCCCACCCTACAGGAGCAGTTTGGTTAGCACAATGACACCATCAGTGTTACCTGGGCATCAGTGTCCATCCACCTGGGGGAGGAGTGTTTCCCCTCCAGCAGGTTCCAGACTGGAACAAGGCTTGATAAAAGTGCATGGGCTATCACCAGCTCTGCCAGAATAATTGGAAGGCTCATGTTAAAGGCCTGAGCACTGACTCTCAGGAAACCAGGCCACTGATTCAGGGAATGATTTACAACTCAGAGCACCACCTGAACCCAGATTCCAACCCTAATGAGCACTCTTCTGTTAGCAGAACTGTGCTGGTAAAAGCCTTGTAGGAAGCTAACCAGCAGCTGCCAGTCATCCTGTTGACCAGGTGTGGAAGTCATTTATGGCTCCAACTTAGAGTGCCACCACAGCAAAGGACCTAATGAAATTAGGGCCATTATAGGAATATGTGGCTATAGACAAGAAGAAGTTAGCAGGCACCCTGAGGACTTGGAGCAAAATGAGAGGTTCAGCAAGAACAAGAAGAAATCTCTCTGCCTCTCTAAGATGCTAAGAGAGTGTCTCAAACAGCAGACCTCCTGGGACACTGAAGCCCAGGGAAGGCAGGGGTTTCCACAGACCTACTTCCTGTCTCAGAGGGTCCGGGCAATCTGAGGAAGCTTCAGAAGTTGGCTGTCAATCCTGAAACTAACCCCTCTCTAGTGGTAGACATCGCCTTTAACATTTGCTGCAGCTAAAACATGTAGATCAGGATGGCAATGAAACCACGTGGAGGCAGGCAGCTTGTTTGGTCCGAGTTCTACAGTTTACTACAGGTACCCAAAAAGACGAGGCAGCAGCACAAGTGAGTGTCCCTGACCGCCAGGCGGAGTCCATCGGGAGGCCCCAACCATTGTGCCTACTGTAAGCAGGAGGGACACGGGCAACGAGACTGTGCGAGCCATCCTTACCCAGGAAGCACTTGGTGCAAACCCTGACTCCTCTCAGCAGAACAAGGAGACGAATGGGGCCACTGGAGTCCCCAGATGACTCCTCATGGTAAAATGCAAATCCTCCCCCAGAAGGCCCTTGTTGCTCTGGAGATGGAAACTTTTGCTCACCATTTTACGTTCTCACGGTGCATTTGGCAAACCTAAGAACTGTTGGTACATTACCATTAATTTAATGTCTGACTATTTGTCAGTAGTTTTCCACTAATGTCTTTCATAATCTACCAGGATGCCATGTTGTATTTAGTGTTTTGCAAATTTTTATGATTAATATTTTGTAAAATTCCACATTTCTTAATTCAGTGTCCTTTGGTGATTCTATGAAAGCATTTAATGCAATGGTGTGCATTTGAGAAATGCTGTTAAGTGCCAAAGTGCAGTGCTTTTTCACACTCCAAACTCACAGGCAGGCCTCTGAAGACAACTTATCTCTTATTTATAACACCATACATTAAAGCAACTGAAAATATTCAAAATAATGTTACTTTGTGCAGAGTCCATGAACTCTACCCAGAACACATAAATGTCAAATTTGAACAATACATTTTGACTGATTTTGAAATTCCTTTGAAGGCATTTTTTTAATGCTCATGAAAAATATTTTAAAATAATACTTTATAAAACCTTGTTTTTTTATGGGATCTGAAAGTTCCCAAGGTAGATTTTTAGTAAATTTCTGGATAGTTTAAATATGATTTCAGATTGTCAAAATGAGAAATACTTTTCATTTTTTTATTACAATGATTTATCACTGAAATTTACTATACTCCGAACATTGGGGTTTTTTGGGGGGTTTGTTTTTGTTTTTATTTATTTATTTGAGAGGTAGAGTTACAGATGGAGAGAGGGAAAGACACAGAGAGAGGTCTTCTATCTGCTGGTTCATTCCCCAAATAGCCGCAATAGCTGGAGCTGGGCCAATCCAAAACCAGGAGCCAGGAGCTTCTTCTGGGTCTGTCACACTGATGCAGGGGCCCAAACACGTGGGCCATGTTCCACTGATTTCCCAGGCCATAGCAGAGATCTGGATCAGAAGCTGAGACACATACTGGCTCCCATATGGATGCTGATGCTGCAGGCAGAGGCTTAGCCTAGCGTGCCATACCTCTGGCCTCAACACAAACATTGTTTCTTAAATATTTCAAATAAACCACTGGCATTTTTCTGTTTTGTCCTTTTCTTTGTTGTGTACTCTACTCTTCAGCACTTTCAAATTTTAAAAAGTGTCCTATTTTGGGGGTCATTAGAGAAGGCATATAAGCCATTATCTTCAAAGACACAAGCATTATATGGTAGAAGATTAAATAAGGGAATGGATGATGGCTCCATTAAAAACACCAAGATATTCCTGGAAAAGCTATGAAAATATGTTTTTCAAGTAAGGAAAAGCACTTATCCCTGCTGCTGGTCCCAGTAAAGATGGTGTATTCTAATTTAAAGCAGACATTTCTCGTAACAAACATGAGGAGGGCATTAGCCTTGATCATGACATAACTCTCTTCCAGGTAGGACTCCAACTTCTGAAAGCAACTCTCATCAGCTCACAATGACTGCAAAGCTTGGCACCAGTTCAAGGCGGCAGCTATGATTCTGATTAGAGGTCTGGTCCTAGAGAACCATGCGGGAAGGCTTGGAATTAAGATGACTTAGCCTCAAGAGGAAACCACTAAAGCCTGGGTCACACAGTGGTCACCTGAAATCTTACTTTGTTTGGTCTAGACAGTTTTCTTTTAATATTTGATTTAATTGCTGTCTTCTTATGTATTGGGAGATTATCCTACTAAAGTCTTAGTTGTTCTCATTTGTACGTGTTAAAGAGAATGCAGAGATGAGCAGCAGGTCCCTTTTCCGTGGGGGCATGGCCTCCCCAGGTAAACAGTCCCCAGCAAACCCAATGGTGATCGGAACCCCCTGTGCAGGTGTTTCCATGGTGCAATCAAAAGAAGGCAAAGGGGTGGGGCTTTGAGTGAGCCTTGTTCTTCACTCATTCCCAACAGACCCTGAGGACACCCTAGTGACAGTGTGTAATTTGAGGTACTATTCATCAGAGGGTGTCCTTCTCTCCTGACCCCTGGTTGGAAAGGAGATACAAATCTCAACATATAGATCCCCTTTACCTTTAAATTCCTTTTACCTTATTGCTTAAGGCTTAGTGGATTTAAGCACAGACTCTGTGGTTTATCGCCTTGTTTCAAATTCCAACTCTGCTACTGATAATTATGTGACCTTGGGCAAGTCACTTAACTTCCCTGTGCCTCAGTTTCCTCAACTATAAACGCTAACAATGTACCCACATCACAGAACTGTGCGGATTACTTGAGTTAATGCATAGGAGACCCTGCAGATAGTGCCTATTGCGTATTATGTGCAATGGAAGGGTTGCAGTCATGACCCATTTTACAATTGTGCTAATGGGTCATTTGTTACGGGGTGCTTCTTAGTTTATAAGTAACATGTGAGAAACTCGTCTCAAGGGTTTCTGGCCTTCATCCCCATTTTGACCTCCATGATCTGTACCAGCTCTAGGGTCTGGCAGTGTGTTTGCATATCGAAGGAGGTCAATCACTATGGTGAATAAAAAATATTCAGAAATTCAGGACTGGTACCCCAGGTATCATCTTGTCCAGGACTTAGAAAACTTTCTCTGTTAGGGGTGTGTGAGATTGTAAATACATTGACTTCATCACCATATGGTCTCTGTAGAAACTACTCCACTCTGCCTTTGCAGACTAATGACTAAGGCTGTGTTCTAATAACACTTTATCTGTGGACACTGAAGTTTTAATTGCATATAATTTTCATATTTCATGAAATAGGATACTTTTTATTTTTTATAACTATTTAAAAATGTAAAAATTGGAGCTGGTGCTGTGGCATAGTAGGCTAAGCCTCTAGCTGTGTTGCCAGCATCCCATATATGTTCCAGTTCATGTCCTGGCTGCTCCCTTTCCAATCCAGCTGTCTGCTTATGAATTGGGAAAGCAGTAAAAGATGGTCCAAGTGCTTGGCTTCCTGCACCCATGTGAGAGACCCGAAAGAAGCTTCTGGCTCCTGGCTTTGGATCAGCTCACCTCTGGTGGTTGAGGCCATTTAGGGAGTGAATCAGTAGATGGAAGACCTCTCTCTCTGCCTCTGCCTCTCTGTAACTCTGTCTGCAAATAAGTAAATAAATAAATAACATATTAAAAATCTAAAAATTATTTTTAAAATGCTTTTTACTATTTTCACAAAAACGTAAGTTTGGGACATTAAAAAAACAAAACAGGTGGAGGGTTTTGCCTAGTAATTCCATCAGGGACTTTTTGTTGAAAAATGAGGCTACCTGGGCCTCACTGCAATCTCTCTGAATACTAATCTCTGGGTTGTGGAACAATGGATTCTATGCTGTGAGCACGCACGTGAGTTCCACCAGTCTCTCGGGACCGTACTTTGAGAAATTATTGAAGGCTGTCAAATGACTGTGGAGACTTCATGTCCCTTGTACGCCCAGGACTTAGGACCCAGGACAAGCAGATTCAGATGCCAACAGGTCCAAGAATGACTTGGAGCCATTTGTGGGTTTGCATCTCCTTTACTCACAGTAGCGATGTGGAATGCACAAGGAATAGTCACCTGCCCCCCACAGGGGCGGGGCCACAGGAGATATCTGCCTTTGTGTCTGTGGCGGTGGTCAGACACACACACCGAGATATGTACATCCAGCCTCACATAGCTACATCCAGCCACATGTCCACCAATAGCCACATATAACTGCACATCCACAAGCAGCCATATACCTGTCCACATCCATCCACAAGCAGCTACGTCTAACCGTGACCCCGAGTTACTTACATGGGCCTGCAGACAATAGTGGCCTGGAGTCAACCCATTACATTAACGGGGCTGTGAGCAGTAGCCAAGCGGACAGACCTGACAGTTACCATGACAGCAATTACCATACAGAGACAGAAACATGGGCGCACAGAGATAGGGAGGCAAGGGCAGAAGGCATGGGAACTGGACAACTTCACCTTCCCGAATTCATCTCTTCAGTATCCCTCTTCTTTGACATAGGAATGATTTAAGAAGGCTGAGTGTGAGTACTTCATTGCAAAAATGAGTAAGATCACTTTTGACCTAAATGACTTAAATGTGCTCTTTATGTTCTTTGATAATCAGTTTCCTGTCGACCAGGGTCATTATTTTGTTCTTTTGTGTTTGAGGGATGTGATACTATTTTCAAATTACTCTAAAATAACTGCCCCTTAAAGAAATCTCATTTCATCGTTTGTCAACATAAGAACATGCTGGGTCTTAGTCCACCCGTACAAGTATGGACTGGGTCCGAGGAAAGGTAAGTGTGCCGCTCGCCCGTTCCCCAGCCTCCCGGTCCCGGAGACAATCAGACACAGTGGGGAGCCAAGTCTAGTAGCAAGGACTCAGTCACCTTTTGCATAATAGTACCTTTTATAACACAAAACTGCAGAGTCATTGGGGCAGGGCTAAGGGCCAACCAATCACTTAAAAAATCACCTTATGGGGGGATTTCTATAGGACTAGCCCTATGTCTATACACTTATTACTAGTTTTGTTACCTCCCCTGATGTTGCGCAGCCAATTAGTTTTAGTGGTAAACAACTTTGGATTCCGCCCATCTTACTTCCTCTGGGTGCCATCTTACTTGGCTCCGTGGGCACCCGGGGGCAGCTGCGCATGCGGAGCCCCCCGGGCCGGGCCTGGCCTGGCCATGCCATGGCCGCGCGCATGCCCCACAAGAACACATGCACGTTTATTGGCACATGTTTTAGTGGCCAAAAAATAAAACAAAATCTGAAAGCACCTTAAATATGCTGGTGATAAGTCCTGGTGCAAACTCTCTTAAATATTCTGTCCCTGTTGAAATAGGATGCCCTTAGGTAAGGAATGTGTTTGAGCTAAATGCATTGCCCTAGAGGAGGCATGTCCATAGCAAAAAGGTAACAGCAATAACATAAACAAAATGTAGCAATATGTACAATTCCATTTTCATGAAAAAGCAAAGTACATTGATGATATTGGTTATTTTAGGCAGAAAGACTGTATGAGGAACAGTGAAAAATATACTATTTAACATTCTTTTTAAATATATATTTTTGACTTTTTATGGGAATAATTTTACTTGAAATTAAGACAAGAAGGAAAAAAGGAGAGACTGGCACAGAGAGAGATTCCATCCTCTGGTTCACTCCCCAGATGCCCACGACACCTGGAGATGCAGCAGGTCGCAGCAAAGAGCCCAGAATTCAGAGTAGCCCAGGAAGGTGGCGGGGAACAAGAATTATCTGCTGCCTCACAGGGTGCACATTAGCAGGAACCTGGAATGAAAAGCAGAGCTGGGTCTCAAACCAAGACACTTCTCTATGGAATACGGGCATTCCACATGGCACCTTAACTTCTGTGCCAAACACACCCAACTCATAAATAAGTTTTAAATAGAAAAAATTTTAAGTGCAAAGTGTAAGCAAAAATTCAAATAACTTTCATAGTCTATTTGGGTCCAGAATCCATTTCCCTAAGAGAGATGTCTATTTTCAAGACACAGACATGCCTTGCGGCGCCGGCACACCGGGTTCTAGTCCCGGTCGGGGCACCGGATTCTGTCCCGGTTGCCCCTCTTCCAGGCCAGCTCTCTGCTATGGCCCGGGAAGGCAGTGGAGGATGACCCAAGTGCTTGGGCCCTGCACCACATGGGAGACCAGGAGAAGCACCTGGCTGCTGCCTTTAGATCAGTGCGATGCGCCGGCCGCGGCGGCCATTGGAGGGTGAACCAATGGAAAAGGAAGACCTTTCTCTCTGTCTCTCTCACTGTCCACTCTCTCACTGTCCACTCTCATTGTCCACAGGCACTGTGGAATGATTTAATTTATAATGTGAATCTGGCTACAAAATCATATCATCAGCATCTTTTTTTCTAACTCAAGCTAGCAGTTCCAGAGAGCCTGAAGTGGAATTATGTATATATAAATCTCATCTGTAGTCAGGTAGAACTCTGAACAAGCCCCTCCACTGACTGAAATTAGAAAGAGACAATTCATTCTGCTTTTCATATTTTCAATACACAGAATGTCATTTTACTAGGCAACCTATGGTCTGTTCTATTAGAGAAAGTTTCTTGGAAAAACAATCTTCCTAAATAATTGCTAATTACAAAAGTCTAGTTAGATTTCTACTTTACCCAGTATTTTTTTTTCTTGCAGAACAGATTTTATAAGAATTTTTGAGAACACTATTACCAAATACTCATCTAAATTATTCTGCCTTATTTGGGCACAACTGTCATTTTCATGTAATCACAATTGAGCATTAGATAGCTAATACCTTCTTAAGAGAGAAAAACAGATGACTCTAATAAATCTACCAGTAGCCACAAAATAATGTTCTCGATTTCCAAATGAAAGTTTCAAGACAAAAAGGGGGAATTTCATTCTCTAATTGCAAAATACCTCTTTGTTCATGCACCATGTATTCAGTGTTTACTGTGTCTGGACCTGGGGTGGTAAATTCACATGTGCTATTACCCAAAGCAATCAGTCCACCCTCTTTTTATCCATTTGGGGGAAAAAAAGCTTGGAAAATTAGGTAACATACAGACACACATTAATAAAGATATAGGCAGATACATTTCAGCCTATAGATGAAGTTAGCAAATATTATTACAGCACAGTGCCAGGGATTTTTCGAGGTACTTGATTAACATTAATGTATCAAATCCTCGTAATTCCAGAGGGAGGGAATGTTGTACATACCATTCCACAAAAGAGTTCATTCAGAGGAAGTTTAAGTAAAGTAGAATGGGAATTTAACCATAGCGACAGACATCAGAGGCCTTTCTTGGAACCACATCACTAAATGGCCTTTTCCATCCTGAAGGCCTTGTCCTGCCCTTGCACTGGTCTGTTTAACAAGGCAGACAGACACACAAACATAGCACAGAGTGAGATGAGAGCTCAGGTCAACAGCAATGGCAACAGTGTTTGCAATCCTGTCCTACTGAGTGGTTAGAAACCCAACCCAAAGTTTTCTGGAAGAAGAAAAGCAGCGGATCAGGGCCGGCGCTGTGGCATAGAAGGTAAAGCTGCCACCTGCAGTGCTAGCATCCCATATGGGCGCTGGTTTGAGTCCCGGCTACACTACTTCTAATCCAGCTCTCTGCTACAGCCTGGGAAAGCAGTGGAAGATGGCCCAAGTCCTCGGGCCCCTGCACCCACATGGGAGACCTGGAGGGAAGCTCCTGGCTCCTGGCTTTGGATTGGCTCAGCTCCAGCCATTGTGGCTATTTGGAGAGTGAACCAATGGATGAATGACCTCTCTCTCTCTCTCATTCTCTCTGCTTCTGCCTCTCTGTAAGATCTACCTTTCAAATAAATAAATAAATAATCAAAGCAGGGGGTAGAGACTTGCTATCATGCTATGAACTAACTGTGTAATTGTCTGCATTTGTATGTTGAAGCCTAATCTCCAGAGTAACTGCATTTGGATATGGTTGATAGAGTTGGTGAAGCATGGGACCCTGATACCATAGGATTAGTCCTGAGAAGCAACATCAGAGAGCGTATTCAAGCTTGCACTCTCACTTGCTCGCTCTGTCTCTTTCTCCCTTTCTCTCTTCTGTAAGTATTCATGCAGAGGGCATGTGAGCACACAGTAAGATGGCAGTTGCCTATGATCCAAGAGAAGAGGCTTCGAAATGAAACCTCCCTTGCCAGCCTCTTGATCTTGAACTTCCCAGTCTCCATTACCATGAGGAAATCACTATCTGCTGTTTAGCTTACCCAATCTATGATACAGCATGAGGAGACCAAAGGAGCATCATATTTCTGAAAACGCCTAGGGTTAATCTACTTCAGATGCAGATGCATCCAAGTTTTCGAATAATATCATTGTCTCGAAGATAGATACCTCTTGTCAACTCTTGTTTTTGCTTCCTTCTCTCAGCCAGCTCTTTCCATGGCCTCCCTAGGCTGACATGTGATTCTAATGCATGCTGCTAGCAAAATCTCAGGAGGAGGAATAATTCTTTTTTTTTTTTAAAGATTTATTTTATTTGAAAGACAGAGTTACAGAGAGAGGGAAAAACAGAGAGAGGGTCTTCCACCTGCTGGTTCACTCTCCAGGTGGCCACAATGGCCGGAGCTGCACTGATCCGAAGCCAGGAGCCAGGAGCCTCCGCTGGGTCTCCCACATGGCTGCAGGAGCCCAAAGACTTGGGCCATCTTCCACTGCTTTCACAGACCATAGCAGAGAGCTGGATTGGAAGAGGAGCAGCCGGGACTCAAACCATCGCCCATATGGGATGCCGGCGCTTCAGGCCAGGGTGTTAACCCGCTGAGCCACAGCGCAGGCCCCAGGAAGGGGAACATTTCTCTTTTCCCACAATTCTAGCATAAGCTTTGCAACTAAACATTTCTGACCTAGCTTGGGTCAGGTTACCTATCCCTGAACTAGCCACAGGTGCAGGGCAAGATTAGATAAGCCTGAGTTCTTTATCTACTTCTGCAGCCTGCAAACTCAAATCAGCCCCTTCTGAGCTACTTCAGCTGAGAGTGGTGGGATGAGTGTGAGGGAGGGCTCCCCAGGAAATCAACACACCTGCACCAGAAGAGAGAAGGCGGGCCAGGCAGACAGAAACCAGTAAGCATCTATAACACAGCATTACAGACTTTCTACCAGCCCATTAACTGTCAAATGCAGCCTTGTGTTGAAATGATACAGGAATTTGTAAAAACTCAGAATGCCAGATGCTTAACCTTCAGAAATTCTAACTAGATACTTTTTTTTTCAGGACTCTCTCTAGCATGCAGGAGCCAGAAGCTCAAATATTTTCCTTTTTCATTAGGTTGATGATGAGAATCAGTCTTCTCAAGGATGTCAGAAATGAATGAGAGTACAGATTCAACCATTTAAAAAAATGTGTAAAACACACCTAGTGAGATGGAACTGAGTACAAAAAGTGACACTTTTCCTTTCCATGAAAACTCGTGAGTAAGGAAGCGGAATTACCTATTGAGAAGCACATAGTAATATTTACAATGAATGGATCAGGATGAAATACATAAAGCAAACTGAAGGAGCCAGGACAGTGCTCAAGGCCAGTAGGACAGCAAGCATGTGATCCATTCTTATTACTTCATTTTTGTGAGTTATCATGCATATATGTTAAGTTTTCAGTGCTAATAACGGACACTTCCAGCCGGTGCCACGGCTCACTAGGCTAATCCTCTGCCTATGGCACCAGCACCCTGGGTTCTAGTCCGGATTGGGACACCAGATTCTGTCCCAGTTGCCGTTCTTCCAGGCCAGCTCTCTGCTGTGGCCTGGGAAGGCAGTGGAGGATGGCCCAAGTGCTTGGGCCCTGCACCCGCATGGGAGACCAGGAGGAAGCACCTGGCTCCTGGCTTCGGATTGGCGCAACACACCGGCTGTGGCAGCTATTTGGGGGGTGAACTAACAGAAGGAAGACCTTTCTCTCTGTCTCTCTCTCTCTCTCTCTCTCACTAACTCTGCGTGTAAAAAAAAATAATAATAATAATGGACACTTCCAACACAAAGAGCTCTACAGTGGTTTTTTATGTTCATGTACTTTACCTCTTCTAAGTATTGGTCACGGTTAACTTTAATGATTTTAGAAATGCCACTGGTATTTTATTTATTTATTTATTATTTTTTTTACTTACATGAGAAAAAAACAGAAACAAAACCTATTTAAAATGAGCAGAAGGGAAAGAAAGACTGCAGAGCCTGGAAAAGCTGTGAAATCCCAATAATCAGAACTGCTGAATCTTTTGGTTAAAGCAGCAGCATGAACATTCAAAGAAAGTGAGTGTGAGTGATCTCATTTGAGACATCGATGGATATGAGTGTTAACAGAGGAGGTGTGAACTCTTGTTCGGAAACTGTTGGGGGAAGAAATATAAATGAGAGATGAAGTAGTGGCGGGAAAACTGTTGTTGATGTTCTGTGCAAGCGATAAGAAATCATTGTGGCCTTATATGTAAGCAGCAGTGGAGTTTATTAAAAGAATAAAGGTTAGCTCAAAGAAGCATCATAAAAGAGGCCTAGAATGTAGGCAGAAACAAGATCTAGACCCGAGCCAAAATCAGGCCACAAGCCAGCCTGATGATGACCCTGCTGCTGCCCCCTGAAAGTGTGGGCCTCATGTTAGGCTCCCCAGGCCTGGACACTGTATGCCATCGCCACATTCCATGGGCCACTTTACACATACTTGGTATAAACAGTGATTTGCAGAACAGCAACTCTTTCCTATAAGAGAAGCTGGCTGTAAGCAGGTTACTGATATTTAACTTATCCAAAGAATGTATAATTTATCAATATCTAACACAAATGGAAATGTTTAAATTTTTCACCCAGTAATTTTACCTTGGGGTGTATGTCCTCATGAAACTCCTTCAGTATACACTAGGATCCACAACTCCAATAATTTTAATTGAATAACAATTTTCTATTGCAGCCTTTTTTATTGTTTAAGTGAGGATTTAAAAGAATCCTTGCAAACTATCAAAAAAACAATGTAGGGATACAGAAAAAAGTTTTAAAAATCAATCTTTCTGAATCAGAAGAGAGGTTATGAATATTTCCAAAAGCCTGGAACACTAGAATAAAACCAGTAAAATGGTGAGTTTTTCCCTAGTTTTTTAAAATAATTAACCATTCAAATACAAAACGAGGAAGATCTGGTTGTGGCAGTAATTCCTATGAAACTTACTTGAAGGGTTTGAGTTGACCATAAACAGAGCATGGGTGTTGTACGACAGCTAAATGAGTGCTGCTCTTACGTTACATCTGGGCCTGGTATTGAACCGAGAGACGCCATAATTGTCTTCAAATACGGTGTGGAAATGAGGATAAAATTGAAGCCATAAAATTTTAGCTAATGTATTACTCTAGGGGATGAAACATGAACAAATAGATAGAAAATATATGATTTTTTTTTTTTTTTTGCTTAAGAAAGAACTTTCTGACATCTATGGGATTCCAATAGTCAGTTTAATGAGGTAGTGAGTTACAAGGTGCAGTCAAGGAGAAATTCCATGGCTCTTTGGTTAGTCTACACTGGATGAGAGAATCTATTTTACATTTTCTTAATCTTATTTTGCACTCAGAGTTTTTACTTTTCAGATAAGAATGTAGGCTTGAAGAGTAAAGAAAAAAACACCACTAATAGTTTCGAAGACATAATATATTCAAGTTTTTACCTACTTGATCTTAACCAGAAGCCATGGGATATGGGAAGGAATAGCTCCACAGAACTGTACTAAAGGGGAAAAGAGATAAAAATGAGGTTGTTTAAAAATTATGTCCCCTCCCATATGAGTACAGGGTGAGGAAAGCCTGACTTGAGAGGTTATTTCCTATGAAAATAATCTGAGGGGTTTGAGTTGACCACAAACCTAATATGTCTGTTATATAATAGCATGCATTATACAAAATTATTCTAAAATGGTCTTAGTTTTCCCCCTCTCTTTCCCTTCAGTACTGCTCAGGGTGGCTATTCCTTGTTCTGTTGGGATGAAAGCTTGGGCCCACCTATGCTTTTCTTGTTGCACTTAGATAGTGGTCCTACAGTCACTTTAAGTCACAAATACAGCCTTATAATTTAAAATATCTGTTTTTGTTCGGACTAAAAGTTTGAGCCTGATTTAGAGTGAAAACAACCCTGTCTCCTTGTTCCATTGGCCAGAGCCTGCCTTTGGTCAGCTGCTTGCAATGGGAGAGAGCAGTGGAGAAAAGCTCACGGCGAGATGAGATGCAGGGAGAATGGTTTCCCTAGAAAGGAGCTCTGTGAGTTGGCAGCATTTTCTCCAGGGGGAGAGTGGAGAAATGGTTGTTTCTCACCGTATCACTCTCTCATGGGAACCTTTGCATCTCTGGGGACTTTCTCCCAGGACCCTCCAAACGCAGCTCCCTTTTCAAGGCCAGGGTCTCAGTTCTGGCAGGCCTGTGCCCCCCTCCCCTTCCTTTCAGCCCCGGCTAGTGTAATTGCTTGTGTCTGCAATCCCCGTTCCCTTGAAGACGTGTATGTGAGCGAGATCCTTTTAGAAACAACCCTGGTTGACTTCACAGTCATGGTTTCCACATCGTGCCCTGAACCCGCCGTTAGCACAGCTGTAGCTACTTCTCAGGTGCCGTGTCCTGCTCTGCTGTCATCAGCTGCCTTTACTTCAGCAGATGATAAGTAAACCACAGTCCACAGGGCACAGGAAGCTTTACCACGCTCCCTGAGAGGACTCAGAAATGCCTCTTCCATCCGACCTGGCACTGGGAGCCAGCACGACCACACTCTCTCCAAGAGGAGGTAAGCATGGCAGCTCTGGCCTAACAAAGCCTCTGGACAAATCCTACCCAAATTCTGACTCTTCCGGCATGTTTATATCCATGTTTTGCTTAAGGACTCCTGGGTAAAGGCAGTGCACAAGAGTGTTTTCTTTGTAAATTTGCATTTTGAGGGTCTATGGTATCTGGTATTTATCATATATTGGTGCCTTGATCAAAAATTTACTTGTTTAGCATTATGGTTAGTGGTACGTTAAGCCTATGATTATAAAGTAAATTGAAATTATGTTATTGCAAAAATTAAAGGAAAGAAGTAAGAAGTATGGATTGATGGAGGGAGAGAGGGATGTGTGGTTATCTTAGAATTGTATCTATGAGATACCTGAAATCTGTTCTCTTTATATTAATAAAAACCTTTAAAAATTCCAGGTAGGAGTAGGTATTTGGTAAGTGAGTTAAGTCACTGCTTGGGATGCCCACATCCCATATCAGAGTGTCTGGGTTCAAGTCCCCCCTCTGCTCCTGACTGCAGCTTCCTGCTGCTGCTCAAGCAGTGGGGTCCCTGTCACCGACCTAGGAGACCCACGTTGTGTTCCTGGCTCCTTGCTTTGACCTGGCTCAGCTCCAGCTGTTTATGGGCATTTGGGAGCGGGAATCAGCAGACACGAAATTTCTGTGGATCTGTCTGCTTTTCAAAAAATAAAAAATAAATTCCAACTAAGCATCCCTATTCTCATTTACTTCCCTCAGCACATGTATTTGGATCAGGCTTTGTAGCCACATTTTTTCAGATAGGAAAACTGAAGCAAGGAGAGATGAGATAACTTGCTCAGACCTTGGCCACGCAGCTTGTGAGTTGTGAGCCGTGATATGAACCCAGATTCTCTTCTCTGCACGGTGCTCCAGGCTCTGTTTGGATCAGCAAACATCTGGTATTGTGTTCTAATCAAAAGTTTGAGTCTGATTTAAAATGGAAACACTCCTGTCTCCTTGTTCCTACTCTCCTGAGCTTGCCTTAGGGAAAGGGAGTTGCTGCGTGCAGCCGGAACCAAACGAAGTTCCCCTCACAGTATTCTACTGAGTGACTACTTAATAGCTCTCCCGTTCAGATTGGTACATTCCTACATGTATATAAAGTTAGGAACTACCTTGGTATGTTATTCTGCCAACTTATCTGATACATGACAAAGTATAAGAACATTTGTTGAGCACTTATTAAGGGCCAGGCACTATTCTAAGTGCCTTTTCCAAATTCCCTCACTCTTTCCTCATAACAATGCCATGGCAGTGTGAAGAAAGAGAGGTCCAGGAAAAGTAGTGGAAAACACTAAAGACAGACGACCAAGCTGCCGCTGCTTGTCTCCCCATTTGCTAGGATGTGCAGTTTGTGGCCCCGTCATGCAACTCCTTAGGATTCTGATCTATAACATAGAGGGAATCTTGGTGACAGTCAAATGAGACAACAGATGGGTAAGAACTTTTAAAACTGACCAAGTCCTGTCCAGACTCAAACACTCAGATGGCAGTGTTATTCCTAAGGTTACTGTCTCATGAGCATTTACCTAGAGTGGGTAACACTACTCATCCTTAGCTGACAACGCAAGACAAGGGCCTCAGAGATGCTGTCCAACAAAGAGCGGCTTGCAGGCACCGCCTGGGAGAAACTTTCCTGAAAATCATTTCCACAGAAGGAAAGCAAACTTAGAATATAAAAAAGGAAGAGAGAAACGCAAATATATTGCAGAGACAGGGCCAAGCTGGGAAACCTTTGGGAAACTTTTGTTGTTCTTAAGAGCTATTAGGCTTGGAAATGAGAGCCAGGTGCGGGAAGAAGGGTAGGGCCACAAAAAGACACTCTGAGAAAGAAAAGAAACACAAACTCAAAATTCAGGGGAAGCTTAGCGTAAAAATACAGAAAAGTTATTCTTTAAAGCCACTCAAAAAGTGACCAGAGATTTGGAGATAAGGCTGCGTGTTTGCAAAACACAACAACTGTGCTTTTTTCCACAGTCTAGGAGAGAAATAATGGAAACTTTCTTTTCTCTTTTCCAACAAGACATAACAAAAGCCGCACTGATGTAATTAATGAAAAAAAGATGGCAGTTTGAAACAGTGAGGTCTCTGAACAACAGAATGGGATGGAAAGAAGTCCATATTTAGGGGCAATTCATTATTTATCTCCTGTAATTTTTATGCACACCATGTTCTCCAGTAATAGTTCTCTCTCCAGGGAGAATACCAAACCAGGTTGGTAAGCTATGCAAGCATGAGTAGTTAAAGGCTGTGATATAAGCAGTGGACAGATGGAGTTACTCCTTGAATATCAATTAGCATAGTCCATCCAACTTGAAGACTCTTACAATTGAATACTTCAACTTAATGGATCTGTTTTCAAATTCCCTTTAATGGCCCTTCTGCGACCATAATCTCTCCTTTTCCAGACATCCTAAGTAGAAACCATTATGGACAATGTATGTAGATTCCCCAAGGATAGCATATGGAGGGGAGAATGTGGGTTGCCAAATATAGCAGCTCTGGAGAGAGTGTTTTTGAATTAAACTTGAGTCTATGGGGATTACAGTTCATTTATGACTGGCAAAACATATCTTCCCAATTGTGAAAGATAAATCCCACTGATATACATGTGGATTTCACAGGGTTTCTCAAAAACTCTTAGAAAAAAACACAGGCATTCTATAACTATTTTGGAATGATGATAAGTCACGTGGTATTTTGACAGTATTATTCTGTAAAGTGGGACATTCTGTGAGTTCTGTACCAACTCTGACCTGAGGGAACAGATCGGAAATTGCATCTCTGAGAAGTAAGGCTAAATTGTCTGTTTTGAAACAATTCTGAAAGTGGAAGATTGAAAAGCCAGTGACACAGGCTTGGAGTTTTGTTTTGTTTTGTTTTTTTAGATTTATTTATTCATTTGAAAGGCAGAGTTACAGAGAGAGGCAGAGAGTTACAGAGAGTTAGAGAGAGGCACAGAGAAAGAGGTCCTCCATCAGCTGGTTCACTCCCCAGATGGCCACAATGGTTGGAGCTGTGCCAATCTGAAGCCAGGAGCTAGAAGCTTCTTCCAGGTCTCCCATGTGGGTGCAGGGGCCCAGGGACTTGGGCCATCTTCCACTGCTTTCCTAGGCCATAGCAGAGAGCTGGATTGGAAGTGGAGCAGCCCATATGGGATTCCAGCACTGCAGGCAGCAGCTTTACTGGCTAAGCCACAGCGCCAGCTCTGTGGGATTTTAAAAATAAGTAAAATTCCAAAAGTATAGGGAAGGAAAGCCTGAGCATCCTCAGTTTTGCTTTTGCTAAATAAGTTCAGTATTTTTATTCACTTTTACCAACTTTGATTTGTTCTTTTTCACATACACAAAAAAGGTAATTTGCAGTATATGCATTTATAGTTTAAAGGGCACATCTTTAAATTTAATGTACTTAATTTCATGAAAAAGTATCTTCCTTTACCTTCACGTTCTAACCTCACTGTGGACAAGTGGAAATACTCTGACAAAACAGCACTGGGCTACAGACCCACAGCCGATGACAGCTTTGCCTGATTCTCTTTTTTTAGCACCACCTAGTTCTGTGTCCTAGCCAAGCATTAATATCTAACTCAAAACTTGCAAGGTCTCTATCAAAAGCAAACACCTATAACTTAGGAAAAGGTGATTAAATCCCTTGGTGAATATTTACATTTATAGGGGAATAATGTGTCCTTTTCTATCCATTCAATAAATTCATTGGGATAAGTTTCTCTATTTTCTTCTTGATAAAGGCAGGATTTTACCCACGTTTTAGCAGTTTGTATCATAGCTATCAATATGTCTTGAAATACTAGTAAGGTTTCTGACTTATGAGTGTACTAGACTCTTAATTCTTCCTTTTTCCATTCTAAATAAGTTCTTTTCAGCCTAAGATTCTTTTTTATAGGTAAAATCAAATCATGAACTCCATGAAACTACTAAGATTCCTCGTTTCTGTTGGCATTATCTTGTGTTCAATGTCTAGTCACAAATGATCTATGAGTGGAGACTTAAAAATCCTGGCTATTCAGCAACTTTTTATATTTTTAAAAGATTTGAACTAATATGAAAAATAATTTTATTTATGCTGATTGGGCAACATTCCACTGAAAATGAAAGATGAATCTAAAAATTGAGTTTTATCCCTTCGTTACACTTTGAAAACCTACATTTCAGATACCTACTTAGAAGCACACTTGGTTCTTTTTTCTATTCATTTGAAAATTGATAACAGCACTCAGACACTTTTAGGAAAAATGGGTTAAATCTTCCATCTGGCAAAACCAGCAGGCAATCTTCTGGAACACTTAATTCTTTAAAGTCATGGAAGGAGAGTGTGTTTTTAAATTAAAAAAAATTTTTTCTCCTCACCTTATTACTTTGGGAGTCTATGCATATTTAAATTTCATCTCCCTGAATGAAAACCTAGAATCTCAAACCAAGTAATCCATACATTAAAAATAAATTTTCACATGATAAATTAATCTGAATCTTGGAAAATTTGACTATGGCAAATGCCAATGAAGAGGCTCTTTTTTTTTTTTTTTTTTTTTTTTAACCAATATCACTACTTGAGTATTTGGATTCTTTTTCTCACAACATGCTTACATGCCTGTTGTAGTAAGTAACAATTGATTGGGCATTCTTTATTTCTACCTGTTTTTCTATGATAAGAATATCTAACACAATATGCACACTCTGTAGAATTTTAGGTATGCAATACCATCGCTGTCAACAGTAGACACTATGTTGAATAGAAGACATCTTGAACACGGTCATCTTGCATAAGTGTACTCAGTAGCGTTTCTTTGAAATATGTATTCTACAAGGCCGGCGCCGCAGCTCACTAGGCTAATCCTCCGCCTTGCGGCGCTGGCACACCGGGTTCTAGTCCCGGTCCGGGCACCGGTTCTGTCCCGGTTGCCCCTCTTCCAGGCCAGCTCTCTGCTGTGGCCAGGAAGTGCAGTGGAGGATGGCCCAAGTCCTTGGGCCCTGCACCCCATGGGAAACCAGGTGGTGCGCCGGCCGCAGCACGCCAACCGCGGCGGCCATTGGAGGGTGAAACAATGGAAAAAGGAAGACCTTTCTCTCTCACTGTCCACTCTGCCTGTCAAAAAAAAAAAAAAAGAAAGAAATATGTATTCTACAGACTCTAGAACAGCTATGTTTTTATTTTTCAAAAAATAAATAACAGAAATGGGAGCCAAATTCAATGCATTTTTAAACTAAAATTATTGCATATAAAACTTTAAACTGAATTAAAACAAGGAAGGGTCTTTTTTTTTTTTTTTCACACGAACACTTAGTTTTCAATTCATTCTGGTAATTTTTCCCTGTGCATCAGACAGATGTGGCTGCTATTGCCTAAATTGTTAAGGTGGTTCTGTTGACAATCTCTGATAACCAGTAGAGGTCCTCATCTACCACCTTCTAGTATTTCAGAGGAGGGAAAATAATCCTGAATGTCTGATTGGTTAGTAAAAATGCACAAAAGGGTCAGAAGTTTTCAATATGAAGCTTTCCTTCTGGAAGCTTTGCATAATTGAACCAATATTCAAGTCAGAAAAAGAAGTATAAATAAAAATAATGGATACAAGATGTTGGTGTTGCAGAACTTCAAAACACAGAATTTCTTAGAAATTACATAAAAATTCTTCTAGTTGACTTGGTTAAATACAAATCCTTCTTTATGTCAAAATGTTGGAAAGGAAACCTCAGAATGTTATCGAATGCAAACATAGTAAAATCTATATATTCGCAAAATGTCTTTGTAGCCTCTTTCTACCACTCCATGTTTGGAATCCTTAGACTCAAATATTTGTTTTTGTGCTGACATATTTCATGACTTTCTACATTTTATTTTTAATATGAGTTTTTTCAACTATACAATGAAAGTGAACTTGTCATAGTGTTAATGTGGTTTGTGGCTATCACAGATTATAAAGCATTTTATAGCTTTAATGTATAATTCCTGCTATTGAGTACCACAAAGAAAGTTTAAAGTTTATTGTCCTGAAAGTACAGAGAACTGAGATGAAAAAACTTACATTTTTTGAGGTAGAATCTATAAATATCTTGGAAAATTAAAAATTTATAGTTTAGAAGAAGAAATAAGCTTCTATTTAGTCCTTCTGGAGTGGGGAAAAGGGGTAGAACTATAGTGATCAGCAGTTCAGGGAAAGCCTTGGCCATAAACAGAAGTTGTTAAAAATGGTTGTTTCAGACGTTACTTGAGCTTGCTGTTACTGGAAATACTCAAATGGATTGGATACTTGCTTGGTAAGAATGTGTTAGAGATTTTAGTTCTCAAATTTGGTTGGGAAGCTGTGTTCAATTTCTATGAAATTTTTAATACTTAGATTTTTTTTTATTTTTTAAATTGATAACAGTGTTCCTAAATTTATCCTGTGTTGGGATAATGCTAGCAGATGTGAGAAATCTAAAAATTTAAGTAGCTTAACACAACTATTTATTTCACACTCATGCACTCAAGTCAAGCTATTATTTATGATCAGCAGTTAACTCTCTAGAATGTATGGATAGTCATGGACTCAGACTTTGGGGTTGTGTCATCTCCTAGGGTCCTGAAGTATTTTGCCTCTATTCAGCAGAAGGGGAAAGAAAGGAAAGGAAATACGTACGCACTTCCTTACCACCTTGTACTGGAAATGACACATTGACTTCCTCTCATATTCCACTGGAAAAAACTAGTCACATGATTCCACATTGATTCTCCATAGAGGGGAAAGGAAGCACCAACTTTGATACAGTTTGCTGGCTTTTCCACTGTCTGTCACTGTGCCAACTGAATATTTGTGAATATCTTCTTTTATTTGTAAAAGGGACCCATTACTTCTATGAGTTACATTTAGCAACTTCATATAATGAAAAGTCCAGAAAATCTGGTGGTGCGTAATCCTCTCCATCAGACCTGGATGTGATTCTTCATTCCGACGACTGTATTGATTTCCTGAAATGGGTCATGCCATTGGCCCAAATCTTAACCACTCCTTGTGTCCTCATCTTTTTCATAAACTTTGTGGTGTCCATTCACTTTACATAAAATGTTGTTCGCCAGTGTTTACCTCTGAGCTCAATCACGTGACTTGCTTTGGCCACTAGAATGTTAGCAGACAAGAAGTCCTCAGAAGATTGCACTCTCCCATTAACTGGAGACGTTTTCATAGTTAGCATACAGAGGGATGAAGGCAACTTAAACAGAGGCAGCTGCTCCAGCCAAGGCATCCCAGATTAGTTGACAGCCAGCCAATGTCCACATACATGAGTAAATTAAGCCAAGAGAAAGCTGTCTGGCCAAATCCCAGCTGATTTGAAACATGAACAATAAAATGCTTCATGTCACATGGCACTTGGATTTTTGTATTTGTTTATTATGAAGCCTTATTGAAGTCACAGATAAGTAATACATTTAGCAAACCAAACTTATCAACTCAGTGAGAAGATCCTTACTTTGCTTTTTGGAGTCTGTAGTCTGAATGATATCTAATGCTGTGCTTTTCCAAATTGGAATCTGAACTTTTGTTGAGCTCAGTTTAATATATGAAGGTACTTCAAAAAGTTCGTGGAAAAATTGAATTAAAAGATACATTCATTTTGGTGCAAAAATTGAAATCCATGCGTCTTTCTCATAACACACATTTTCCGTGAACTTTCTGAGGGTCCTGTCCTATAACAAGATTTAATTAGAGACAATGCTTTAAATATCATCAAACACAAGCATAAATGATCTTTTTTGTCTTCATAGCACTTTTATATTCTCAAATCACTTTCAGTTGATTTTCATATCAACTTTGATAGAAGGTAAAACAAATATCAACTCTAAATTCTTAACAACAAATCTCAGTGACTGAATGACTTGTTCTAGTTACAGTTGGTTAATGACAGAACAAGATCAAACACCCTGGAATCCATATCTCTGGCTCCCAGAATGTACTCCCTTGACTAAATAGGACATCACTAATTTTCCACAGCTAGTCTATGAACAATTTGGTTTTTGAGACTCTTATGATAGTGGATATTTTCAAGGTAAACTTGTTCAGAAATCCCTGATCCCAGGGAGAGGTGTTGTGTCTCAGTGGATTAAACTGCCACTTGAGCCCCTGGCATTCCCTATTGGAATACGGGTTTGAATCCTGGCTTCTCTAATTCCAAACGAACTCTCTGCTAACGTATCTTGAAGGCAGCATATATCAGGTGCTTGGGTCCCTGCCACCCACATGAAAAATGCTGATGGAGTTCCTGGTTCTCTTGGCTTTGCTTGGCATTGCCCTGGCAGTTGGAGCCATTTGGGGAATGAATCAGTGGATGGAAGTTTTCCTCCCTCCCTCCCTTCCTTCCTCCCTCCCTTCCTTCTTTCCTTTCTTGCTCTCTCTTATATTCTGCCTTTCAAAAAATATGTAAACAAAAGAAATCTCTTGTGCCAGATTATGCCAATTCAAATGCTTAAATACTTTCTAACTAAGCCTGTTGAACTGATCCATAAAAAACTGGATATAAAAAATTTTGTTCTATGTCAGAGTTTCTCAGCCTCAGGACTATTGACATTTGGGGCTAGAGAATTTTTTGTTTTGGGGGCTTCCATGTTTTTTTGTAGCATACAAGGGGACTTCAAAAGTTCATGGAAAATAGAATTAAAACACAAGTTTATTTTGGTGTCAAAAATGTTGAAATCCATGCAAAGGGTTTTCAAAAAGGTCATGAAAAACCATGTATGTTTAGGCTTCAAAATTTTTTGCACTGAAAAATACTTACCTTTTAATTTCATTTTCCACAAACTTTTTGAAGTCTATTTATATTCAACAGCTTCCCTGGCCTTTACCCGCTAGATTCTAGTACCATTGCTCCAAAGATCACCTCTAGGATTATATGTGCCCCTTTCACATGGAAAAACTTAAGTTGGCCATTAAATGCAATCAATATATTATGTGAATGTCGGATTCCTTGAATATGAGAGGTAAAAACCTAAGGAATTTATACAAGATTTTCATTTTATTAAGGAGGAAACTACACCCAAAGAATTATACAAGGCCACCAAACTAGTTAATGCCATGGCTCTTGACCACAGCAGTTTGGTTTTCTTTGTACCTATTTTCCTTTTCTTTGCATGTGCAATTATGGGATTCCTTTTTTCATTTTTTAAAAGAATTTGAAAATCAAAGAGACAGAAAGAGATCTTCCATCCATGGATTCATTCCACGATAGCCTCAATAGCAGGGCTGGGACAGACCAAAGTCAGGAGCCTGGATGTCAATCCTTGTCTCCATATGGGTGTCTGGTACCAGGTACTTGAGCAAACACCTGCTGCCTCCCAGAGTACACGTTAGCAGGAAGCTGGGATTATAAGCAGAGTGGGACATGAACCTAGGCGCTTTGATGCTGGATGCTGGCATCACAAGCAGCATCTTAGCCGCTGCACCAAATACTCTCGCCCACTTATGGAAATTGTGACAGTCCATTAAATTTAAGTCTTGTTCTGGTTCCTAATAATGACTTCTTTTTATTATTTATCTTCCTCCCGAATCCCTATTCAGAAATTCATGAGTAAAACATAGCTTACAAGAGAAATTGGTTCCTGTGCAGTGGGTTAAGCTGTGGCCTGTGCCTGCATCCCATCTGAGCCCTGGCTGCTTTACTTCTAATCCAATTCCCTGCTAAGGTGCCTGGGAAAGCAGTGTAGGATGGCCCAAGTGCTTGGGCCCCTGCACCCACATGGGAGATCCAAAAGAAGCTCTAGGCTTTGTGCTGGTCCAGCTCCAATCATTGTAGCCATTTGGGGAGTGAACCAGTGGATGGAAGATATTTCTCTCATTTTCATTCTCCGCCCCCCCTTCCTCCTTCTCTCTCTCTCTCTCCCCTTCCTCTCTCCTTCTCTCCTCTCTGTAACTCTGCCTTTCAAATAATTTTTAAAAGATTTACTTGTTTATCAGTTACCTCTTGAAATTCCTCATTGCTCTATTTGTAAACATGCCTAACTGTGATATTTTCAGCACTCCAGACCATTGTCCTCACTCCCTACTCGGAGTAGCCCATCAATTTCTTCATTGTTTTGGGTCACAAGGCATACTTTGCAACTACCTTCCCTTTTTTAAAGCATGAAAGTGAGCAAAAAAAAAAAAAGGCTCTTTATTAAAATATGAATTAACAAATTCAGTGTATTGGGAATTCTGTTTCATGAAATTGGTAGAAAATAATTATTTGATAAGGGTGCCGAACTACAATGAACAATTCATAAACAAAAGGCTTGCTATCATGGTACTCAATTACTGTTTATATTCAGGAAATTGACTCCTTTTGTTATAGTGTGTTAAGAATATAATCTGATTTCAAGTGATTATGTGTTAACCTGTTGTGAAAAATTGTCACTTTTTTTGAACAAGAGTAAAGAGGAAAAAATAGCATTCCATAGAATGCTCAGGTCAAAAGCATTTGGAAAATACTCTTTTCACTTACTTGAGGAGTGATTATTAATTTGCTTTTTAAATTACTTTGATTTATTTAAGAAAAAAAAAAGGAGGTCAAGAGAGGAGATATGGGAAGAGAACAGACCCAAAAGTCTCTGTTGATACTAGTAAAAGCAGAAAAGAATTACTTATGAGGATCAACTTGATTCTGCCATAGATTTAGGTACTGAACAACTTTTTATAAGTCATAAATAAAAGCAAATCAGTCCAATTTATAAACATGAGACATAAGGGTATGGCAATATTGTACAGTTCTGAATGTCCCTTTAGCACCTGGAAATTTTAAGGCTAATCCTCAGCACTGATTTCAAATTATATACTTCATATGGTAACTTAATTTCAGGAAAAGTCATTTCCAATCCCAAGCTCAAGATACTTTTGGTTTGTTGTCTAAGTTGAAAAGGAACAATTTTTTTTAAAAAAAGATTTATTTATTGGTTTGAAAGTCAGAGTTACACAGAGAAAGAAGGAGAGGCAGAGAGAGAGAGAGGTTTTCCATCTGCTGGTTCACTCCCCAGATGGCTGCAATGGCCAGAGCTGTGCAGATCTGAAGCCAGGAGCCTGGAGCTGCTTCAGGGTCTCCCACACGGGTACAGGGGCCCAAGCACTTGGGCCATCTTTTTTTATTTTTATTTTTTAAAGATTTATTTTTTATTTATTTGAAAGACAGGTTACCGAGAGAGGTAAAGACAGAGAGAGAGGTCTTTCATCAGCTGGTTCGCTCCCTAGATGGCCGCAACAGCTAGAGCTGCACTTTCCTGAAGCCAGGAGCCAGGAGCTTCCTCTGGATCTCTCATATGGGTGCAGGGGCCCAAGAGAGCTTCAGAAGAGGAGTAGCCAGGAATTGAACCTGCAGCCATATGGAATGCCAGTACTTCAGGCCAGGGCATTAACCCAGTGCACCACAGTGCAGACTGGGCCATCTTCCCCTGCTTTTCCAGGCCACAGCAGAGAGCTGGATCAGAAGAGGAGCAGCCAAGACTCGAACCAGTGCTCATATGGGATGCCGCACTGCTGGCAGAGGATTAACCTACTGTGCCACAAATCTGAATAACCACTCTATAGGATTTAGACATAACAATCTTAGAGGAAATGGGATCTGTACTTTAAATTTGCATTGTGGGTCAGGCATTTGGTGCATAAGGTTAAGTTACCATTTGAGATGTCCACATCCAGTATCAGAGAGCCTGGGTTTGAATCGTGGCTACATTTTCAATTCCAGCTTCCTGCTAATAAGCATCCTGGAAGGCAGGAGGTGATGGCTCCTGGGGGCCCTACCATTCATGTAAGACTCCTGAACTTAGCTCCTGGCTTTGGCCTGACCCAGTCCCAGCTGTTGTGAGCATTTGGCATTTGGGGAGTGAAGCAGTGGATAGAAGATCTTTGTGTGTGTGTCTGCCTTTTAAATTAAAAATAAAGCATTGAAAAAACTGCATTGTTCCCAGCAAATTTCTATATTTATGCATACTATTAAATATTTATTAAAGGGAGATGTGATGCTATCTCCATTTGGTTGCTGTCATTATTGTCACTATAATATATTGTAAAGTATTGGGAAAATCAGATAAGCAGTTAAAATTTGTAGTATATTTTAATGATTCAGAACTTCATTTGTCTTGGGTGGTTTTCCACTGAACACAAAACTAATGTTAATGAAGACTTCCTGTCAACTTGTTTTGTGTAGATATGTAAATGTGGAATTCTTTAGCTTTTTTAACTTTCCTTTGAGGGTGTGACTAATGTCTCTCTTACACTGCTTTGTGTAAACCCACTAATTCCCCTTGGTATGGATCTTTCTCCCTGTCTCTCCAACTATTTTTCC
Organism: Lepus europaeus; assembly: GCF_033115175.1. Lineage (NCBI taxonomy): Eukaryota > Metazoa > Chordata > Mammalia > Lagomorpha > Leporidae > Lepus > Lepus europaeus. The sequence goes on along the minus strand of NC_084836.1, from coordinate 38,124,645 downwards.
TCCCTCTTGATTGTTCATGTATTTGTCATTTTTATAGTAGTAGCATTTGATTTCTCTGCAGTAAATTACCCCTCCTCCTTTCTGTAAACACTGGTTATGGCTTTGAAGATAAAAGAATGGAACTCAACACTCTGCTAATGGCACCCTCTTTTGCACCCAGGGAATTTTAATATTTGGTTATTTGGCTTCTCCTTTAGTTCTACGAATTGCCTTATAATTTCTTGGGCAATTTCTTGGTGTAAGTTCATCAAGAAGTGTTCCAAACTTGAAGATTCTCTGCCCTGAGGGACGCGGTGCACTTCTGGAAGGGGAGCTGACTATGTGCACAAACTATTGCCAGTCCAGGAAGCTCACCTGAGCTGCAGAATCCAGACTTTTATTGAGACTCTTTGACATAGCACGATTGACTGAAGCATCGCTCAGACAGTTGAATTCGATGTCCAGCTCGTTCCCCTCCGTAGGTCAGACTGCTACCACACAGCTCAAAGCCCCAGCCCTCTAACCATACGCTTGATCTTCTGGTGTAGTCCGTTCCCATCCCAAGTCATCTAGGTAGCAGAGAGGGATCATTATGAGAGTTCATTACCTGATGGGGACGCACCCTAAGCGATAAAGGTGCTCCTAGCACTTGAGAATTTCCAACAGTCTAGAGGTCATCTCCTTTGAGCTGAGCCAGAACAAAAGGTCAGATCTCCCTTTAGGTAAAGCTCATTTTTCGCTACTTATTTGTGCTAATACTAAGATGTATAAATTAATGAGCATCTGTAATGTGGTAAGAGCTTTATATATTGCCTCTAATTCTTGATAGTATTAGTATGATAAAGTGTTACTAACCACATTTTAAAGGTTAAGAAACAGAGTATCAGGGCCAGCATTGTTGTGTAGCATGTTAAGACACCACCTGCAATATGGGTATTCCATTTGATTGCCAGTTCAAGTCCTGGCTGCTCCACTTCTGATCCGGCTCCCAGCTGATGTGCCTGGGAAAGCAGCAGCAGATGGTTCAAGTATTTGGTCCCTGCCCCAGGTGATGAAGCTCCTGATTCTTAGCTTTAGCCTGGCCCAGCCCTGGCCATTGCAGCCAATTAAGAAGAGATGGTTTACAAATATTATCTCCTATTCCATAATTGTTTTCTTCACTTTCTTTACTCTGTCCTTTGCTTGCAGAATTTTGTTAGTTTGATGCAATCTCAGTTGTCTGTTTTTGCATTTGCCATCTGTATTTTTTGAGACCATATTTAAAAAGATACTGCCAAACCAATATCATAAACTTTTCCCCTGCTTTCTTCAGTAGATTTATAGTTTCAAATTTTATAGAACTCTCTAAATCCATTTTGAACTGACTTTTGCGTGTGCTATGAGGATCCAGTTTTCCTCTGTGGATATCCAGTTTCCCTAACATCATTTATTGGAGACAATGCTTTCGTTGTTTTGTATTCTCGGCCCCTTGTGAAAGGTCACTTGGCTATAAATGTGTGAGATTATTTCTGGGCTCCCTATTCTGTTCCATTTTGTGTGTGATTGTAGGTGTATGTATATTTATAGTCCCATTGTTTGAAATTATTATAGCTCTATAGTATATTTTAAAATCAGGTAGTGCAGTATCTTCAGATTATTTTTCCTTTTTGCTAAAGATTGTATTTGCTATTCAGAGTTTTAGGGGTTACTTATAAATTTTAGGATTGTTTTATGCATTTCTGTGGAATATGCCTTTGGAATTTTGGATAGGGATTGCATTAAATCTATAGATGGAGTAGCGTGAATATGATGACTGTATTAAGTCATGTAATACTTGAACATAGAATGCTATTCCATTTATTTGTATCTTTAACTTCTCACTGCAGTGTTTTTCAGCTTTTAATGTGTAGATCTTTCATCTCCTTGGTTAATTCTGTTCCTATTACTGTATTCTGATGCTATTACAGGTGGAGTTGTTTCCTTCACCTATCTTTTTTTTTTTTTGAAAGCTCATTGTTAGTGTGTGAACATGCTAATGGATTTTGTATGTTGATGTTGTATTCTGCAATTTTAATGAATTTCTTCAGACAGTTTGTGTGATTTTTTTTTTATATGATATTATGCCATCTTCAAATAGAGGCCATTTTACTTCTGTAAGTTTAGATGGTATGATGTTGGATATATATATTTACTTCTGTTTATTACATACTCCTGGTGGACTAACATCTTTGTCTTTTTATAATGATCTTCTCGGTCTCTTGTGATGGTTTTTACTTAAGGATTTTTTTGCCTGTTGAATATAGCCACCCCTATTCTCTGCTGGTTACCATTTGAACTTCCACCCTCCTGACACTTTGCATCACTGATACCACAATTTACATCTTATAGCATACATCCATTACAAATTGTTTAACCTATATTATTTACCCCTTTTATCTTTTGACATTTATGATAGATTTTTTAAAAAAAATTTTAAAGATTTATTTATTTATTTATTCATTTATTTGAAAGTCAGAGTTACACAGGGAGAGGAGAGGCAGAGAGAGAGGGAGGTCTTCCATCCAATGGTTCACTCCCCAGTTAGCCACAACAGCTGGAGATGTGCTGAACTGAAGCCAAGAGCCAGGAGCTTCTTCCGGGTCTCGCACTTGGGTACAGGGGCCCAAGGACTTGGGCCATCTTCCCCTGCTTTTCCAGGCCATAGCAGAGAGCTGGATTGGAAGTGGAGCAGCCAAGACTTGAACTGGCACCCATATGGGATGCTGGCACCACAGGCAGTGGCTTTACCCACTATGCCACAGTGCTTGCCCCTTTTATGCTAGATTTAAAAGTAATTTATATACCACCATTACAGTACTCATATAAGAGCATTCTGAATTTGACCTCTTACCTTTACAGTGAATAGAAATATATTTTTTTATTTATTTGACAGGTAGAGTTATAGACAGTGAGAGAGACAGAGAGAAAGGTCTTCCTTCTACTGGTTCACTCCCTAAATGGCCTCTATGGTGGCTGGCGCTGCACCGATCTGAAGCCAGGAGCCAGGTGCTTCCTCCTGGTCTACCATGCAGGTGCAGAAGCTCAAGCACTTGGGCCATCCTCCACTGCCCTCCCAGGCCACAGCAGAGAGCTGGACTGGAAAAGGAGCAACCAGGACTAGAGCCCGGCACCCATACGTGATGCCAGTACCGCAGGTGTAGGATTAACCAAGTGACCCACGGTGCTGGCCCCCAGAAATATTTTCAAATGTTTCTATATTGTTAATGCCTCCCCTTTTTTTCACTGTTAAAATCTCCTTTTAGCACTTTTTTTTTTTTTTTTGGACAGGCAGAGTGGATAGTGAGAGAGAGACAGAGAGAAAGGTCTTCCTTTTTGCCATTGGTTCACCCTCGAATGGCCGCTGCGGCTGGCCCATCTCGCTGATCCGAAGCCAGGAGCCAGGTGCTTCTCCTGGTCTCCCATGCGGGTGCAGGGCCCAAGCACTTGGGCCATCCTCCACTGCCTTCCCAGGCCATAGCAGAGAGCTGGCCTGGAAGAGGGGCAACTGGGATAGAATCTGGCGCCCCGACCGGGACTAGAACCCGGTGTGCCAGCGCCGCAAGGCGGAGGATTAGCCTGTTAAGCCATGGCGCCAGCCCTTTTAGCACTTCTTACAAGGTAGATCTAGTGTTGATGGATCCCCTAGCTATTATTGATCTGAAAAAGTCCTATCTCTCCATTGTTTCTGAGGAATAGCTTCATGGGGCATAGTGTTCTTTGTTGGTAGTTTTTAATGTTTCATCACTTTGAATATTTTATCTCACTCGCACCTGATGTGCAAGGTGTCTGCAGGGAATTCATGGAGTTTTATGGGGGTTCCCTTGTATGTAATGAGTTTCTTATTTGTTGCTGCTTTGATAATTCTCTTTGTCTTTGAATTTTAAGAAATCAGTTAAAATGCATCTTGGTAAAGATCTCTCTATATTTAATCTACTTGGGTACTTTGGAATTTGTAGATCTGAATGTTTATTTCCCTTTAATTTCTAAACGTTTTCTGTCATTATTTCCTTTTTTTAAAATTTATTTGAAAGTCAGAGTTACACAGACAGAGAAGAGGGAGAGGGGGAGGGGGACAGGAAGGGGGAGGGAGAGTGAGGTCTTTCAGCAGATGGTTCACTCCCCAGATGGCTCCAAAGGCCGGAGCTGTGCCAATCTGAAGCCAGGAGCCAGGAGCTTCTTCCAGGTCTTGGGCCATCCTCTACTGCTTTCCCAGGCCATAGCAGAGAGCTGGACCAGAAGTGGAGCAGCTGGTACTTGAACTGGTGCCCATATGGGATGCTGGCGCTTCATGCCAGGGCATTAACCCACTAAGCCACAGCACTGGCCCCTGTCATTATTTCTTTAAGTACACTTTATCACACTTTCCGTTTTGCTGCTGATTCTGGAATTTCCATAATGCACATATTGGTTCACTTGATGATGTCCCATAGTCCCTATGGGCTTTCTCATTAGTTTTTATTCTTTATTTCTGTTATTTTTCCTCTAGCTGGGCAATCTTAAATGACCTGCTCTCAGGCTCACAGCTGCTTTCATCTGCCTAATCAGGTCTGTTGATGAAGCTCTTTATTGAATCTTGCAATTGAGTCATTCTACTCTTTAGCTTCAGAGGTTTTTTTTTTTTAATTTTTTGTTTTTTGTTTTTTTTTGCATCATCTCTATATCTTTGGCCTTCTCATTTCTCAGATTCTTTTCCTAATTTTATTTCATTTTCTATCTGTGTCTGTTGTAGCTTACAGGACAGGTAGAGTTATAGACAGAGAAAGAGAGAGAAAGGTCTTCCTTCTGTTGGTTCACTCCCCAAATGCCGCCATGGCCGGAGCTGTGCCAATCTGAAGCTAGGAGCCAGGAGCTTCCTCCTGGTCTCCCATGGCTTACAGAGTTTTTTTAAAGAGATTATTTTGAATTTTTTTTTGGTCAAGTACTTTGTAAATTTCCATCTTTTTATTTTTTAAAAAAATATTTATTTGAAAGAGTTACACAGAAAGAGGAGAGGCAGAGAGAGAGCGAGCGAGTGGTCTTCCATCTACTGGTTCACTCCCCAGATATCTGCAACATCTGGAGCTGTGCCAATCCAAAGCCAGGAGCCAGGAGCTTCTTCCAGGTCTCACACACGGGTACAGGGGCCCAAGGACTTGGGCCGTCTTCCACGGCCTTCCCAGGCCATAGCAGAGACCTGGATCCGAAGCAGAGCAGCCAGGACTCGAACTGGCACCTATATGGGATGCTGGCACTGCAGGTGGCGGCTTTACCTGCTATGCCCTAGTGCTGGCCCCCTCCATCTCTTTAGATTCAGTTGCTGTGCTTTATTTTGTTCCTTTTGTGGGGTCGCACTTTTCTGATTATTTTTAATCCTTATGGCCATGCTTTGGTATCTGTACATTTGAAGTAGACACCTATTTCAATCTGTACAGACTGGCTATGGCAGGAAAAGTTCTTTAATGTTCAGCCACTCCAGAGATTCCGGGCAGGACATGTTGTGAAAGCCATGGGCAGGCTTGCTGCTTGAGTTCACAAGCAGGATAGCTAGATGTCAGGGTCAGCAGGTGACTGGAGCAGACACCTGGGCCTACGGAACCTCTCAGAACTCTGGATCTATGGGGTGATGCTTGGAGCCTGGAGTACCTCTCGAGTTCTCCCTGTGCCTGGGTTCATGGCAAGGCTAGACTCTAGATCTGCTGGAACGGAACCACAACTTTGGCCTGCTTGGGACTGGATGGAACTTAGATAGATGGGGACTATTCTTGAGCCTATACCTGTAGGGGCTAGCCTAGGACCTGGGGCCATGGTTCTGGCCTGAAGCCTGTATCTACAGAGACAATTTTACAAGGCTGGTTTCCAATTGCAGATCTGGGGGCCAGGTCTATGGGATCTGGCCTGAAGACCCAGGTTGTATCAGCTGGCCAGGTGCTGGAATAGCCCTGAATTACAGAGCTATGGAGCCAGCCTTGTACTTGGAGAGGCATGAAGCCTGAGACTATGAATGCAGTCATAATCCTAAAGCTACAGGCGTTGGAGTTCACTGGAGGGGTCCTCATACTGGAGTCCATGGCGTAGTCAAATACTCATTTCCTTATGCTTCTGCCAAGCAGAGTCTCCCTGATACGCTGCCTAGGCTTGCATGTAGAGCGAAGCAGGTAGTGTGAACCTATTCGCCAATGCTGTTCCACACGTTTTACTTATTTCTGTCCTGTGTCCAGGTGCTCTAATCTATCATCTGGATTCCAGAGCTCTTGAGAAGCATCTCCACGTGCAGATCATTGTTCAAAATGGTGTTTCTGTGGGTGAGGATGAGCGCTGGCAAGGCCCGTTTTCCTGTCTTGATGATGTCACTCTCCTGCATTTCCGACATGAAGATATTTTCAGACAGTTTGTTTTCAGAGCCCTTGTATCACTTTTTATCACTTTTGCTTCAGTATTTCTACCTGGCTTTACCACTCCCATTTGTCTTCAGTGAACCTGTTCAAAACTCCCTAACAGCAGTCTTACCATTTCAACTTCTTATACCCCTTTTACATGTAATATCTGCTTGAAAACTAAGCAAAGGGTGTCGTCTTTAACTCCCGAAGAACTTCTCCTCTGGGCATCCTTCCAAGTGGCTCAGTGTGACTTTCACAGTTTAATAAAATCTTTGCTTTTTTTGTATTGATGTAGTTTATTTCTCCAAATCTATTTGAAGTTCTTATCATCTAAAAGGAGGTTTCCCTACCAAAGGACCCTTGTGATTTTCTTGATTAAAAATAAATTCCAAACTCCCATATTTCTCAACTCAAAATTTGTCTCTAAATTAAAGAGGAGGGGTTACTGAACCATGGACTGACCCTGCAACTCAGCTCACCTCGAATGCCACAGAGAATTTTGCCACTGCTGGGATGACTTCAGGGGCTGCAGCATTGACTTCATTGTCTTATTCTCATTTTGGCTTTATTTTTCCCCAAAGAAAAATAAAGTGGGACTGTAGATTACATTCTTCCAAGGGCTCCTGAAAAGGGTGCCACTGTTGGTTGAAACACAGGTCATGCTGCTCTGGGCAAGCCTTTCCTGCCCAGAGAAGAGCCTTTTTCTGATTTGCACAAAGCAGCATATGTGAGTGAGGCTCACTAGCAGGAGATATTTGCTTACTGTTTGACTAAAAGGATAACCAACAGTAAATGCTAAAGGAAGTAGCATACTATGGAATAATCTAGTGCATAATTATATCTCCTATTGGCATTCTCCTTATAGGTGTCTTGCTATTGTACTCTGGGCCAGGATGCCTGATGCAGAGCTCACCTGCTTTTTCAACAGAACATTTCAGATCCTTCCATCATCTTTGTGCAAATGGTAATAATAAGAATGGGTTGTAAAGACTATTTCTTCATATCTGGAGTCTTCAATACCGTGCCTGCTACATAATATGTACTCAGGATGGGTTGTTATCATTATGATTCAGCAGCATTTGATTTTTCTCTTTGAATTTATTGTTCCCACTCAACATTATTCAAACTTACCAACAAAAGTATTATGAATACCAAATAGACTCTCTAGATCCTTAACTAGAATGTCAGCTTAGTGAATAAATACATCTTCCTTCTTAAAAATATACGTGTATGGCATTTATAAAGGACTTATAGAATATTAATGTGAATTTTAACATTTGATAGTAGTGTATGTTGGCAAAACTTAGTAAACAAAGTACTATTCAAATCCCTGCGTCATACTGTAATCAATGTTATAAATGTTGTACAGTTTTTTTTTTTTTGAAAACCAAAGGTGTTTTCTGCATGGAAACTCTTTATAGCTGCCAGTTGTAATCCACTAGGCTTCCCGGTACCTGGAGCCCTCCAGCTTAGAACTCGGACTTTATTTGAAAACATCTCTGTCCCCTTTGCCTTTGAAAGGGAAACAATCCTCTCTGACATGTCACCAGCCTGGCACCAATTTTATTCTCTTGCTTGGAAAGGCTGATAACATCTCTCGATTACAAAGAAATCAAGTGTGCCACTGAGTGTCATTTAGACTTAGTCAAGCTGGATTTATATAAAGTAGAATGTGTTAGAAATAAGAATGGGCTGATATTTTTAGATCTTTTTAAATTTAAAAAGCTTTATGCCACTATTAGCATGCTCATTAAAGTAGCATTCAATTATGAGATAAGGTTTTTTGCATATATAATGTATCAAATTAAGCAGAAGAAAATTACTTTAAGCCTTCTTATTTTAACTGCCTTTGCATTTCACAGTTTTGGGGAAAGTAATTCTTAATTTTTCAATTAATTTTTTTATTAGGAAATCTCTGTAGAAATGGCAATTCACTGAATCCTTGGAGAAAAGATGAGACAGGCTACAGTTGTAAAGATATCCTTAAGGGGTTGATGTTTTCTTGTTCCACCTTGAAACAAACCTGGACACCTTCTTCAACCCCATTGCCTGCTACACTATAGATCAGGAATCACAAAGTTAAAAGCACAAGGAGAACAGGTAGAAGAATAGACAAGGGTCCTGTGCCCACCGTAAGACAATAGAGGTAGAGGAACTCTGGAAAATGAGCTAGTATCACTTTTTGGCATAACAATAGCTATTTAGTTCTAGTGCATCACTGGACCCATTGTTGACAAATCAGCATATTTATAAGAATTCTTTTACATTAATAAGTGTTGGTAAGTAATTCAAATAAAAGGGAAAGATGTGTTCTGCAAGCTCATTCTGTTGAGAGCCAAAGGGGGAAAAATGCAGCTATGAGCCAGAATGAACCCATAGCCTGCTCAGGTGCAACATTGGACAGAGTAAAATGAAATTAAGAGACAGACTGCTAGAAACATCAGAAGATTACAGACATAAAAAATTTGTCAGGAGTCTTTTAGTTGCAATTGACAGAAAACTCAAAGCCTATTATGTCTTTTTTTTTTTTTTTTTTGACAGGCAGAGTTAGACAGTGAGAGAGAGAGAGAAAGGTCTTCCTTCTGTTGGTTCACCCCGCCAGCAGCCACTACAACAGGCAGGTTGCAGCCGGCGCGCTGTGTGGATCCGAAGCCAGGAGCCAGGTGCTTCCTCCTGGTCTCCCACGTGGGTGCAGGGCCCAAGGACTTGGGCCATCCTCCACTGCACTCCTGGGCCACAGCAGAGAGCTGGACTGGAAGAGGAGCAACCGGGACAGAAGCTAGCTCCCCAACCGGGACTACAACCCAGGGTGCTGGTGCCTCAGGTGGAGGATTAGCCTAGTGAGCTGCAGCGGGGCCAGCTGAGCCTATTGTCTTTTCAAAGGGAGAGAGATTTACTGTCTCATTAAAAGAAATGTCCAGATGTATGTCTAGACTTAGGCAGGGCTGGATTTAGCAATTCAAATGATCCAATGCCATTTCTCTCCATTTCTTCTCTTGGACTTGCAAGATTTCTTCTTTATCTATTGGTTTCTTATAGTAGCACCCAGCAGATTCAGGCTTTTCTATTGAATTTGAAAGTTGATAGCCATGTTCTGTGCTTTACAACTTCACACTACATGTACTAGGAGAAGAAAGAAGTTCTTTAAGACTTGCAGAAGAGAAAGTAAATCTCCCTTCTTAAAGGTATAAAAGTGAATTTCCTTATATATAGTAATATCCAAGGTTATAGGCCCTACCCTTCACCACCATGACCAGGGGGTACAATTCCCTTTTAATGTAAACTAGTTTCAGAGACTCCTTTGGAAAATCTCAAGCAATAACATACTACAGAAAACGAGAGAGGTAGGTTCACAATATTTCCTTAGAGATTATTGCTTAGAGGAAAGAAAAAGAACTCAGAGCCACAAGAAATCGTTGTCTACAAGGTTACTGAAAAGCTATTCAGGAAACTGAAGGGGCTGGTGCTGTGATGTAGCAGTAAAGATGCCACCTGCAGTGCTGGCATCCCATATGGATGCCAGTTCGAATCCCAGCTGCTCCACTTCCGATCCAGCCCTTTGCTATGGCCTGGGAAAGCAGTGGAAGATGGCCCAAATCCTTGGGCCCCTGCACCCATGTGGGAGACCTGGAGGAGGCTCCTGGCTTTAGATCAGCTCAGCTCTGGCCATTGCAGCCATCTGGGGAATGAATTAGCGGATGGGAGACCCCTCTCTCTCTCTCCACTTCTGCCTCTCTGTAACTGTCTTTCAAGTAAATAATAAATAAATATTTAAAAAAGAAATGAAAAGTAAACACTAGCACAGGTGTTTCATCTATTGCTTAAATCTCCAGTTGGGATACTCATATCAGCTCAATTTCTGGCTTCCTGCTATTGCAGCCTTGGAAAGTAGCAATGATGCATCAAATACTTGGGACCCTGCCACCCATGTAGGAGACTTGGATTGAGTTCTCAGCTCCTAGCTTTGGCCCCCAGCCCAGGCTGTTGTGGACATTTTGGGAATGAACCAATAGACAGGAGCTTGCATTCTTTTTTCTGTGTTTTGGCCTGGCCAGGATTTGCTTTTGCAACCAGTTGGGGAATGAACTAGCAGATGGACTCTCTTCCCCAACCCACCCACTCTCCCCTCCCTCCCTCCCTCCCCCCCCCTCTCTCCCCCACACACATTCTGTGTTTCAAATAAATAAGTCTTTAAAAAGAAAAGGAAAATAATACCAACAAATTTGAAAGTATCAATAAGGAAGATGTGAGAATCAAAGGTAATTACTATAGGGGTATAAAGTATAAGAGCAGATATTATCCACTATAAAAGTACTAAAAGAAAATAGCAAGACTTTATTTTATTCCTAGTTTAAATACAAGACTTAGAAGACATAGGAAAAGCTAAATTAATTTGACAATATAAAACTTTAAAATTCTACATGTTTACAAAACATAATTTTATTAAAAATAAGAGAACAACCTGGTGATATATTTGCAACTGTATGAAAAGCACACTACATAATATCCTTAATGATTAGTTATTACAAATTAAAAGAAAAGATAAATCCAATAGGAAACTGAGTATAAGTTATTAACGGGAAAAATGTTTTGAAGATGAAAAGATACTCGGTTCCAGGGAATAATTTAAGAAATGTGTATCTGGGGGCTGGCGCTATGGCTCACTTGGTTAATCCTCCGCCTGCAGTGCTGGCATCCCATGTGGGTGCCAGGTTCTAGTCCCAGTTGCTCCTCTTCCAGCCCAGCTCTCTGCTGTGGCCCGGGAAGGCAGTGGAGGATGGCCCAAGTGCTTGGGCCCTGCACCTGCATGGGAGACCAGGAGGAGGCACCTGGCTCCTGGCTTCGGATTGGCATAGCTCCAGCCGTAGTGGCCATTTGGGGGGTGAACCAATGGAAGGAAGACCTTTCTCTCTGTCTCTCTCTCTGTTTAACTCTGCCTGTCAAATAAAAAAAAAAGAAAGAAATGTGTATCTGGTGATTACTGACATCATAAACAAGAGTGTCAATTGTTAAGTCAACAATGGGAGTCACTGTGCACTTGCTCCCCATGTAGTATCTCTGTCCTAAATGTGTTGACTGTGCAAATTAATGGTAAAACTACTACTCAAACAGTACTCTATACTTTGTGTGTCTGTGTGGGTGCAGTCTGTTGAAATCTTTACTTAGTATATACTAAGTTGATCTTCTGTATATGAAGATAATTGAAAATGAATCCTGTTGAAGAATGGGGTGGGAGAGGGAGATGGAGTGGGAGATGGGATGGTTGTGGATGGGAGAGAGGTTATGGGGGGAAAAGCCGCTATAATTCAAAAGTTGTATTTTGGAAATTTATATTTATTAAATAAATTTGGAACAAAAAAGAAATGTGTATCTGAATGAGACATCATTTTATCCATGTCATGTTAACAAATATGTCAGAATGTTTAGTGTTATGTAGTATTGGTAAAAGTATGGGGAAACAGGGACCAGTGTTGTGGCATAGTGGGTAAAGCTGCTGCCTGCGATGCTGGCTTCCCATATGGGCACCAGTTTGAGACCTAGCTGCTCCACTTCTGATCCAGCTCCCTGCTGATGGCCTAGGAAAGCAGTGGAAGTCGGCCCAAGTGCTTGGGCCCTGCACCGAAGTAGGAGACCTGGAAGAAACTTGAGACTCCTGGCTTCAGTCTGGCCCAGTTCCGGCCATTACAGCCATCTGAGGAGTGAACCAGCAACCAGCAGATGGAAGATATTTTTCTCTGTCTTCTTCCTTCTCTCTGTAACTCTCCTTTGCAAACAAATCTTTTTAAAAAAAAAAAGTGTGGGGAAAACAAGCATGTTCATATACCATTTATAGGATTATAAATCTCTTTGAAAGATAATAACTCTCAAAATACTCAAAACACACACTTTGACTTCAAGTGTCTGTCAATTTTTGCCAGGAAAGAGTGTTAGGAAAACACCTATAAAGGTACTAGTTGTAATTATTACTACAGAACTCTGATTTGTCTCTTTAAGTAGGTGTCATTGCTACCTATCTTTTGGGATTTTTGGCTTTTGGCATTTTGAATGATTTAGAGGAGAGTTCAATGAAGATAGACTTGGTTGTGGATTAGGTTTTGTCAAAGTGGACACAATTCTCTGATTGGGTATCTCAGTCTGCCTAGATGGAGGACAGACCAGAATAAAGAACAGAATAAAGACACAATCAATTTATTAAGTAGGAGAGGGAGGTGTTTGTAGTTGCTTGTATAGCAACCTTTCTTTTTTTGTGTGTGCTTAGACAAAATTATGAAGTGGTCTTGCTTTAAATGATTGGATTATGGTCTTTGGATGACATTGTATGGTGCTGGTGTTTTATGAGATTATGTAATGTTCAATAGGAGGATTTCATGGCCTGAGTGCCAGGCTAATGTCAAACAACATGGAAACCTACTTGTAAGTGATGTCAGGAACTAGGTTTTTCTCATATCCTAAAGAGAATCCCAGTTATGCGAACAGGCTTTTGTACAAAGATATTCAATCTAATATTTATTGCAAAAACATTCTGAATATTTACCTAGGGTAGAAAGGCTAAGTAACAGTACAGCTGCATAGTGGATGTCGCTGTGGAACATGATGTAAGCATCTGCTGATAGGAAGAATTCTAAAAAGTTGTTAAGTAATAAAAACAAGATTTAAAATAGCATTTGTTCCTATTTGTGCGGAAAGTTATTGGTGATATTTGATAAATACTTCTGTTTTATCCCTCATGACAGTCCTGATCCTTAGTGTTTAGACTGGGCCATGTTACTAGTTCTTGTGAGTGAGTTATTAAGAAGATGAGCCAATTTCAAATTATAATGGTGAATTGTTGGGAGCCAGCACTGTGGTCTAGGGGTAAAACCGTCACTGCTGTGCCAGTATCACATATATGTGTGGGGTTTGAGTCCTGGCTGCTCCACTTCCCATCCAGTTCCCAGCTAACGTGCCTGGGGAAGCAGTGAAAGATGGCCTGAGTGCCTGGGCCCCTGATCCACGTGTGAGACCTGGAAGAAGCTCCTGGCTTCCACTTAGCCCAGACCCAGCCATTGCAACCATTCAGGGAGTGAACCAACTGGTGGAAGATCTCTCTCATTCTCTTTCTCTGTCTGTGTAACTCTGACTTTCAAATAAATACATGTTTGGTTTTGTTTTGTTTTGTTTTTAAATGGTGAATTGTTAGTCCAAGGCTCTCTTAACTTTCTTTCTTCTTTTCAAGTCTGTTGCCAGTGACCTAAATGGTGGTCTGGGTTCTAGAATTTAAAAGCCATGAAACACAGCCTTCATCCAGCTTCCAACAGGGACAGAACATGAGATAAAATTCTTGTCATTGAAACTACTGAGATGATGGAATGTCAGTAGCTATAGTGCAACCTAATCTACCCCGATACGTATGAGTACAATATTAGTACCAGTAATAAAGAATGTGTGGGTTCTGTGGGAGTCAGTGAGAACACTTTCATCCAAGGCTGTAGGGTGCGGATTCCTGTAATTCAGTAGCTAAACATCTGGTAAAATTCTCCTCTGGAAATTATGGGGAGACAGTTAATTCACCTATTATGATTGAGGCTTTAGGGGAAGAAGTTGAAAGAAAAAGTGTTCATAGTGTTGGTCCTGTTAACTGCATTTGGCAAATTATTATAAGAAATAAGCTCCAAATAGAATTAGCTGTTTCATAAATGAGAATACAGTGACCCTTTTGACATGTAGATTCAAGCCATCATTTGTTTCAGAAAAAATCTTTTGATTTGTATTTTCCAGCATTGCTCTCACCTATTGCTTTAGGTTTTGTTCCCAGGATCTCTTTTTATGAATCTATTGATTCTTCTTTGCCTGGCATTTAGAACTGTCACTGTCTCTCAAATGCTTTTAACATCTTATTCCTTCATTGATTTTTACTTTTTACTTCATACTTCTTTGGAGGCAATACCCATTTATTACTTCCCTCTTTTGTTCTTCCTGGTTTATTCTTTAATTCTAAGATTACCATGACCCCTTAGCTCTCACCGTGAAATAAGGTCTACAAAATTCCTACCCAGGTCCCACTCTTGTCTTCAAATTTTCCTGATAAGTTTACCAGTGAGTACTTACTGGTGATGTGGTATTCTGCAACTTTCAAGGACATCAGAACCTTCTTTGTCCTCTGTCTTGTCTTACAGTATTGTGATACCACGAGGCATTTCTTGGTGGCAGTGGTTGGTACTCAACTCATATTTCGAGTTAACCTAGTGTCAATTTAGTGGTAGATGTTCTTCAAATAGAACATTTTGCTATCCTAGTTCCTGTTCCTGGTTTTATGGGATAAAACAAAACAAACTTTGTCACCAACTTTACCTAGAGTCTTCCATGTCTGGATGTTTAAAAATTTACATTTTTGAACTTATGCTTTTATGTATATTATTTCTCTTAGAATATTTATTAAAAAGATTTTATTTGAAAGGCAGATTTAGAATGAAAGAGAGAGAAAGAGATATTGATCTTCCATTGGCTGGCTCACTCTCCAAATGGCCTCAAAAGCCAGAACTGGGCCAGGCTGAAGGCAGGAGTCAGGAGCTTTATCCAGCTCTCCCATGGGGGTATAGAAGCCCAAGCACTTGGGCCATCTTCTGCTGCTATCCTAAGAGTGTTACCAGGGATTTGGATGGAAACTCAAAATACTAGGAATAGAACTGGTGTCCACATGGAATGTTGGCATTATAGGCAGTGGCTTAACTCTCTTTGCCACAGCGCCAGCCCTAATTTCTTATGTATATGCTTTACCATATATTTGTCCATATTCAAGTGTTTGTGTGTGTGTGTGTATTGGTGCAACCATGTGTCATTATGAGTAGGAAAAACTAAATTTTTGATACACATTCAAATGTTATAACTATTATAAGTGTGTGTATGTAGATCACAAAATGAGGACCCCTTGAAAGGTAATGAGTCCAAATTCCAAGGTAGAAAACAAAATCGGTATGGATGTCAAACATCATTTTCTTTTTTTATAGATGAGTAAACTGAACTTGCAAGTGGATGTTACTAAACACAAGGATGTTTTTAATGTCAACAAAATTGCAGAAATAAAGACAAATTATTGGAATCCTTATTAGCCCATGTACATAATATGATCTTTAAAATTGATGATAATTATCATGGCAATTACACTGTTTAAGCAGATTAAATGTAAGAAATTCTATGTTCCTGATAATACTCAAGAAAATATAAGAAACTTTGTATGTTATTATCAAAAAGTGTCATAATACACAAGAAGAATAAAATAATAGAATATACTTGGTATTTTATTGAATAGAACATATAAAGAGATGTTTATATATGTTAATATATAAAAGTATTAAGTATGTCTTTGAAGTTAGGTATGTACTTTCTTTTTTTTAAGATTTATTTATTTGAAAGTCAGAGTTACACAGAGGAGAGGCAGAGAGAGAGAGAGAGAGCAAGAGAGAGGTCTTCAATCTGATGGTTCACTCCCCAGATGGCCGCAATGGCCGGAGCTGTGACGATCCGAAGCCAGGAGCCAGGAGCTTCTTCCAGGTCTCCTACATTGGTTCCAGGTCTCCTTCTACTGCTTTCCTGGGCCATAGCTGAGAGCTGGACAGGAAGTGGAGCAGCCAGGTCTCAAACCGGCACCCATATGGGATGCCGGCGCTTCAGGCCAGAGCGTTAACCCACTGCGCCACAGCACCGGCCCCATGGTATGCAATTTCTTTAATCAACAAAGAGCGTGTAAGAAAACCAAGTCATCTCAGCAAGATTAGATGCAGAAGCGAAAAATGGAAGTCTAATCAGCACATATAATTTATCAGATTCAAAATGTGTCTACAGCTAATCAGCTTCAGTGGTCACACACAATGACCAAGTAAAAGGAGAATTCAACAGAGTGTCCCAAAATGATAAATTAAGAGTGCAGCTGACTATGTAGACACAAGTGCTCATCTCCTAGGAGTTGACAATTCTTGATGGTCCAACTAATTATAATAAAATGCTAATAAGAAATATATAAGATTTTAATATTACTAACAAACCACAATAATACATCAAAATGATGGGGCAAGAAATAGGTAAAACTTAAAACAATTCTTCATTTCTTGGAAAATTACCAAGTCTGAAAAATTAAAACACTTACAAAGAAAAGTCCCATTATATAATGATTAAAATTTTCTTAGAAGAAGGAATTTACTATGATTAGCAATCCCCAAATTACCTTAGATTATTCAACCACAGCCATGTCCTGACAAAATTCATATCCCAAATCTGATTAATCTTAAATAATACTAGTTTCTTAAAATCTGGTTAGTCTGAAATGATATTTTCTTGATGAGGGATTTTTAATGAAAATCTAGGAAGACAAATTGAGAAATAATAATAGAACATAGCACCTTTATTCCTGATTTTAGATTAAAAATGCTTACAGGGAAGCATCTCATTGACAGATACACACACACACACAACATCAGAAGAAATGAACTAAACAAAGACCAGGACAGGGCTTGGTGCTATGACATACCGGCTCCAGTTCAAGTCCCCTGGCTGCCTCACTTTCTGTCTAGCTCCCTGCTAATGTGCCTGGGAACGCAGCAGAGGATGGCCCAAGTGCTTGGGCCTGTGCTACCCAAGTGAGAGACCCAGAGGAAGCTCTTGGCTTCAGCCTGACCATGCCTGGGGCCATTGAGGCCATTTGGGGAGTGAACGAGAGGATGGAAGATATAACTGTCTTGCTCTCTCTCTCTCTCTTTCTCTACCTCTCTGTAACTGCCTTCCAAAAAATAAATAAATCTTTAAAAAATTTAGAAAAAAAAAAAAAGACCAGGACTAAGGAAATATGTTGGGGTAAGTACAGAATGATGAGCTGGGATGAGAAAAAAGAACATTGCAAATGAGTTGACATGATGTCTATCAATCCAGTAAAGAGGGTTCCAAATAGAAACAGAGGAAATGATTCAGGTCTATCAGACCACTAAGATGTACATCTGTTTTTGAGCATGGACTTGACTTTTTGGGGGAGAACACCCTGAAGTTAGAACAACAAAAGCAATCTAAGCATTAGTTATCTTCCACTGCCACTTTCTAAATTTTTTTTTTGAATTTTTAAAAATATTTTATTTGGATGGCAGGTACACACACACTAGAAGGAGGGGGCAGAGGCAGAGAGATCTTCCATCTGCTGGTGCACTCCCCAAATGGCCACAATAAAGCCAGAAGCCAGGAGCATCTTTGGTGTCTCTCATGTGGGTGCAGGGGCCCAAGGACTTGGACCACCTTCCACTGCCTTCCCAGGTACATTAGCAGGGAGCTGGAATGAAGTGGAGCAGCTGGGTCTTGAACCGGTGCTACATGGGATGCTGGCCCTGCAGGCAGCGGCTTTACCTGCTACGCCATAGCATCAGCCCCCTTCTTATTTTCTAGATAAGGATGTCAAACTGGAAATATCAAATAGCATGTTGAGGTCACATAGTTAAATAATAGAAGCACTGAAATTTGAATCCAGATTTCCTAATTCCAGTAAATTTATCTTGCCCATATTTCCTGCAATTTGGGTGATAGCAATCCATTTCCTGTTATTTTTAGCATAGTGCTCTGTATGTTTCTTGGGAAATTCTTTAGAGTGGAGCACTATTACTCAAGGCCGTCCCAGCTAGAGTTTGAGTATGAGAACAAATGCTAGATTCGCCCTCTGGCATGTTGAATGGGGAACCCATTGACTCAGGACGAGAAAAGCTATGAGGCTGAATAGTGGTGGCAGTGGCACGCTGACAAGCCTGCCTGCTAAACTCAATGCTCTGGCGCCCTGGAGCTCCTCATTCCTGTCCCTGGGGAAACTGGTTCTTTCCCTTTCCCTTCTGTTGTGGAATTGTCTCCTTATTCACATTTATTTTTTGTGTTATTTTAAAAACTCTTTGCTTAGCACAGTAGAATCTATTTCTTTTGCTTATAACCCCAAATCCCCAACTGCTGCTCTGCTTCTAGCAATCCAAATGCATCAGGATAAGAGGTAAGAAATTAAAGAAGCAATCAAGGAGGAAAAGAAAATGGCAGAACTCAGATTTCATAAATGAATCTGAAGCGGTTTGAGGAATATACTTCTACTCATCCGTGGGCTGACCCAATACCTTTTTATTAAATATCTACTCTATGCGCTAGGGGTGAGATGGCAATCTGTGGGCTCTAATGAATGGGAAGAGATCTGGTAACACATGGCAACAGCCCAACAGGTGAGCTACACAGCCCAAAGCAGAGAACGTGGGAGCCAAGGTGAGGACTGCTAGCTGGGGTAGAAAGTGGTCAGAATAGCATCTGCAAGATGACTGAGCCGCTGGATCCCTGGAGCTACCTCCTTCCTGCTTCTGAGTCTAGCTTTTTCACTCTCCCTTTGATTCTGGACATTTTGAAGCTGATATTTTTGTGGAACAGAGCAGAGCTGAGACCACAGGCAGAGTTGAGCACAGAGGCACAATGAGATTACTGTCTTGTGTTTCTATCTCTTGCTTGGGCATTGTAGCTCTATTAAAATGTCACTGGAGAAAAATAGTGGTCCACCAAATGTAACTGGGACTCTTGCCTGATTTTGCCTTTAGTACCCCTGAGCCAGAAAGTTGATCTCTGTGGGCCTCAATTTCCTCTTCTGCATGATGAAGAGAAACAACACCCGCTCTGTTTACCTCCTGAATTTCAAGAATTACATGAGAAAATGATTGCGATAGGTTAATAAACTGAGAGAAAAGATCAACTGAAAAATGTTACTTTCCCTTTGGCGTCATTTCCAGCCTTTGTTATGAACAACCATTTCTCAGCCATGGCAGAGAGAGAGAAATTTAAACAACACCGTGAGCTAAAGAAAAGGAGATGATGACTTTGTTTCCAGCTTTAAAGGCCAGCTTGTGGGTTATGCAGCTCTTAGCTCTTAAACAGGAACAGAACAGAGGCTCTGGGAAGAGTTTTGGCAAAAATTAAAGTGCAATAAATGTATATCATGATAGAAATTACCAGAATAGTCAAAAATATATGTATTTTCATCAGAAATAATCTCTTTGGGGGTGAGAATACATTTTTCGAAACTATTTGAAAGGCAGAGTGATCCCTCATCCTGTGATTCGCTTTCTGAATGCTGACAACCGCTGGACTGAGCTGAGGTTGAGGCTGGAGCGGAGAGTCAGGAACTCAATCCAGATCTCTCACATGATGGGCAGGAGCCCAATTACTTGAGCCACTACTGCTGCTTCCCAAGGGTTGCACCGGCAGGAAGCTTAAATCAGTATCTGGTGCCAAGGATAAAACCAAGCGTTCCAATGTAGGATTTGAGCATCTTAACCACTAGGCCGAATGTCTGCCCCAAAAGAATGTGTCTTTAACTTTTTAATCCCATCACAAATATGTATTTTTGAATAAATGAGTGAAAGTTACTCTTGCCCTGGCCCAAATGAATACATTTGTTTTAATCCTTGTCCAGTGAGATACTCATGTCTTCTGTGTAGAACGGCAAACTAATTGCAGAGGTTTGCCTAGTTTCCTTCTGGAGTCTCGTAATTTTACAATCAACTTTCTACTTTTGAGCCTGTACAACTGGTTTCTTGGCTTCAAGGAGGTCTTCAGAGAACTGCTAGGTCCCATAAGAGCGACGTTTGGGGGCATAAGAGAAAAATTAGTCTGATAGTTTCTTCCTGGCCTAAGTCTTGCGTTGTTCAAGGCCATCCTGTATCACAGCTCTTCTACTTTGCACTGCTGGGCAGGTTCTGGATATCCTGGAGGTCCACTCCAACCGTGGTACTTGCACTTGGTCAGATTCTTGTTGCCTGGGACCGTACTTGGCCCCCTCAAATTGTAGTTGTCATAGCAACTGCAGCTGAAACCTGAGTCTGGCTGTGGGGATGGTCTGAGCCCTTGCTATGGTTGCTAGCTACAAGAAGTAAGGTTAATGATTGAGACACACAGGGACAGCAGGTAGCTGCGTAGATGGGAAGGAGTACTTAATCTATATTCAGGCCGGCACTGTGGCTCAACAGGCTAATCCTCCGCCTTGCGGTGCTGGCACACCGGGTTCTAGTCCCGGTCGGGGTGCCGGATTCTGTCCCGGTTGCCCCTCTTCCAGGCCAGCTCTCTGCTGTGGCCAGGGAGTGCAGTGGAGGATGGCCCAAGTGCTTGGGCCCTGTACCCGCATGGGAGACCAGGAGAAGCACCTGGCTCCTGCCATTGGATCAGCGCGGTGCCCCGGCTGCAGCGCACGGGCCGCGGCAGCCATTGGAGGTTGAACCAACGGCAAGAGGAAGACCTTTCTCTCTGTCTCTCTCTCTCACTGTCCACTCTGCCTGTCAAAAAATAGAAATAAAAAAAAAAAAATTAAAAAAATCTATATTCAGTATATACCCTAAATATTCCCTTACTTTAGCCCAGAAATAGAATAAATGCAAGATGCAGGAATTAGGGAAGAAAATTGAGGATCAGTGCAGAGGAGAATGACAGGTATGGACAAGATTGGAGAGCAAACTGCATACTAGAGCAGAACATGGGCTTAATGTGGTGTTCTATGTGAATTAACGGCATAACTAGTACTCAAACAGTACTTTACACTTTGTGTTTCGGTGTGGGTGCAAACTGTTGCAATCTTTACTTAGTATATACTAAATTGATCTTCTGTATATAAAGATGATTGAAAATGAATCTTGATGTGAATGGGATGGGAGATGGAGCGGGAGATGGGAGGGTTGCGGGTGGGAGGGAGGTTATGGGGGGAAAAAGCCACTGTAATCCAAAAGCTGTATTTGGAAATTTATATTTATTAAATAAAAGTTTTAAAAAATCCTAAAAAAAAGAAAATGGGGGTCTCTGTATGAAAGTTGCTGTGAAAAATAATGAATTTGAAATATTTAAAAATGAGTTAAGATATAATGAAGCCTTACTGTTTAAGAAAAATGAAAGACAACTAGAAACTCCAGGGGAAAAATTAAACCAAGAAAATTGCTCTGATAAAGTTATGACAAAATATATAGCAAATTAACTATGAAATAATCCTAGTGATTTTCATGAGGCTAAAGAAACAAAATTCTATTTTCACTCTAGAAATATACCACTTTGATCAGCCCAGGGAAGTTGCAATATTAGAACTGCAAATTTGGTGCCATGTTGTGGCATAATGGGTTAAGCTGCCACCTACAATGCCAATCCCATATGGGCACTGGTTCAAGTCCTGGCTGTTCCATTTCCAATCCAGCTCCATGCTAATGTGCCTGGGAAAGCAGCAGAAGATGCTCCAAGTGCTTGGGACCTTATACCCATGTGGGAGACCTGGGAGAAGCTCCCGGCTTTGGCCTGGCCCAACTCTGGTGTTGAGGCCATGTGGGGAGTAAACCAGAAGATGGAAGCTTTTTTTTTTTTCTCTCTTTCTCTCACTTTGCCTTTCAAATTAATAAATTTTTTTTAAAGAAAAGACAAAAATTTGGCCCAGATACAAACAATATTTACCACAATTATCACAATGTAAATGTTGGTGATTTCCAACATTTATAGTCAGTCAACCTGTGGAGACAGCAAAAATGATTTATATTTGTAGAGGTAATTATACATACTACTCACTTGAAAATTTGAAAGTATAGCTGTTAGAATTTAGGCTGAGATAAATATTTGAAGAAATGAGAGAAAAGTAAGAAATAGTCTTTTTTTTTTTCAAAAATTTATTTATTTATTTGAAAGTCAGAGTTACACAGAGGAGAGGCAGAGAGAGAGAAAGAGATTTTCCATCCGATGGTTCACTCCCCAATTGGGCACAACAGCCAGAGCTACTCCTATCTGAAGCCAGGAGCTTCTTTCAGGTCTCCCATGTGGGTGCAGGGACCTAAGGGCTTGGGCCATCTTCCACTGCTTTCCCAGGCCATAGTAGAGAGCTGGATAGGAAGTGGAGCAGCCGGGTCTTGAATTGATGCCCATATGGGATGCCGGCGCTCAGGCCACAGTGGTAACCCACTGTGCCACAGCGCCGGCCCCCATAAGAAATAATCTTAACTTCAATTTACAAAGTGGGGGTTTGCAGTATTGACCACCCCAAAATAAGAAAGGAATGATCATTGAGAAGAATTTTTTCAAATGATGTTTAAACATGGTAATTTGTTCATTCCTAGCAGAATTTATCCTTGGAACAAAAGAAAATCATTAAATATTTCATATTAATGGTATTTTTAAATAATATTTTTACCAGTTAAAATTAGGCTTGGGCTGCTCTCTTTTGGACCAGAGACTAGAGTTGATGCAAACAGGTTTATTTACCATCCTTGTGGGAAGGTGGACTTCTGTAATCCCAAGTGTGTTCTTCCCAGATTGCAAGGTAGCAGGAAGACTCTTAGAGAAGACAAGGTAGTTGAGGGAGGTTGGGGAAGATAATGACTCCAGCTGATTGGTTGTTATGGAGGTTTCCAAGGCCCATTCTGATGGTCAGCCTGGCAACAATATTAGGTGGAGATTTCTGTGATAGGAAGCATGGCTGTAGCTGCCAGTTATGCATTTATTCCTTATCTAATGTATAAGATCTGCCGTTCTAGCCATTTCCTTCCCATTGACTCCTGAAACTCTTAGGCAAGCATTGTTCACCTGTTTGAACAAACATTCTGATGAGTCGCAAGATTGGTAGTTAGCTTTTGTTACTTAAAGTGTGAAAAGTGTAAAAATGTATTTATTACAACTATGATATTTGTATTGTTATATTAAAATTAGTATATGTCAGCAGATAAAGCAAAAAAAAATTGTGTTAGTGTCTTCAAGAAGCAAGATTTGTTTTTTTTTTTTATTTAGTAAATATAAATTTCCAAAGTACAGTTTATGGATTACATTGGCTTTCCACCCCCATAATTTCCCTCCCACTCGCACCCCCCCCACTCCCTCTCCCATTCCATTCAAATCAAGATTCATTTTCAACTATTTTTTTTTAAACTTTTATTTAATGAATATAAATTTCCAAAGTACAGCTTATGGGTTACAATGGCTTCCCCCCTCCCATAACTTCCCTCCCACCCGCAACCCTCCCCTTTCCCACTCCCTTTCCCCTTCCATTCACATAAAGATTCATTTTCAATTATCTTTATATACAGAAGATCGATTCAGTATATATTAAGTAAAGATTTCATCAGTTTGCACCCACACAGAAACACAAAGTGTAAAAATACTGTTTGAGTACTAGTTATAGCATTACTTCACATTGGACAACACTTTAAGGACAGATCCCACATGAGACAAAAGTACACAGTGACTCCTGTTGTTGATATAACAATTTGACACTCTTGTTTATGGCATCAGTAATCTAGCCTAGGCTCTAGTCATGAGTTGCCAAGGCTATGGAAGCCTCTTGAGTTCGCCGACTTCGATCTTATTCTGCCAGGGTCATAGTCAAAGTGGAAGTTCTCTCCCTTCAGAGAAAGGTACCTCCTTCTTTGATGGCCCCGTTCTTTCCACTAGGATCTCGCTTGCAGAGATCTTTCATTTAGTTTTTTTTTTTTTCTTTTCTCCAGAGTGTCTTGGCTTTCCATGCCTAATATACTCTCCTGGGCTCTTCAGCCAGATCTGAATGCCTTAAGGGCTGATTCTGAGGCCAGAGTGCTGTTTAGGACATCTGCCATTCTATGAGTCTGCTGTGTATCCTGCTTCCCATGTTGAATCGATCTCTCCCTTTTTTATTCTATCAGTTAGTATTAGCAGACACTTGTCTTGTTTGTGTGATCCCTTTGACTCTTAGACCTATCAGTGTGATCAATTGTGAACTGAAATTGATCACTTGGACTAGTGAGATGGCATTGATACATGACACCTTGATGAGATTGTATTGGAATACCTTTCTAACTCTACCATTTGGGGCAAGTCCGATTGAGCATGTGCTGTACTGTGTATCTCCTCCCTCTCTTATTCCTACTCTTTTTTTTAACAGGGATCACTTTTCAGTTAAAATTTAAACACTTAAGAATAATTGTGTGTTAATTACAGAGTTCAAGCAATAGTACTAGAACAAAAAAAATACTAAAATGGATAAAGTATTACATTGTACATCAACAGTCAGGACAAGAGCTGATCAAGTCACTGTTTCTCATAATGTCCATTTCATTTCAACAGGTTTCCCCTTTGGTGCTCAGTTAGTTGTCGTCAATCAGGGAGAACATATGATATTTGTCCCTTTGGGACTGGCTTAATTCACTCAGCATGATGTTTTCCAGATTCCTCCATCTTGTTGCAAATGACCAGATTTCATTGTTTTTGACTGCTGTATAGTATTCTATAGAGTACATGTCCCATAATTTCTTTATCCAGTCTACTGTTGATAGGCATTTAGGTTGATTCCAGGTCTTAGCTATTGTGAATTGAGCTGCAATAAACATTAAGGTGCAGATGGCTTTTTTGTTTGCCAATTTAATTTCCTTTGGGTAAATTCCAAGGAGTGGGATGGCTGGGTTGTATGGTAGGGTTATATTCAGGTTTCTGAGGAATCTCCAGACTGACTTCCATAGTGGCTTAACCAGTTTGCATTCCCACCAACAGTGGGTTAGTGTCCTTTTTCCCCACATCTTTGCCAGCATCTATTGTTGGTAGATTTCTGAATGTGAGCCATTCTCACCGGGGTGAGGTGAAACCTCATTGTGGTTTTGATTTGCATTTCCCTGATTGCTAGTGATCCTGAACATTTTTTCATGTGTCTGTTGGCCATTTGGATTTCCTCTTTGGAAAAATGTCTATTGAGGTCCTTGGCCCATCTCTTAAGTGGGTTGTTTGTTTTGTTGTTGTGGATTTTCTTGATTTCTTTGTAGATTCTGGTTATCAACCCTTTATCTGTTGCATAGTTTGCAAATATTTTTTCCCATTCTGTGGGTTTCCTCTTCACTTTCCTGACTGTATCTTTTGAAGTACAGAAACTTCTCAATTTGATGCAATCCCAAATGTTAATTTTGGCTTTGTCTGTGAAGAAGCAAGATTTGTAAAATAAGAGAAATACAAAATCAGTAAAATTAAGTAAAAATCATGTGATTTTAATTTTATCATATTATCGATAGTGGAAACAACTGATTTCCTTACTTTCTGTATTGAATAAACCTAGAAACAATAATAACCTGCTATACACGAGCCACTCTAGTGTCCAGATTTTGGTTTCTAAGTATCATTTCCCACTAAGAGGATCTTGGGATCCTTTTAAACCTGATTCAGAATCTAACAGGGAATAAAGAATGTTGGGGTCATGCTAAAATGCCTTAGACAATGTACAGTAGTTCTCACTGTTTGAACAGAAAACTTGAGAACCAAAAAGAACAATGACTTCACTGTATAAAACAGATTAAATACATAAAAATCCATGAATTTCTCATGGAACTGAACAAAAAGGCCTCATTGATTTGCTAGGACACCAACTTGTTATTCTGAAAATTAATAAAGGACATAAATTAAAAATTCACCCTTTGTTTTTTGTCCTCTTTCTTTAAAAATTAATTTTAAATTTACAAAACAAATTGTGTGAGGTAGTAATAAAACAAATTCTTATTTACTGCTACTTGCCATTTCCCCTATTAAGAGCTCATGTTAGTAGATGTCACAATTAATGAACCACATCCAGATTGCCATATTTTTTAAAATCCAAACTCCTTTTACATATCCCTCCACCCCCATCTGCTGTATGCAAACTGTATGTCAGGTAACAAAATAGTTAATGTGGGAAAATTCTTTATGGTAGAACAAATAATTCAGAGGACACAGCAAACTTAGGAAAGACAGCATACTGTTACTACTAGTGAAATAAAAGTCTAACCAAATATCATTAGTGAGTTCTAAAATTATTAGGTAAAATGTTGCTGTGAAACATTATAAGTAGATTTGACTGACATTCCTTGAATTCACTGATTAATCTTCACTCGTCTAAAAATAGAGCAAGCAGACTTGATGCCTCTCCTAGGGTTATGCAACAGTAGTATACAGCAGAGTCCATGACATATTTTTCAAAAAGAAAAATTTTTGTAATGAATTTAAGTAAGCCTGTGGTCTGACTACCAATTTTAAAGAAGTATTTAAGAAAATACACATTAAATAATACAACATGACAAACCAAATTTAGTTATTCCATGTTGTCCATATTTTTCTTCATGTGAAGATAAACTGAATTTAAACTACCATGGAAACAAATAAGCTCAAAAGTTACAAATACATGGTAATGTAAGTGTAAAGCAATCTCAAGAAGGGTATTTGACTTTGATTCATTCACCTACTCTACCAAAAAATAAGTCCCCTACAGCACCATGATTTATGACACCAGAAATCCACATTCTCTATCCTGGGTTTAATTATAGTTCTCTTAGAAACCATAAATCTGCTCTTTTAGATAAATTAACTGTGCAGAAATATTTGGAAGGCAATAGGGTAAAGAACTGTGGCCTAATTATCTGACTATGTAGTACTTGATAATGTAGATATTAGACATGATCTAGGACCATATCGACAGAAATGTAAGGAATTTTATTTTGGAAATTAAAATGAAAATTTGTGTACTCTTAAAATGGTCTATTCTCAATTTTTTCATAGTTTCTTTGATTTTAAAATCAAGTATATAGAGCATTGTTAGAAGCACAATCAGAAAACCCTTTACCTTTAACTGTAAACTTTTGTGAATTTTTAGCAGATATTTCATTTATAGATCTGTTTTTAAAAACTCTTAACAGGAAGTGGCTTTAGGATGAAAGTCAATCAGAAGAGCAATATTTATTTTGAATCATCAATTGCCAAAGGATTTCTAAGAGAGTCAGCTGATTCTTAAAAATTTAAAAAGGAGAAAAATGTAAGCTCTGGGATTTCCTTCTCATATGACAGAATCCAACAAGGAATTCTTGTAGTGGTTGCTTTTCCCATATCAAGCAAAGAGTATTTCCAGGTTTTCATGTAATTGGAATAATCCATCACTTTTGTAGAGGGACTTCAGTTGCATCATTACATAGAGTAAGCATTTTACTATCATCTTGGCGAAGAAGAAAGCTCAGGAGAGTCTCTAGTCTTTGAAATAATTTTGAAAAAGAACCATTTATGTTTTATATAATACAGTTTTTAAAAAATTAAGTGGAGTTATGAGAGTTTAGGAAAATAGTTTCTTTGAACTTTCTGGGGTTAGCAAGAGTTTAACTTACTTTCAAAAAGAGTCTTTCTGTTGCATTGACCTGTTATGGGAAGGTTGAAAGACAACTTATGCACTTAAATTTGTGTTAAAATCCCACTTTCAGAGGAAAGCACCACACTAGCAATTTGTGTCTAGCAAAAAAAAAAAAAGAAAAAAAGAAAAAAGAAAAAGCCCTTGACTTGTATCAAGAACAGTAGGAAGAAGCTAGAGAGGGAGCCACTGATTGGAGATATTCCAAGATTTTTCTTGGGAGACTTTTTCAAAAGAAAATTTAAGACAGGGTATGTGACTATAGTCATAGTGGGTAATTTGGGATTATCTAGGAAGCATCCCTGTTCCAGGAATTTCCTCTTTCCTTACTCCACAATCTTGCTAAGCACAAGCAGCATCATTGTACTATTGTCTTCAAGTGTCTTTTTTTTTTTTTTTTTTTTTTTGACAGGCAGAGTGGACAGTGAGAGAAAGAGACAGAGAGAAAGGTCTTTGCCGTTGGTTCACCCTCCAATGGCCGCCGCGGCCGGTGCACAGCGCTGATCCGATGGCAGGAGCCAGGTGCTTCTCCTAGTCTCCCATGGGGTGCAGGGCCCAAGCACTTGGGCCACCCTCCACTGCACTCCCAGGCCACAGCAGAGAGCTGGCCTGGAAGAGGGGCAACCGGGACAGAATCCGGCGCCCCAACTGGGACTAGAACCTGGTGTGCCAGTGCCGCAGGCGGAGGATTAGCCTAGTGAGCCGCAGCACCGGCCAAGTGTCTTTATTGTAAACTGCGAATCCTAAAAACTTCTTAGTGTCCATTTTTCTTGACTTGTGAGTAAAAACATCAACAACTAGTTGTTAGGAACTATAATGAGGTACAGGCATAAAAAGGCAAAAGCAGGCCGGCGCTGTGGCACAGTGTGTTAAAGCCCTAGCTTGCAGCACTGGGGTCCCGTTTGGGCACCAGTTTGAGTCCTGACTGCTCTTCTGAGCCAGCTCTCTGCTATGGCCTGGGAAAGCAGTGAAAGATGGCCATGTACTTAGCTTGGGCTCCTGCACCCACGTGGGAGACCCAGAAGAAGCTCCTGGCTTTGGATTGGCTCAGCTACGCCCATCGTGGCCATTTGGGATGGAAGACCCCTCTCTCTATCTCTGTCTCTCTACCTCTCTCTGTAACTCTCTCTCAAATAAAGAAAGTAAATCTTAAAAAAAAAAAAAAAAGGCAAAACGAGGAATATAGAGAGTTCTTAACAGTGGTAAACTGAAAAATTTTTAATCACTTCTGTAGCTTAAAAGAAATAGGTCTTGTTACAGGGTATAATGGGATATGGGTTAGTAAATGCACAGTAAACCTTCCATAGATTCATAGTTTTTGGGGTGAATAGTCCTCATTATGGTTCATGAAAAACTGTCATTTTTCTTTTTTTAAGGGGAGAAAATATATTTATATGCTTAGTATATCTTTTTTTTTAACTTTCGTTTAATAAATATAAATTTCCAAAGTACAGCTTTTGGATTACAGTGGCTTCCCTCCCCACCATAACTTCCCTCCCACCCACAACCCTCCCCTCTCCCGCTCCCTCTCCTATTCCATATTCCATTCACATCAAGATTCATTTTCAATTCTCTTTATATACAGAAGATCAATTTAGTATATATCAAGTAAAGATTTCAGCAGTTTATATCTTACACCTTTAGAAGAGTTAAATTACATATTACATATTTTAAAACAAAACTTTAAATAATCTATGCCAATATATCTCAAAAAAGACCAAGTGGCAGGAATAGAATGATAAAGCCCAAGACAAACATCTAACCTAAAAAGGCTTTTATGGTCTTATGCCATTAGCCTATCAGCTGACTACTGAAAAGATTGGATTATGATAACCCATTTCAGCATCAACACAATGCAAATAATATGGCAGTGGAGGCACTGTGGCTCAACAGGCTAATCCTCCACCTTGCTGGTCTGTCAGTTCCTTCAGTCTTCTGACTGCAGTCGTTACTGTGACGGCGGGAGTGGTGCATGTTTAGGCACCACCAGCTACCACTTCCATGCAGAGACCACAGCGCCAGGTTCCTATACCTCATCTCCTCATGGTTTTACCACAGCAGGAGCAAGTGTACTTGGTGAGCTGGTTGATTTCGAGTTTTGCACCATTTTCCAGAGGGGGATGCCATAGTGGGTCTGGTGTTCACCTACGATCCCTACTTTCTTGGTGAATTCAATCACATCACCGCCACTAGGTCCATGCACAGGGAACACTAGGCCCTCTTATCAAAATACCTCGATAACGTTTTGTAGCTACTTGCCCGTACAAAACACCCTGTAGTGTTCCACTCACTGCCTATATTCCCACTAAACTAGGATTTTTTGCTTTTTACTTGTTAAACTTCTTATTTGGTACTAAGCATATTTGGTGCTTATTTATTTATTTTTATTTATTTATCAAGTATATGTGGTGCTTACTATATTTGGTTAAACTTAATTTGGTGAAGTATTAAACATTTAAAATATATTATCTCAAAAATTAGAAAGGGGAAGGAAAAAGGGTGGGAGAAGGGAATATTATAATGTTCTTAGAATTGTATCTGCAAATCACATTGAATCTGTTAGAAGCTAATTAAATTTAAAATAAAATAATCATTTTTTTAAAAAACAGATCAAGCCATCAGTTCCCCTTCAGCAAGTTTCTCCAGAAACTGCACTGCCATTCATGATTTATGAAACACCCTGTTATCAGACCCACAGCCAGTTTTTGTGACTAGCTGTTTACTCCGGACCCTGTTCCTCTAATTCCTGACAGTCCGTCAGTCCTGCCTTCCCAAGTGCAGCTTTGCCTTCTGAACTCCTTAAAAACCCTGAACCTCCCTCGGTCAGGAGGCCGGCAGTTCTTCAGACACTAGTCTTCTGTCCTCCTCGTGTGCTGGTAGACTGTTACACTTTCTCTGTCCTTTATTCTCCAACTTTGTCATTATTCTGATTCCACACCATTGACAAGGACCAGATTTTCATATCAGCCTGATGGTAGCATTTGACAGTGTTGAGGGTATAAATTCTTCTACCATATCTAATAGTTAATATGATGTCCCTGAATAGAGGTGGGAAAGAGTTCCCAGTAGCACACCATTATATAGTATTGCCTATGCAAAAATATAATACATGTGGTAAATCATGTTAACAGCATAGTTAATAGTAAAATATAAAATGTGTTTTGTAACGAGCTCACAAGATTTCTGAATTTAACAATTGATGCTGCTGAGCTGGTAGGCTTCTGGCATACCGGTAGTCCTGATGATATGAACATGTCTGGTTTCACTCACCCCTGAAGACCATTTTTGTCCTTGGATAAACCGAGAAAGGAAAGTGACTTTATAATTAATCTGTCTTTGTCTCTCTTTCTCCATTGTCCTCTCCCTTCTTCTCTTTTTTGTAAATAAGCTAGTTCATGTTGTATTTCAGTAATTTGTAAGAGCAGTCTTACTAGGGCTTGATTTCCAGTATAATTTTATACATAGTAGAAAAATAAAAATACATTAAAGAGAAGTCATTCACATAGCCTTCTTTCTATGATTCTTTCTACAAAGTACTGTGGTTAATATTTTAATATAAGCCAACTTCAGTTTTTTTCCTTATGAGTACTTATATCAATTAGCCTTCTCCCACCATCCAGGCAGCCCAATAGCTTGGCCTATGAATGCCTCAGGGCCAAAAAAACTACCACAGAGAAAAAAGTATTGTTTGTCTCCCTGATTCAAATTAGACTTCTTAAGAAATCTGTGATATAAGCCAATAGCATTAAAAGCAAGTCTTCCTATTATATAAGCCAGGATTTTTTGTATGATAAAAGGTTTTGATAATCTCAAAAACCTAAGACATTTGGAGTGCTCATAGCACTGTGTTTATTCATTAGTCAGAGTGAGGTAGAACATGCAATAATGTAAGAGCAATTGCCCATCTCAAAAAGGGAAGCTTGACAAGTGTTAGGATTATTGAGGACACAGCTGGACCTTACTTTGTGGAGCACTGAAGGATGCTGAGAGGTTCACATTTCAGCACTGGAGAGTTGGGGGACTGGGGACATGGCAGCAGCACAATGGAAACGGTGTTAGGAACCCAACACACATTTTAGAGTCTCCCAAAATATAAAAGACAAGGTACAGCTGCAAGCTTTTGTCATGGAACAACCCCCAAAACCAGTTGGAGTTGTTCTATAACCCCCAACCAGCACACAGAAAGGCAATCGGGGACTCGGTTCCTGGATTCCCTGAAGGAGTAAAGGCAGGGGATCTTCCAGTTCCAGTTGTGGGGTGAGGGCTTTGTGTTCACTGCATGTACGACCTCCTGGTTGGGGGTGCTTGTGCTGTGGGGGATGGGAATGGGAGTCTCATGCTGGGTTTACTCCAAGTTCCTGTCTCAGGATGAGAGTGATTCAATGCAGTCTATTAAATGGTGTACAGTGTCATGAGATACTCAACATGATTACCTCATAAACTTTTTACCCCCAAATAAGTTCACATTCATTGTTTTCAAGGATTAGCACATGGACCTATCTCTAGGCAGTTCCACTGAACTCACTGCATGCCCTTAAAGACATTTGAAGGTAATAGATTCTAAGGATAATATTATACACAACACGTAATTCTATTTTAAGGTAAAGTGTGGTGAGTACAAAACATCTCTTATAAAAAGAAGAGGGGCCAGTGTAGAAAAGCAAAGCTCACTTTTTGAGGAAATGAGAGATATTATGGTGAAAGACATCTTTAATAGGTAGGTTTGATGAAGCTTGCATACCAGGCCAAAACAAGAACAGCACCCAAAACAAAACAAAACAAAAACAAGAACAGGTTTGGAAGCTGGAGAATGGAAAATGTGATCAAACTGTTAGGTTAGTGTAAGCATTTTGAAAGGAATAGGTAATTTGATCAGAAAACAAATTCAATAAAGTGTATTGAGTGTTTCACACATTCGCCAGGAAAACTGAAAACCAGATTTCAAAACCAGGACCAACAGTGTAGCACAGAATTAGCCTCATGAGGAAGCCATGAGCCTCCACCCTTCAACTGGGTACAGTGCCACGTTTTACCATGCTGCTCACAGTGACAACACAAGAGCTGCGCTCCGGTGCTCCTTACAGAACTTCTGCCACCACTGTTTCTGAGAGTTGGATGGGGTTTCCGCCACTGGAGCCATCAGGACAGAGCTGACCCTGTGCAAGTCCCACTTCTTTACATCCTCAACTTCCAGAGGAAAACATTCAAAACACTGCCTCCAGCGTGGGAGCCTCTATCTGCCTGGGAGATTTAGGAATCGCTCGTGAGTGCTAAATTTGAGGGACGCTGGAAGTGAAGTATCTGTCAACTTCAACTCCAAGGGTGCAATAGTATGAATGGTTCCACCAAAATTCATGTTGAAATATAATCCACATTGTGAGCTACTAAGAGACCTAATTATCAATCTGAAAATGCTATTTGATGTGTGACATTTTAAAAATTCTTTCTTCTGTTGATGGATATCACCATGGATGCCAGAGCTTATTTATCATGAATGTTGCTATAATAAACAGGAATGTACAATTATCTCTTTAATATATAACTTCATTTCTTTTGGATATATGCCCAATAAAAGGACTACTGGGTTATATGGTAGTTATATTTTAAATTTTTGAGGAACTTCCATACCATTTTCTACAATGGCTATACTAATTTACATTCTCACCAACAGTGTATAAGAATTTTCCTGTCTCCACATCCTTGCTGTTTATCAGTTTTTACATTTTTAAAAAAATTTTTACTAATAAAGAATAGATTTCATGTATTTCATCGGCACAGTTCTAAGAAGATAACCATAATGCCCTCCCTCCTTCTCTATGTCACACAGTCCCCCTCCTTCAATCCCTCCCCTTCCTTCCTTTCCTTTTCTTTAATTTTTGCAAATATATAATTTGAGTTTACTCTATAATCACAGGCTTAATGCACAACTGTAATATTCAATAAATAAAAAGTCTAAAAACCACAGTTCCACAGGAGTATAAAAAAGGGCTTAAAAACAATAGTCAAATCACAAGATGTCTGTTTCATTCCTATACATTTATTGTGTTCTATATTAACTACCATATATCAGAGAAACATATGATATTTGATTATAAGCATTCTAACTGGGATGAGGTGATACCTCATTGTGATATTAATCTGCATTTCCTTGATGATTAGTGATGGTAAACTTTTTTTCCTATACTTATTGGTTATTTGTGTTTTTTTTTTTTTTTTTTTTTTTTTTGGACAGGCAGAGTGGATAGTGAGAAAGGTCTTCCTTTTTGCCATTAGTTCACCCTCCAATGGCCGCTGCGGCCAGCGCATCATGCTGATCCGAAGCCAGGAGCCAGGTGCTTCTCCTAGTCTCCCATGCGGGTGCAGGGCCCAAGGACTTGGGCCATCCTCCACTGCCTTCCCGGGCCATAGCAGAGAGCTGGCCTGGAAGAGGGGCAACCGGGATAGAATCCGGTGCCCCAACCGGAACTAGAACCCGGTGTGCCGGCGCCGCAAGGCGGAGGATTAGCCTGTCAAGCCACGGTGCCGGCCTGTGTATGTTCTTTTGATAAATGTTCAGACAATCTGTATTTTTAATTCAGATTATAGTTTCAGTGGTCATTTAATATTAATATCGTTTCTCCTTGATTCTCTTACAGATTTGAGAATTTAGAGTTCTAAGATGCAAATTTCACATTAAATTTTAACTTTGGAGTCTCTTAAATTTATACATTCACTTAAGTTATTTTAGTATAAATTGTTGAATTCCAATATATCAAAAGGCTAGACACTTTACATTTATACACAAATTGCAACACACTAACAGTAAAACCCAAGTAAAACTTAGACTACTTAAAAGCAGTAGCAATTAACATGAAGGCCACAGAGATCTCCATAGAGTACTTCACAAAGCTTTGGAACACAGCTACCATGTCTGCGCCGACGGCAACTGAACTGGCAGCAAGCAACTTTCAGATACCACTATGAGAGCAGCATGACCCATCGTTTGAATTAGTTAGCTTATAATTTTATTTATATTATTAAAGACTATCCCAACTCACTGTGGTTACCAACACACTATTTATAAAGCATGTACAGAAGCTTTCTGTTAGTTTAACAACTGTTGAGGTCATACCATATTGTTTCTGCTCAATACCTAGCCAGTTTTTCTTACTGATAAATGTGATGTTGCAGGATATGATGTGTGTTGCAACAATGTTCTTCCATACCTGGAACACCACACTTCACAGTTTTAGCTACTTGGTCATTGGCAGTTCTAGGACAACAATGCAATGCACCTGTGTAGGGTTTGTGGGTTTTTTTAAGTGACTGACTCCAAAAAACTTAACCTGTGCAGGAAAAGATATATGAACACTGAGCTCCTAAGATGCGATTAAAAAATGTCTAAGAATAAGACCAAAGTCAGCGAACTCTAAAGGCTTCCATAGCCCTGGCAACTCATGACTAGAGCCTAGGGAGATTACTGACGCCATGAACAGGAGTGTCAAATTGTTAAGTCAGCAACAGGAGTCACTGTGTACTTACACCCCATGCGGGATCTGTCCCTAATGTGTCGTCTAAAGCCAAGTGATGCTATGACTGGTACTGAAACAGTATTTTTATACTTTGCGTTTCTGTGTGGGCGCAGACTGATGAGGTCTTTGCTAATTATATACTGAAGTGATCTTCTGTATATAAAGAGAATTGGAAATGAAAAAAAAAAAAAACAACCTGGTGTTAAAATGGAAATGGCATAGAAAATTAATTATTTTGAAAAAAAAATTATGTAGGATCTCTGTCTTTAATGTGCTGTACATTGCTATTTAATGCTATAATTAGTAATCCAATGGTAGTTTTTTCACTTGATGTTGCTATATGGGCAAAATGTTGAAATCTTTACCTAATATATACTAAATTGATCTTCTGTATACAAAGAGAATTGAAAATGAATCTTTACATGAATGGAAGGGGAAAGGGAGCGGGAGGGGGGAGGGTTGCGGGCGGGAGGGAAGTTATGGGAGGGGGGAAGCCATTGTAACCCACAAGCTATACTTTGGAAATTTATATTCATTAAATAAAAGTTTAATAAAAAAATGTCTAAGAATAAAACTGATACCTTATGACTTAATTATTGTTTATAGCCCTTGTCTATATTCCTGTGGAACAGTGGTCTTCCTCTTTTTTGGTTGTTGAATATTGTAGTTAGTGGTGCATTAAGCCTGTGACTATAAATTATGCTACTGTAAAAAATAAGAAAAGGAAGGAAAGAGGGGGATTGATGGAGGAAGGGAGGGAGAGAAGTATGGTTATCTGCTTAGAATTTTATCTATGGAATGTATGAAATTGTTCTCTTTACATTAAAAAAATTCAAGAGAAGAGATTCAAGAAGAACAAGAGCTATAGATCCTGTTCTCAAATTATCCAATTTACCAAGTCACTCCACCCTATTCTGGAAGAATGACCAGCAGTCTGAAGTGTTGCTGCACGTGTTGCAGAAATGGATGTGCCTCCTCGTAGATGGATGTATGAGGCAAGAAGTACAGTGTATTTAAGGAGTAAGTACAGAGTAAGTACTAAGGCTTGAGCCTATGATGAATCATATCTTGAAGGTGTGTGGCTATTTCCATGGGAGGAACTGATAAAAACAAAGGCTGTTTTGAAGTTCAAGTGACTGTTTTCACCCATCAGTTCTAAGGACACCACTGCACCATTGAGAGTGCGGCAGGAGTGCTGGCGACCAGGGTACATTTGGCCCTCTGAACTTGTGAGATCTGTCAGAACAATAGATTAATTCAGTAACTAAGGCCATTCCTTCTCTATGAAAGGAAATGAATTCTTAGCTCAATAGTTTGTCCCACGTTATGTTAAACTATGCTTTCCAATCAATGAATCAAAAATCCAACAATGAAATAAAAAGGCAGCATACAATAAAACTGCTGACAATACAAAGATGACCTGAATTCAATATAAACCTCTCCTATTTTGAATTTCCTGGGGAAAGTTAAATTGCAGAGATTAAATCCTGCTGAAAATTATAGTCTAAAGACACAAACTCAGAACTCAAATATTGTCTTTCCTTGTAAACAAATTTCCAAAGAATTAAAGGTATGAATTCTGCAAGTTAAATTTAAAAGGAATTAAAATTTAAAAGCAAACTCACTTGTACTTAGGAATTGAAATTTCAATAAAGCCAAGAATTCATCTTCCCCAACATCTTTTTTACTCTGTTTCAGCCAGTAAGGTTCTCTGGGGGTTGTTTGTTTTAACAGCACATGAATGTATTCTCTCCCTAGAACTGAAGAAGCTCTTCAGTACAGAACGGAAGATCCAAAAGCTAATAGGAGACAGAATAGTTCAATAGTTCTGGACTCATTAGAAATAAGTGAAGGTCCAGGCTTGATGCAATTCTCCCAAACCCATTCTTAATTGTTATCAAACCACTGCAGAAACCCAATCACTTGTGGGACAAGGAGCAGAGACAGAGACCTTTTGGATGCCAGCCTCATTAAGGTACTAGCCAGTCTAAAGTCAGCTGTCCAAATTCTAAGGATTAGGTCCTTAAAAGTATTTGGAAAAATTTCACATCAGGAGGCTAGCTTTGACCCTATAGTGACGCCACAACTGGCAGGAAGATCCGACCATGAACTTGGTTTTCTCAGTGACCATTTTTTAATCATTGCCTTTTACAAAGCATAGTAGTGGTAGCCCCACTTATTGGATCATAAATTGAAGCATCATTTCCCCATCTTTAATACTCAGATATCTTAATTTACATTTACTCATTGATTTTAGCATTTCTGGCCCTCCAATTCTGCCTTTCGTAGTCTCTAATATATTTTGTATTTCAATTTTTTTTTTTTTGACAGAGTGGACAGTGAGAGAGAGAGACAGAGAGAAAGGTCTTCCTTTTCTGTTAGTTCACCCGCCAATGGCTGCTGCAGCCCGTGCGCTGCGGCCGGCGCTGGTCCGAAGGCAGGAGCCAGGTGCTTCTCCTGGTCTCCCATGCGGGTGCAGGGCCCAAGGACTTGGGCCATCCTCCACTGCACTCCCAGGCCACAGCAGAGAGCTGGCCTGGAAGAGGAGCAACTAGGACAGAATCCGGCGCCCCAACCGGGACTAGAACCTGGTGTGCCGGCGCCGCAGGCGAAGGATTAGCCTAGTGAGCCGTTCAGTCTTGTGCACAACACTTTGGTAATCCTTGCTTTGGAGATGCTTAAACCAAGGAAACCTGGATACTGGGAATGTTTCTTCCTCATCTACACATTTGTTGAGCAGAAAAGTCTCCCACAATGGATTCAAAATTTAAAATTTTACTTGAGGCTTCTGTAGTTTATGCCTCTGGGAATCTGGGGTAGACTACGTCTCTGCTATGTGCTCACAAGAGATGAATTTTTCTCATATTTTTAATGTCCTGACCACAAATAGCATTTCTCTTGTACACATTTTTCTACCTCAGCCACCTCCCAATTCTTTGCAGCAAGTTGAGTCTGCTGCTTAAATGGATATTTTCTTTCTCTAACCAATGTGAAACTAGCATCATTTACAGGATCTCAAATCTCCTTTTCATTTTTATTTTGCTTTTTGGATTGACATTTATTTGTTTAACAATTTTTCATAAATTTAGTCCAGTGAGGATCATTCATAATAAGAAATAGGAAATGAGTAATCTCTGGACCTACTAACACCACTATTTTTTTCAAACAAATCTTATTCGCTTTCATGTCTATAAATTGGATATTCTTATGCAGGAGGAATTCTCCATAAGATCAACATCTGTCTAAGGCCAGACCTTGACCTTTCCTGCCCAGTGTCTCTTTAACATATTTGTGGCAACTTCTCTTGAATTTTCAGTTTCACAAATTTGTTAATCAGGTTACCCTAGGACACAGTAATAGCTATCTCTTCTCCATACACAATGAGTTTCAGGTCCATTTTGATCCTTAGTAATTCTCTAAATATTTTATGATGATCCCGATTTTCCTTTTGCTGATCAGTCCACCATGTTTTAAGCACATTGAACAATTATAATCATTAAGGAGAGATTTCCAGACAACTCTTAACTGTGAATGCTAATTATTAGCAGTGCTTCCTCAAATGTTGTGTTTTCCTAGATATCGATCCATCCTGGGACAGCTATTCCAAAAAACTCTGTGAGACCTTCTCTCTCTTTCTGTGCTGGATTCCATGAGAATCCAACACAGGTTTCAATCTGACAATAAATAAAATATTAAATTCAGAAACACATTTTAATATGGTAGATATTTTTAGAGTATATTTTAATATTTGGATAGTTATAAGCAGATCTATCTCCTTTGTGGTTTTCCTGCCTTCTATCCTAGCCTTAGTGATCTCATTGTTCCATTCATCTCTCTCTGGTCTCCCTCTGGCTTAATATTTTCTTTTCTCATTACCTTCTGCTGATCCTCTTCTGATAATAAGACTGACAGATAATTTTCAAGATACTCTTGATTTCTGAGAAAAATTAATTCCTAGAAGTAGCATGTGCCAGGCATAAGACCCTTGGCTATTTACTCATCTGATCAAGTTATTTCTCTGCTTTAACATGAGAGATGACATGTCTCTAAGAGAAGCCGCTATTTTCACATATATATGTATATATATATGTATTAGTATGAACACCAAGTGTTCCTGTATGTGTAACTTAATTCTTTAGATCAATAAAACATATAGATTTACGACATACATAACCAAAAGAGGATGTAATCATTAAATATGAATCCAACCTGACACCACATAATTTGAGAAATATCCTTTCTGATTATATGAAATGACATTGGAAGTCAACAATAGTAAAAAACTGGGAAAATTCACAAGTACATGGAAAATAAACAACATGTTCTTGAATAACCATTAGATCAAAGAAGAAATAAAAATGAGCTTAAAAATATCTCAACAAAAATGAAAACATAATATTCTAAAACTCTTGGTTTACAACAAAGCAGTAGTTAAAAAAATGTATAGCAATAAGTACTTAAAAAAAAAACTGAAGCTTTTTTTAAACTGATTTTACAACTTTACAACTTAGGAATCAGGGAAAGAAGAGTGGAGTAAAACAAAGTTAGAAAAAGGAAGAAAATAATGAAGATTAGAGCATATAAAAATGAAACCAAAACAAAATTGCCAAACCCTTAGCTAAACTAAGAAAAAATTCAAATAAATTTAAATGAATATTCAAATAAATAAGAAATGAAGAAAAGGTTATATCAGTTACCAAAGATATTGAAAGGACTATATGACAGTAAATTCCATTACCTAATAGAAATGGATAATTTACTCAATATACCAAAATTGAATCAAGAAGAAATAAAAAGACTGAACAGACCAATGACAACTAAGGAGACTGAATCACCAATCTAAGCCTCCTAGCAAAGAAAAGCCCAGGAACAGATGATTTCACAGGTGAATTCCACCATTCTACCATGTTCGAAGAAGAATTAATACCAATCCTTCTTAAGATCTTCCAAAAATAAAAAAAGAGAAAATACTTCCAATCTTATTTCATAAGGCCAGCATATCGCTAATACATACCTCTAATACCACAGCCAGACAAAGGTGCCACAAGAAAAGAAAACTCTAGGCCAATATTCCTAATGAACATGAATGGAAAAATTCTCAATAAAATATTAACAAAACAAATTCCACAGGACATTAACAATGACCATACACCATGATTAAGTGGGACTTATCCTTGAAATGCAAGGACTATTTAACAAACACAAATCATCAATGTGAAATATCACCTTAATGGAATGAAAAGGGGGATACACAAACACACACACCATTATCTCAATATACACAGAAAAAGCTTTGACAAAATACCACATCAATTCATGAATATTTTAAAAACTACCAAAATAGCTATAAAGGGAACTTATATCAATGCAATAGTGAGCCCACTCTCTCTCACTGTTCTATTCAATGTGGTACTGGAAGTCATAACTGGAAAAATTAAGAAAAAGAAATGCAGCGTATCATACTTGAATAGAAGAAATTATGCAGACAAAACTATCAGATATAAGGATACATCAAAACATTTGTGGAAAAATGGAATTAAAAGAAAAATTTGTTCATTGCAAAAAAATTGGAAACCATGTATATTTTTTTCATTTTATGTACTTTCATAATATTTTGAAATACCTTCATGTGGAAAACACTGAAGTTTCCAGAATTAATGTAATAAATTCAGCAAAGTTCTAGGATACAAAGTCACATACAAAATTCAGCTGTAATGTATATACCAACAGTAAATAAACTGAAAAGGAAATTAAGAAAATCCTATTCACAATGGCAACAGGAAGGATAAGACAGGAACACACTTAACCAATCGCAATAGGAGCAAAAAGAATAAAATACTTTGGAAGAAACAACCAAAGACATGAAAAAGTTGTACATTGATAATTTTACCACAGTGGTGAAAGAAATTAAAGAAAACACAAATAAATGGGAAGATATCCTTGTGTTCCTGGGTTGGAACACTCGTTAAAATGTCCAC
The DNA here is from genome assembly GCF_033115175.1 of Lepus europaeus. Classification (NCBI taxonomy): domain Eukaryota; kingdom Metazoa; phylum Chordata; class Mammalia; order Lagomorpha; family Leporidae; genus Lepus; species Lepus europaeus. The sequence goes on along the minus strand of NC_084836.1, from coordinate 38,083,661 downwards.
ACTACTAAAAGTGATATACAGATTCATTACAACCTGTTTCAAAAGCCCAATGGCATTATTTGCAGAAAAGAAAAAACAATCCTAAAGTTAATGTAGAAGCACAAAGACACTGAACAGCCAAGGCAATTTTGGCCTCTCCTTTTTGTCTATTCCTAAAAATTTGGGGCTTGGAAGAACAAAGCAGAATTTATTCTCCCTGCAAGTAGATGGTTCCCCAAAGGCAAAGTAGGACCTAAGGTTGTCCATGCTCAGTTCTTTGTCCCAGTTCCCATTGGGAAAAGAGCAGGCAGAGAAAACAGAGAGGACTCTGCTAATGGAAGCATTCCCTTCCAGAAGAACATTGTCTATGTCCAAGACTTTCTCCAACATTTGATTAGTGCCCGAAGGAAGGTAGGAATCCCAATAGGAGTTAGGAGGAGACGCAAAGGAGGCACTACCTATGCCTGTGGAATATGAAAAACAAGCACCCAAGTGTACTGTACTGTGGTTTATGGTGAAGCCTCAGAGTTGTAAGGTGCACTCATTAGCACCATTGTCATATTAATGATATCTGGGGGAAGGGTGATTGGTGGTGTTTAGGATCACAGTTTCTTCCTCTTTGTAGATAACCAACTTTGAAACAAATTAAACATAATTGATGCTAATGAGTAGACACAATTTCCTTTAGAAAGAAAGGAAGCAAGCCATGAATATTTCTTGATTGAATGTGTTTCAAGAATACTATTCAGGGGTCAGCATTAGGGCATAGTGGGTAAAACTGCTGCCTACGATGCCAGCATCCCATTTGAGTGCTGGTTCGAGTCTGGGCTGCTGCCTGCTAGTGCTCCTGGGAAACCAGAGGTAGATGGCCCAAGTAATTGGGCCCTTGCACTCCCATGGGGGACCCAGAAGAAGCTCCTGGCTCCTGGCTTTGGTCTGGCTCAGCCCTAGCCATTGTAGCTATTTGGGGAGTGAACCAGTAGATAGAAGATCTGTCTTCCTCTCATTGTAATTCTGCCTTTGAAATAAATAAAAAATCTCTTTTTTAAAGAATGTTATTTAGTATTTCACAAGTTGTCTCCTTCAGTTTTTATATTAAACTGTGCAGCAGGTACTATAAATTTTATAAAAAATTTATTCATTTGAAATGCAGAGCAAGACAGAGCGATTTTCCACCTGTTGGTTCACTCCCCAAATGGCCTCAACAAATAAGGGATAGGCCAAGCTGAATCCAGGAGGCCAGGAGTCAGGGCTCCCCTCTAGTCCCCTTGTGGGTAGCATGGACCTAAGGACTTTGGCCATCACACCTTCCAGAGTGCATGAGCAGGAAGCCATATCAGAAGCAGAGCAGCCAGAAGTTGAACTGGCACTCTGATAGGGGATGCAGGCATGGGAGGCATCAGTTTAACCCACTACACCACAGCATAATCTCCTAAAAAATTTTTTCTATAATGTATTAATTACAAAGGAGAATATCCATGCATTTCTCTGTCCTCAAATTTCAACATCAGATAATCTTTTGACAAAGCTGGGGGTCCGATTGCCTGGGGTGGTTTCCAGATGAAGGACCTGAACATACCCTATAAATATATTCAGGTTCAAAAAATTAAAATGCCATGACATCATATCAAAAGGAGTTTTTGGCTTTAGCAGGAGCAAAGAACCTAAAAACTTAAATGACATCTCCAAAATTAACATTTCTAGGCAACTGAAATGTTAGTTTATATAGCATATTTCTAGCTGTTAGGATTTCACATTGCCATTCAGGAGAGGCAGCAAATACCAGATATTTCACAATATGACCTTCTGCTTTTCCTGCCTTAGAAAGTAAATGAAATTGAGCTTTTTGTTACTGTAGTTATCTCTAATTACATTATAAACTTATTTGCCTTGACATGGTTTTCCTCCCACCAGCAACCACCCCATCTACTCCTCCCTCTCCCATCCCATTCACATCAAGATTCATTTTCAATTCTCTTTATATACAGAAGATCAATTTAGTATATACTAAGTAAAGATTTCAACAGACTGCACTCACACAGCCAAAGTATAGAGTACTGTTTGAATAATAGTTTTACTATTAATTCACATAGCACAACACATTAAGGACAGAGATCCTACATGGGGGGTAGGTGCACAGTGACTCCGTTATTAATTTAACAATTGACACTCTTATTTATGATGTCAGTAATCACCCGAGGCTCTTGTCATGAGCTGCCAAGGCTATGGAAGCCTCTTGAGTTCACAAACTCTGATCATTTAGACAAGGCCATAGTCAAGGTGAAAGTTCTCTCCTCCTTTCAGAGAAAGGTAACTCCTTCTTTGATGGTCCATTCTTTCCATTGGCATCTCACTCACAGAGATCTTTCATTTATGTCATTTTTTTTTTTTGCCAGAGTGTCTTGGCTTTCCATGCCTGAAATACTCTCATGGGCTTTTCATCAGGATCCGAATGCCTTAAGGGCTGATTCTGAGGCCAGAGTGCTGTTTAGGAAATCTGCCATTCTATGAGTCTGCTGTGTATCCCGCTTCCCATGTTGAATCATTCTCTCCCTTTTAAAAATAGTTTAAGCAATTAACCAGCTTTTTAAAAAAATGTTTTGCTATTATCTTACATTCTTGGAAAGGATCCAAGAGAAATTAATGAAGAAGTGCCTAAGGAAAAAACAATAGCAAAATGGCCTGGGAAAAAGTTAAGAAAAGCAGAGTAAAAAGCTAGGCAGGCATAGATCCAAAGTATGATAGAAAGGCAATTGTCCCATTGAAAAATAAGCAAAGCTGTAGCTCATTTAGTGTCCTATCCCTAACTTTAGTTTTCTGATCTTGAAACAAGGAATCACATGAGTGTTATGAAGATTCAGACTCTGCTCAACCTTCTCCTTCCCTTTCATTCCTCTTCTAACCTGCCTGAGCAGAACCCATATCCCAGCTTCCATCTACCAAAAACACACATTCCCCTGCAATCACCAAGAGACATTTTAAGATCCATCAAGTCCCTGGGCAATTTTAACAGATGTCACTCTCTCTATCAGACAATAAAATACATCCACATCTGAGAAGTTGACATAATTTAATTGTAACTAACTTTCTGGAGCACTCATTGACAGGTACAGTGAGAACACTTTATACATATTTGTAACAAACTTCCCATAAGGACAATGTTATGATCATTCACATTTTAGCAGTAGGTAAAAATGGCTCTACAACATCAGGATTTACACCAAGGCCAGTTACTAGTCGGAAACACCATGAGCATATCATCGGCACACTGCAGTGATGCAATGTTAATTATGTAGGTACTTAAGTGAATATTTATTTTAATTTTGCAGTTGTCTTTTCATATCTTGGAGCCAATGCATTTTTTTTTAATATCAATGTGTTTCGCTGTCCCTTTTAAAAGCATTTTGTCCCATTGTTCTGTTCTAATGGAGTCTAGTAAGTAAAACAATAGTTCTCCCTTCATATTATGTGATTCTTACTCCCCTATCTCCCTTTCTAGAGTCAGCTCCACATGCCTAGAAATTAGGTGGTTCAGTGCATAGAGGCAATCAGTACGTTTTTAACAGAGTCAGTATAGGAAAGGCAATAGATGAAGAACTTTGAGTCGTTTGCTAAGGGACAATGGTATAGTTGATCTGAGGATGGCCATTCTAGTGTCTTGGATCTGGAGAAGGAAAATGCACAAGGGATGTGGCCCCTTAGTTAAACATGCAACAGCAGGGAAGAAGTGGGACTACAGAAGCATTGCGAAGGACATCATGCTCCAAAAATCAGACTTAAATTCAAAGGGAAGGTTAAATGTATTTAATGCTTTCCCATGCTTCAAAAATAAAAATAAATAATTTCAAACTTTTATCAAGAGATAATTATGAACAGTATCATGAAAGAGGTCTTATATTCCTGACATTATGTTGTCATGCTTTGAAATTTATATTATTCACAAGATTGATTAAAACATTATTCCATAATTGTATTTTTTATTTTTATTTATTTGACAGGTAGAGTTACAGAGAGAGAGAGAGAGAGAGAGAGAGAGAGAGAGAGAGAGAAAGGTCTTCCTTCCGTTGGTTCACCCCCCAAATGGCCACTATGGCCGGTGCTACACTGATCCAAAGCCAGGATCTAGGTGCTTCTTCCTGGTCTTCTACACAGGTGCAGGGGCCCAAGCACCTGGGCCATCCTCCACTGCCTTACCAAGCCACAGCAGAGAGCAGGACTAGAAGAGGAGCAACTGGGACTAGAACCTGGCGCCCATATGGGATGCCAGTGCCACAGGTGGAGGATTAACCAAGTGAGTCATGGTGCCAGGCCCTCCAAAATTGTATTTTATCAGTTGTTAATGTTTCATGAAACCTACAAAATTTATATACTAATTACAGTAGAACACAGGTATTTTAATTTATAATATCTCATCTGAATTCAAAAGATAACAAAGGGGATGTATGTTTGGCCATGCTGTTATGATGCCTCCATCCTATGCTGGAGTACCTGGGTTCAAGTTCTGTCTCCACTCTCTATTCCAGCCTTCTGCTAATGTGTTCTCTGGAAGGCAGCAGGTGACGGCCCAAGTAGTTGAATTCCATGCCACAATATGGGAGACCTGATGGGGTTTCTGGCTCTTGGCTTTGGCCTGGCCCAGCCCCAGCTATGGTAGGCATTTGGGGAGTAAATCAGTGGATGGGAGATTTCAGTCTGTCTCTTTATCTCTAAAGTAAATGAATAAATGGAAATTTTAAGTATATGTATTTTTAAAACACCAAAGATGGAAATAATTTGGTTACTATGTTAAGGGAACCAGTGAAATGCAATGATTAGATCAATCTAAGAGATATTCATAGCTTTAACTATGAGTATATGCTTATCTTTGACACAGAAATAAGGAAATAAACTTACTGCTATTTTAGTAAGTCAAAATGAAGTAGGCACACATAAAGCTTAAAATTGATTGGGTTTGTGAGAAGACCATGCCTTCGCCACGCCCCTGTGTGACCTCATGCCCCTACCTGGCCACACCTGGGTGACCACCAGCCAATCAGGTTAATTAACCACTCCCCTTTGGAAATGGGTTAAAAGCCTACGACTCTTCTTTGCCCTGGCTTCTTGCCAGGAGGGGGCTTGCTGTAGCCCTGGGCCTCCAGGGCGCGTGTCCTTCGGGCCATGTGCTCTAGGCTTCCTGGCCTAGATGTCCCTCCACAAGGCTGGCTCCTGGTGCTCAGTATGAACCTAGATTTACCTCTCTCTCTTAATAAAGCTCTCACTCTCCTATGCATCTTTCTCACTAAATAAAAGCCTAAAATATACCATGCTGCCTCATTTATTGATGCCGGTATTTAGAATTCCTCTCTAAATATTAGGCAAGAATGCTCTCAGGGTTATTAATATTGGGGATTTATTAATAAGCATATGGTGATATCGTTTGGCAACCCAAATTCCGGTAGCATATGTGGCATTCCAGATGGCGCTTCTGGGGAACTTTAAAGGCCACATTTTTATATGATTTTTAGTGGTTCATTTTCTGATATCAAAAATATAAGTGTATGACACTTAATAAAGTAATAGTATTAAGCAACATTTTAAAAAAGATTTATTTATTTGAAAAACAGTTATGGAGAGACAGAGGCAGAGAGAGAGAGGTCTTCCATTCTCTGGTTCACTCCCCAGATGGCTGAAATGTGCCAATCAAAAGCCAGGTACCAGGAGCTTCTTCCAGCTCTCCCACAGAGATATAGGGGCCCAAGGACTTGGGCCATGTTCTACTGCTTTCCCAGGCCATAGTAGAGAGCTATTGGAAGTGGAGCTGCAGGGACTCGAACTGGAGCCCACATGGGATGCCGGCACTGCAGGTATCGGCTTTACCCGCTATGCCACAGCGCTGGCCCTGCAGCATATTCTTGTAACTGTACTGAATACCCTTTTCCCACTCTAGTCTTGCAAGCTGCCACAAAGTACGTCTTCCTTTACTTCTCACATTCTAATGAACAAGAGAAAGCTGCTAATCTTGTGGCAGAACAGAATGTTTATTTATCAGATCTGGGCCTAAGAATTCCAGGATCTGATGCAGAAGAGTGGCTAGACCAGCAGACCCCAGATAACGAAGATATTTTTATGATCACCAATCAAATCCAGCCAAGTTTCATAACAAAGAAGCCTCCATTTAAGTGCTAATCCTAGAAACTTGTTTGGCAACCTTCCCCAACTCCCCTTTTTTTTTTCTTCAAAAGTCATGGTGCTGGGACCAGCTGGGCTCCTGGGCTGCTTGGTGCGGGTTCATTAATCCTCTGCCTGCTGTGCTGGCATCCCATATGGGTGCCTGTTCTAGTTCCAGCTGCCCCTCTTCCAATTCAGCTTTCTGCTATGGCCTGGGAAAGCAATAGAAGATGGTTCAAGTGCTTGGGCCTCTGCACCCAAATGGGAAGACCAGGAAGAGGCACCTGGCTCCTGGCTTTGGATAGGCACAGCTCCAGCCATTGCGGCCATCTGGGGAGTGAACCAACGGAAGGAAGACCTTTCTCTCTGTCTCTGTCTCTCTCTCACTGTCTGTAACTCTACCTGTCAAATAAATAAATAAAATATTTTTAAAAAAGTCATTGTGCTAACCTGCAAATTGGGAAGAGCTCTTTGGGGACTGAAGGTTCCACCCTTCCCCCAAGTGGCCCCTTAAATAAACCTATTCCCTCTGGTGAATTGGCTGTTCAATTTTGAGCAGCCCAGGGATAATTTTAACCAGTGACATCTTTACTATGTATGGGAGAGTACTTCATAAAGTTTGTGGAAAATGCACAGTATCTTTTATTTCCATTTTTCACACACACACAAAAACTTGAAGTGGCTTCATATGAATGATATAGCTAGTAAGGGCCATTCAGAAAGGATTTAAATGCAAGTTGAAATTATGAAAGAAGAGTTCTCTGGTAAGAACAGCATTGGAAAGTTTTTTAGGCATTTGAGTTTTAAAGCCAAAAAGACCCAGGCTCACACAATACTCACTGCTTATTTTTCTTGTAAATATGTACAGTTATTTAAGATATTATGCCTCAATTAAACATAAAAATAGTCATTTATTGGACTGTGATATTCAGAGAGAGAATTATTGCCAAGTACTCAATGTAGTGTCAGGTTTATTCTGATTCATCTAACTCACTAATGATGTTGGCATAACAGTGGACATATATTGATTGACTTAGAATCTTCGTGATAGCAATGGCAATGATGATCATAACACTGTTACTGAGAGCTCAGTCCTTGTTCCCAGTGCCAAATGAAACGCAAAGCACAGTGTTCAGGGTAAAGGAAGAGAAAGTTCAATGTCAACAGTTGAGAGGGTAGCAGACCTCCAAGTCTCAAAAACTATCACTCTGCTAAATGAGGGCATTTTGGGTGTTTTAAGGAGACCACAAGGAAGGGGAATTTAGGAATAATGGGCACAAAGGACAGGGCAGTTGCATGTTGGTCTTTTGCCAGGCAATTATGTGTTGGTTGGAGTTCCAGTGGTTATCTGGCTCAGTTACCTGTCTGCTCATGTCTTAGTTCCCAGGTTGGTCGGCAATGCCATATTCCTTAGGAAATGTTTATGATGCTGACCGGAATTCAATGCTTGGAGTCTACGTACGAGGGGTGGTTACTTTCTGCTTTGGACTTTGAATTCCCCTGCCCAGACATGGAATTCTAAGCAAAACCCCTCAAGACATGACTGGCTACCAGAGTGTTATCTACTGGAGGAGCTAATGACCTCAGCTGAAGTGCAGGTATCTGCGAAAAACAGAGAAGAGGGTATTTTAATGCTGGCAACACATGAGCAGAGGTTAAGAAATGATAATGTGTTTTTATTTTTATATTGATGAGATTTCCATGTGGAGATGTCAAAGAAATCCCAGGAAGCTTCACACATGCTAAGACTCCACCCTGCTTGTTTATTCAGCTAAGGCACACCCACTACCACATAAAAACTGATAATAGGTAGGGAGGTCCTCTTTTTCCCTTGGCTGTGCTTGAGAATTCTTCTTGGTCTCTATCTCCATCATGTCCTCCATCTCCATCATCTCCGTCATCTCCGTCATCTCCATCTCCATCTCCATCTCCATCATCTCCAGCTCCAACTCCATCTCCATCATCTTTCCCTACTGACAAGCAGCTCTCTGGTCATTCATGATGGGAATCTCTCAGTACAAGGTGGCTCACATTCATGCATGGATGTGATATGGGTATGGGATACATTAATTTTGCTGCAGGCTCTTGTCTTGTACCCAGAGAAGCATGCTAAGTGATACCACATTTTATTGAAAAGGTGAGATAGTGAAGACACAGACACCCATGAATAAGGGTTGCCCCACACAGAGCAATCACCATCATGACTGGGTAGTGGGCCAGAAGATTGCCTGAAAGGAGGAGGAGTGGGGTAGGGGAGATAGTACTCAAGAGCAACACCTCCAGCTGTGGTCTGCAGCAGAGCAGTGCCCCCAAGTTGCCAGCCTATTTTATGAGGTTGATACCTCTCCATGCATGAAGCCACCTTGGAGTTAAATGGTACCTCTACAAATTCCACATGGGCCTCAATATCCATATTTTCATTGCATCCCCCCTTAGTTCCCAGTGCAACCTAGGAAATGCGAAGTTTTGATTGACAAGTAGAGGATAGAATTACATAGGGTGAGAGTGGCTTGCACATACTTCCAGCTCAGCAGACATATCAAACTGCCTGCCTGTTGCACATCATTCCCCACTCTGAGATTTCTGACCCTTAATCCTAAGGTGGTGCTGAGAGATGCTGTCCTATCTTCTGTATCTACTTCCTGCTGATCAGGATCATGATTCCTGCCTTTCCTGGGTATGTTAACCTCTGAAATGGATCTGTCTCATGGGTTGGAGGATTTTCACCTGTTACTGCCAATCGTTGTGACCCCCACATGCTCATCATTACTTAAGAAGCTGTATAACTCCTAAACATAAATTTATCAGTCAGGATAAGCATAATTGGAAAAAGATAAATGACATGATGGATTCCTCTTAGGAGAGAAAAAAATATATTCTATTGTTTCCAAAGTAGTGTGAGGTAATAGACTCTCTCTACTCAGAATATAAAATATCTAGCCCAGGTATAAGTATTTTTAATGTGTATATACTGCTATTAGAGTAAATGTGACAGATTCCATTAATAACTGTACATACTCCTCCTTGTTATATTAGTATATAAAAGCTAGTTGGTTGTCCAACTACCTCAGCTAGAGCATCCATAGACTTAAGTACTTGCTGTAAAAGTTGGCCTGAAATGTGGGCTAGATTGCCCCAGGCAATAGACAGTTTTTCTCAAAAAAATAAAAAAGGCTTCATAAGACAGCAGGATCTCCTACTGTTTCAATAGAGAAACTCACTAGGGAGCCTTCCTCCCAATAGCAGCTTCCTGAGAGATCAGGAAAATAGGTAGGTAAAACATGTTTATTTATCTTTTAGTTTTTTGGAGAGATATTTGAGGTCTTCAGCTGGTTCACAAGAGCAGGTAGATTTATCTTCTCTGTGTACCTGTGAAGCCTCAAGAGTTAAAATTTTAATCCTTGACAAATATATCAAACCTGGAATGCCCTTTAATTTAACTACAGTAGGAGTGCTAAGTAGCAACTGGCAGGGCCTTTTCCATTTAGATGATAATTGGACAGAAGGAGAGCCTTCTCTCAAAGTCTTTAATAAAAACAGGTCTCCTCGGGAGGTAGGCTGTTTGTGACTTTTGGGACCTGGCATTCTGAAAATTTTGTTACTATACACCATCAGAACCTTTTGTACCTGACCTAGATTGATAATATGCTTTTTCTGATCTTGAGTTTCTGAATCAAATGAGGGTCTCATAGGTGAGGAATGTTCTTCCTTATAGCATTTTAAATGAACTAAGTTTTAAAGCAGGCTTAGAGGCCATTCTCATCCTGAGAAGGGCAATCAGCAGTAATTTAGGCCGTGATTCTGAGGTCTCTTGGCAAAATTTAGCCGGAATTCTTTTAAGATTATGATTAGATTTTTTTCAATTTATTTGATGATTGATTATTGCACGTTATTACCTCCAATAGGCATGGAGGTAATAAGAGATCCCAAGAGCAGTGGTTATCTCCTTGGTTACTTAGAAACGCAAGAGGGTCCTTTGTCACTTTGGAGTGACTTTGGAAGCTCTAAGCAAGGGACTGTTGCCCTGAACAGGTCTTTAAATGCCTCTCATTCCTTTTCAGTGTGGGTAGGAAAAGCTCCTATCCATCATGTGAACGTTTTAATGAAGACTGGTAGATACTTGCAATTATTTGTTGGGGGCATGTTAGTGTAATATATTTGCCAGTCTTCACCTGGATGTGTTCCTCTCCTTTGTACAGGAGTGAATTAGGCCATAACCTGATGTGACCAGGTAGGGTTGTTTTCTAAACAGAAGTGTTAGCACTGAGATACTTCCCTTATGACAGTATGCAATCCTTTCCTTCCAAATAATCAAGAAACTGTTGTATTAAAATTCCTCTTCCTAAATGGGAAGATTCCTGCATTTCCTTCATAATTTTCCACTGAGAGGCCATGGGAAGCATGGTCTTAAGATTTAAAGTCCGCCACTCATTGGCACCTTTAGTGTAACCTCATCACAGAGCCCGTTCTATCTGACTCAGTGTCTTGAGGAGTTTTAGTAACCCCTTGCTATATTAAGGTATTGAGCTGTTATTAAAATCTCCTGTGCAGCAGCTGTTTTTTCTCCTTATCTCCTAGTGCATTTCCTTGGCTGATGGTTACCTTCCTTCTGGTGTCCCCTGCGGTGTCTGGCAGCCACTCCTAGAGGCTCCAGCACTGCTTGAAGGAGAGTTCCTATCTCATTGTCATATTTGGTGCGCTGATTCTTTGCAGTCAGTAGGACTCTTTCTCTCTAAGACTCTGCTGCATGTGCATGTTATGAAGGAAAGCCCACTTGGAGTCTATGTTAATATTGACTCTGACCTTTTCCTAGTTGTAAGGCTACATTACCTACCTAACTTCTTCATTCATAAAACTGCTGTCATCAGTAAAATACTTGGTACCTGGAATTTTTAGAGATTCATCTTGTAGGTCAAGCCTACTAGAATGCACCTGCTACTGATGCTGATGAGGAAATGTAGTCTTAACTTGTAAGAGGACTCTGATAGGCTCAACATGCATGGCTCATCCAGGTATTCCCTGATCCCAGGCTTAAGATCTACTCTTTTATTTCAGTGGGAAGATCATCCAGGCTGTGGACTGCCTCCGTGTTCCCTAACATCACTGTAAGTGACTTACACTTATGAGCAATTAACCTGAGAGAAGAGCCCAGGGATGAGAGCAAATCTCTCTCAAGTGAAGGAGTTAGTCGTTTAACCATCACCAAAAAGTAGTACGAGATAAGAATATCCTCTATTTGACAAACTAAAGGCAAAGTAAATCTTTGAGAGTGAGATTTACCATCAATTTCCATAATTCTACAGCTTTTTGAAAATAGGGGTCCTGTGTGGGACGTTAGCACACACTGACTCCTGCTGTCAATTAAGCAAATTAATACTCTCACCTATGATGTCAGTAATCATCCAGGGCTCTTGATCCGTGTTGTCTAGAATGTGGAGCCTCCTGAATTCTCAAGCCCCATGAGATCTCAGACAAGGCCAGGAACAACGTATAAGTCCTTTCCTCCTTTTGGAGGAGGGGACATTCCATCTTTTAAAGACTACTTGTCTTGCATTGGGGGTGTAGACCATGGGAGGTCCTTCATGGCGGGACACCCCCATGCCAGTGTCTCAGCTTTCCACACCTGAACCACTCTCTTGTTGGCTTTTCGGACAGACCATAGTGCCACCTACGTTGATTCTGAGGTCACTGGGTGTCAGTTACAGCCTTTGACATTATATGAGCCTGTTGTCTGTACTGCTTCACCTGCTGGGGTACTCTTTCCTCTTTAGCCTTGTATGTACCATTAAGTAACAGATACTATTTTTACCATCAGGCTTATGGGAATTTAAGATACTATGGCAAGTTTTTTAAACTATATCCTTGGAAGTGAGTTCATAGGGGTGAATACAGAGTCACCCATGGCTAAAAATTCTCTCTACAACCTGGGAAGACATAAGTACGAATGGCTCTCCAAGAGCCCAGTTATTCTTCGATATGTGACTTGAATCCTTGTATGAGATGAAATTTGGCATTCCAAGATCTTTATGGGCCACAAAGTGGGGTTCACTATTTCAGCCTGCTTTGGGGTTCTCTTGGGGTTGATTTAGATCTGTGCTGTTACCATTACACAATGCCCCAAATTTTATATATGTAATAAATAATATAATAATTATAACATAATTACATAAATAATTGCATCTAGGATATCTAGAGTCCTGCCATCACTAAAGTTCTAGTACATTAGTGGAAGCTTGATTTGTGCATAAGATACTCTACTCAGAGCTATCCCAGAGTGTACCAAATATTTTTGTGAGGTGGCTCAGCTCTGCCAGGGCTTTCAACCTCGAGGGGGCATTGAACCTCACACCTGGAATTTATGCCACAGGGTGACAACAGCCTTCAAAAGTGTGTTTGAAGCTGAAGACAGCTTTTAGAGCTTGATTTGAACCCTGAACTCCAGTGCCATGAATATTTTTGGGTGCTTTCGCTATTGCACCTAGGACCTTTGGTCCTAGGAGGCATTGAACCCCATGCCTGGAGACTATGCTCAAGATCGGTGCCTGCTTTGAGCTGAAAAGCTACAGCACAACTAACATGGCAGGTGGTGCATGACTGGGAATGGAGGGCTCCATAATGGGGCTGGGTACACCATATATCTCTGGCAAAGTGGAAGTCTTGATTTCCACAGGCAGATATCAGACCTCCACCATAGTTGGAGATTCTGCCTCCTGGTGGTAACTAAGCAACAAAAGCAATTTGACCACTTCTTCCCTCCCAGTAGACAAAAGGGTCAATTGGAAGTCACAAGTCTGATTTGAGTCAGAACCTAAAACAAAATTGATCAGCTATATAGAGTCCTTTTGTGAGAGCTCAGTGCTAGGAACTGACCTGTCTCACAGTGCAGATTAACTCCAGGAACACATTGTGACCAAATTGTAGGCACTCATAAATTATCAGCAGATGGCCAAGAGCTGGCCTGTTCTCTTCCTGCTTTTCTGTCCCTTAATATTAACAGCCTACTGATGCTGCTGTCCTGCAGCTATTAGCATTAAGAACAAAGGCAAGCAGGTTTTCATTTTAAAAGACCTTCCCATAACTCAGAGACAGTGAGAGGCAAGGATGGAATCTAGAAGCAGCCACAAACCCCATGTGTGGCTGAGACAGAGTTGAAACTCACCCACTGTGCTTCCGGGGGTCATGGTCTAGCTTTGTCAAATGCCTGGCTGGCTTACCAATATGATGGGTATGGGATGAGGTATATTAATTTCACTCCAGGCTCCTGTATTGCACACAGATAAGCATGCTAAGTGCAGACATGTAATAGGTATGCAACATGATAACAAATTATATTCAGAATGCAAGAGAGTGAATATAGAAATACACATGAGCGTGGGTCGCACCACACAGGAAAATATCCATCGTGAATGGATGGTGGGACAGAAGACAGCCTGAAAGAAGGAGGGCTGGGGGAAGGGAGATAGCGAGCACCCAAGCAGCACCTCCAGCTGTGGTCTGCAGAGGAAGAACACCTCCCAGTTTTTGGCCTTCTTTATGATGCCTCTCTTCTTTATGGTGCCTCTCCAGGCATGAAACTACCTGGGAATATAGGACAACTCCACATGTTCCACATGGAGTTCAATATCCATATTTTCATGGCATCTCCCCCCATAGTTCCCCAATGAAGGTGATGCATCTCAGAAAAGGGGGTGTTGAGTTTACAATAGGAGGGTAGAATTACATAGAGTGAGGGGTGGCTTGCATGTACTTCCAACTCAGCAGACCCATATAGCTGCATGCCTATTCCACATCAGGTTATCTGTTCTCCTCCTCTGTCAAATAAATCTTGCTATCACTTCACTATATATTGATGGCTGTATTTTGATTTCTTATCTGTGGGGGCAAGAACCTAGGATAAAAATTAAGATACTAAGGCCCATCTCAAAAGGAATAAGAAATAATCTAAGATTGTTTAGCTCAGGATGAAGGGGCTCTCTCAACCATTTAGAAAGGCTTTGGAAGTAATTTCATATTATTTGTGTTATATCTGCAAATCCCTTTGAATCATAAAGGCTTCTAAGCAGGGGAAATATTCTATAAGAAAAACAGGCTTATGAGAAGCTGGAAGTTTCTAGCCTTGTTCGCAAGTAGATGTATGCAAAATCATTTTTGCACTAATAAGGAGCCTCAAAACAGCCAGCGTTGGTTGCCATGATACCAAAAGTATGTACTATGTTTGTCTTCAGTTAATTCTGTTTTGGGTGGTGTTTGGTTTCATTTGTGCCCCAAGGAAAAACCAGGCACTCAAGGCTGGGCTGGGCTGGGCTGTTTAGTCCTCCGTGAGAAGAAATAAAGAGCAAATCACTGCCCACATGAATATGGCTTATCAGAAGACAAAGTTGATAGGTGTTGGCTCTATGAAAAGACTAGTAGCTAGAGAAAAATCAGTAGGAGTGGATTTCTAAAGTATAAAAACTATTTGTGCAGGTAAGAGGGGGAACATAGGCTGAGAAGAGAGGGTGCATATAGTGTGACCAAACAACCCTATTTGTCTGGGACTAAAAAGTCTCCTAGGATGTGATACAGGTGTTTTATTTTCTAATAGTCCAGAAGTCTTTTATTCTTTTTACTCTCCTCATGCCCTGAATTCACATGGAATGGATTCCAGCAGCTCCAGCTCCTTTCAATGGTTCTCACAAAGTCAGCTGCTTTAGATGCAGCAGGCTGGTGCTTCAGTTGAGCCCACCTACCTCTCTTTTTGGTTTCCTTATTTCCCTGGTTGTTTTCCTCACATATTTGAGGAAGCCATTTCAGCTCATAGAGTGCTCTGTATGGTCAATATACACATCAGTTCTCTCACCCTCAACTTGTTTGTTTGCAACATGGTCAATAGCACCTGAATACACTGTAGATTCTTGTGGTTTTGCCAAAGTAACATAGATGGGACGCTCATTTTTGAATAGTATGCATTTCCTTAATATCTACAATGTTAATTTTCTTGTAGATTCACATGTATTTGGCCAATGGCCTGGAAAACACATATTTAAACATACATTTCTCTCTTTGTGTTCATGGTTTTGGAAAATCACTTGAAGATGGTGGTTATAAATGAAAAGTGGGCTTTAAGTTTTAAAATATGAGAAATCCTTGGAAAATTAAGTGGTTCGTCACCCTAATTACAAACCAGGCCTTGTTTTCTGTTCAGAATAAGAGAACGTAGAAGAATAAGCACAGCACAGGCACGGTATAACAACCTAGTTTTTAATGGTGCTATGTACTTTTATTCTCAAAATAAACTACATAGAATAATTGTTTATTAAACTTTTAAAAAATTGTTTTATTTATTTTTATTATATACTTTATTTGAGTTATACAAGATTCATATACTTCCTTTATACCATTATAGGAACATAGTGGCACTTTCCCCCCACCTTCCCTCCCACTCAAGCTACAACCCTTCCTCCCTCTTTCTTTCAGATGCCCACTATTAATTTTTATAATGATATTTTTGAAGTACACTTAATGATCTCATAGTTAACATTATCTTAAGTAAAAGAGTTCAACAAACATGATGAGAAAACAAACCAAGACAAAATATTATTCCTTAACAGAAGAGACAAAGACTATAAACCATCACTGATTCTCAAAGTGTCTATTTCACTTCAATACGTTATATTTCAGGTGCTCTACTTGTTACTTCTGATCAGGGAAAACATAGGATATCTGTCTTTTGGGGACTGACTTATTTCACTAAGTATCATGGTTTCCAGTTGTGACCATTTTGTTGCAAAATACAGTACTTCCTTTTTTATTTTTGTACCTGAGTAGTACTCTATAGTGTGTATATATATATATATATACCATTATTTCTTTATCCATATATATACCATATATATACATACCATAATTATATATATACCATATATATATATATATATATATATATACACCATAATTTCTTTTTCCAGTCACCAGTTGGTGGACATCTGGGTTGATACCATATCTTAGTTGCAATGAACATAGAGGTACAGATAACTCTTTCATATACTGATTTCTTTTGGTCTTAGTAAATTCTCAGGAGTGGGATGGCTGAATCATATGGTAGGTCTACATTCAGATTTCTGAGGTTTCTCCATACTATCTTCCGCAGCAGCTTTATCAGTTTCTATTCCCACCAACAGTGGATTGGGGTACCTTTTCCCCCACATCCTTGCCGGCATTTGTCATTTGTTGATTTCTGTATGTGGACCATTTTAACTGGAGTGAGGTGAGCCCTCATTGTGGTTTTGATTTGCATTCATTTGCCTGGTGGCTAGTGATCCTGAGCATTTTTTCAAGTGTCTGTTGGCCATTTAACCCCTGTTAAAAAATGCCTGTTTAAGTCCTTTGCCCATTTCTTAACTGGATTGTTTGTTTTGTTGTTGTTGAACTTCTTGAGTTCTTTATAGATTCTGGATGTTAACCCTTTATCAGTTGCGTAGTTAGCAAATATTTTCTCCCTGAGTGTTTATTTTGCATTGCAGAAGCTTCTCTGCTTGATGTAATCCATTTGTCAGTTTGGGCTTTGATAGCCTGTGCTTCTTGGGTATTTTCCAAGAAGTCTTTGCCTATGTCAATGTCTTACAGAGTTTCCCCATTGTTCTCTAATGATTTGATGGTACCAGGTCATGGATTTAGGTCTTTGATAATATTTTGAGTGGATTTTTGTGAAAGGTGTATGGTAGGTGTCTAATTTCATACTTATACACACCGAGATCCAGTTTCCCCAGTATCATTTGTTGAAGAGACTCTCCTCACTCCAGGGATTGATTTTAGCTCCCTTGTCAAAGATAAGTTTGTTGTACATATATGGATTAATTTCTGGAGTTTCTATGCTATCCCATTGGTCTAGAAGTCAGTTTTTGTGGAAGTACCAGGCTGTTATGATTATAACTTCCCTGTAGTATGTCTTGAAATCAGATATTGTCATGCTTACAGCTTTGTTTTTGTTGTTTAAGATTGTTTTAGCTATTCAGAGTCTCTTGTGTTTCCATATGATTTTAGCATCATTTTTTCTAGATCTGCAAATAATGCCATTGGTATTTTGATAGAGATCACATTGAATCTTTAAATCACTTTTGGTAGTATGGATTATTGATGATATTGATTCTTCTGATATATGAACATGGAAGATTTTTCCATTTTTTATATCTTTCTATTTCTTGCTTTAGTGTTTTCTAATTTTCTTCAAAGAGACCTTTGACATCCTTGGTTAAATTTATTCCAAGGGATTTGATTCTTTTTGGATCTATCATGAATGGGACCTATCTTCAAAGTTCTTTCTCAGCTATGACCTTGCCTGTATATGCAAAGGCTATTGGATTTTCTGTGTTGATTTTATATCCTGCCACTTTACCAAATTCTTTTATGAGTTCCAATAGTCTCTCAGTAGAGTTTTTTTGGATCCCCTGTGTAAAGGATCAAGTCATCTGCAAATAGGGATAGTTTGATTTCCTCCTTTCCAGTTTGTATGCCTTTGATTTCTTTTTCTTGCCTAATGGCTCTGGCTAAAACTTCTAGTACTATATTAAATAGCAATGATGAGAGTGGGCATCCTTGTCTGATTCTGGACCTTAGGGGGAATGCTTCCCACTTTTCCACATTAAATAGGATGCTGACCGTGCATTTGTCATAAATTGCCTTGATGGTGTTGAGGAATGTTCATTCTATACACAATTTTTTAGAGTTTTCACCATGAATGGATGCTGTATTTTATCAAAGCTTTCTCTGCATTAACTGAGATACTCATATGGTTTTTGTTCTTTAGTTTGCTAATATGATGTATCACATTGCTTGATTTGCAGATGTTGAACCATCCCTGCATACCAGAGGTAAATCCCACTTAGTCCTGGTTAAACATCTTTCTGATCTATTGTTGGATTTGATTGGCTTGTATTTTGTTGAGGATTTTTGCATCAGGGATATTGGTCTATAGTTCTATTTCTCTGTTGCATCTTTTTCTGGCTTAGAAATTAAGGTAATGCTGGTTTAATATAAGAAATTTTAGAGGTTTCCATCCCTTTCAATTTTTTTGAGTAGCTTGAGAAGAATTAGAATTAATTCTTCTTTAAATGTCTTTTTTTTTTTTGACAGGTAGAGTTACACAGTGAGAGAGAGACAGACAGACAGAAAGGTCTTCCTTTTCCGTTGGTTCACCACCCAAATGGCCACTACGGCTGGCATGCTGTGGCTGATGTGCTGCACCGACCCAAAGCCAGGAGCCACGTGCTTCCTCCTGGTCTCCCATGCGGGTGCAGGGCCCAAGCACTTGGGCCATCCTCCACTGCCTTCCTGGGCCACAGCAGAAAGCTAGGCTGGAAGAGGAGCAACTGAGACAGAATCAGGTGCCCCAACTGGGACTAGAACCTGGGGTGCCGGCACTGCAGGCAGAGGATTAGCCTAGTGAGCTGTGGCACTGTCCATTAATTCTTTAAATGTCTGGTAGAATTCAGAAGAAGCCATCTGGTCCTTGGCTTTTCTTTCTTGGAATGTTCTTTTTTACTGATTTGATTTCCATCTTGGCTATTGATCTGTTTAGGTTTTCTATGTCTTCATGACCCAATTTCGGTAGATTGTATATGTCTAGGAATCTGTCCATTTCTTGTAGGTTTTGCATTTTGTTGGCATACAGCTCTTTGTTGTAATTTATGATGATTCTTTTTATTTTTGTGGTATCTGTTGTTATATTTACTTTTTCATCTGATTTTATTGATTTGGGTCTTCTCCCTCTTTCTTTTGGTTAGTTGTACCAATGGTATATAAATTTTATTTATTTTTTCAAAAAAATTAGCTCCCCATTTCACTGATTTCTTGTATTTTTTGTTCCATCTCTAATTTTAATTATTTGTTTCCTCTTATTAATTTTGGGTTTCTATATTGTTGTTTTTCTAAGTCCTTGAGATGTATTGATAGCTCATTTTTTTTTGGTACCTTTCCAATTTCTTCATGTAGGCACAGATTATTATAAACTTTCCTCTTAACACTGTTTTTGTTGTATCCCATAAATTTTGATATGATGTATTGTCAGTTTCATTTGTTTCTAGAGATTTTTTCATTTCTCTTTTGATTTCTTCTATGACCCACTGTTCATTCAGAAGTGTGTTGTTCATTCTCCATGTGTTACCATATGATCTAGAGATCCTTGAGTTGCTGAAATCCAGCTTTATTCCATTTTGATCTGAGAAGATGCATGGTATTATTTCATTTTTTTAATTTGCTGAGACTTGATTTATAGCCTAGCACTTAGACATCCTTGAGAAAGTTCTATGCATTGATGAGAAGAATGTATATTCTGCCACTGTGGGATGAAACTCTGTATCTGTTAGGTCCATTTGTTCTACAGTGCCAATGAACTCTGTTATTTCCTTGCTGATTTTCTGTCTCATTGATCTGTCTATCACTGAAAGTGGGGTATCAGTGTCCCCCATTACTACTATATTGGAGTTATGTCTCCCTTTTGATGCATTAATATTTCTTTTAAATAGTCAGGTACCTTGAAATTTGGTGCATAGAAATTTATCATAGTCACATCTTCCTGTTGAATTGTCCCCTTAATCATTATAGTGCCCTTCTTCCTCTCTTTTAACAGTTTTTATGTTTAAGTCTATTTTGTCTGATATTAGGATGGCAACACCAGCTCTTCTTTGGTTTCTGCTATTATGGAATATTTTTTCCATATTTCACTTTTTTTTTCGGTGAACATGTCCGACTTTATTCACAGCCATGTACACATTTTTTTATTGAAGATTTATTTATTTACTTGAAGGTCAGATTTACACAGAGAGAAGAGAGGCAGAGAGAGGCAGAGAGAGGCAGACAGAGAGAGAGAGAGAGAGAGAGAGGTCTTCCATCTGCTGGTTCACTCCCCAGTTGGCCACAATGGCCAGAGTTGTGCTGATCCGAAGCCAGGATCCAGGAGCTTCTTCTGGGTCTCCCACGAGGATGCAAGGGCCCAAGGACTTGGGCCATCTTGTACTGCTTTCCCAGTCCATAGCAGAGAGCTCATCCTTTCACTTTCAGTCTGCATGATTCTTTGTTGGTGAGATATGTTTCTGGCAGGCAGCAAATAGATGGGGCTTATGTTTTAATGCATTCAGCCAGTCTGTATCTTTTAATTGGAGAGTTGAGGTCGTTTATATTCAAGGTGACTATTGATAAGTAATGACATAGTCCTGCCATTTTTCCATAAATATTGCTATTGTTTTTGCTTTTGTACTAATGAGAGATTTTCTGCCTTCTCTCTCTTTCACAATGATTGCTATCTTTCTATGTTTTAGTGTGTGGCACATTCTTAAGCATCTTGGCTAAGGTTGGACAAATGGTGACAAGTTCTTTCCATCTCTGTTTGTTATAGAAGTCTTTATTTCACCTTCCTTTATAAATGAGAGCTTTTCAGGGTACAGTATTCTGGGTTGACAGTTTTTTTCTTTTAAGACTTGGATTGTATCTTGCCATTCCCTTCTAGCCTATAGGGTTTCTGATGAGAAGTCAGATGTGAGTATAATTGGAGATATTCTGAAAGTAATCTGGTATTTCTCTAATCCATATTTTAGAATCTTTTCTTTATGTTTTACTGTGGAGAGTTTGACTACCATTTGCCATGGTGAAGATCATTTCTGGACATGTCTGTTAGGAGTTCTGTGTGCTTCCTCCACTTGGACATCCCTTTCTTTCTCCAAGTTTGGGAAGTTTTCTGTGATTATTTCACTAAATAGGCCTTCTAGTTCTTTCTCTCTTTCCACACCTTCAGGAACTCCCAAGGCTCATATGTTGTGTCATTTGGTAGTATCTCATAAATCTCTTCTTTTTTTTATTTTTGACTGATTATAGGATTTCCAAAGGCTTATTTTTCAGTTTGGATATTCTTTCTTCTGCCTTGCCAGGACTGCTGTTAAAGCTCTATACTGCATTTTTATTTGATCTATTGAGTTCTTCATTTCTAATATTTCCTTTTGTTTTCTCTTTAAATTCTCAGTTTCATGGGAAAAATTTTCATTCATGTCATGTATGGTATTCTTTAGCTTTTGATTTTGATTTTTACTTTTGATTTCTTTTGAGTAATCCTACGATTACTTTTTTGAATTCCATTTCTGACATTTCATCAATCTCTTCATCTTCACATTCTAATGCTGAAATGCTGCATTAAAATATGGAATGCTTTATGAATCTACATATCATCCTTGTGCAGGGGCCAGGCTAATCTTCTCTGATTCATTCCAATGTTAGTATATGTGCTGCTAAAGAGAGCAAAGGTTAATTCATTTTTTAATTAAAATTTTTTTTATTTATATAGGTGACCAAATTTCATGTATTTAATATAGGCAGATTTAGGAGCACTGTGATACTTCCTACCCTCTGCTCCCTCTTCCTCCATTTCTTTCTTTTTCTTTTAATTTTTATAACATACTTTTAGGTTATTTTATAATCATAAGCTTAGCCCTTTACTAAATAAAGAATTCGATAAATAATAAAAAGAAACAAACACTGTCCTTCAATGGTAGAGACAAGGGCTGTAAAAACAATCATTGAATCTCAAAATGTGAATTTAATTCCTATACATTACATTTTTGTTACTCTATTAGTTACCACACATCAGGGAAAACATATGGTATTTGTCTTTTGGAGACTGGCTTATTTCACTAAGTATAGTGGTTTCCAGTAGCATCCATTTTGTTGTAAAAATAACATTTCATTCTTTTTTATGGCTGAGTAATATTCCATCATGTATATATATACCACATTTTCTTTATCCAGCTATTGGCTAATGAGCATCAGAGTTGATTCCATATCTTCACTATTGTGAATTGAGCTGCAACAAACATGGGGGTACAGATAACTCTTTCATATGCTGATTTCATTTTTGGGGGGTAACTGTCCAGGAGTTGGATGGTTCAGTTAGAAGGTAGATCTAATTTTAGCTGTCTGAAGAATCTCCATACTGTCTTCCACAAGGGCTATAATCGTTTGCATTCCCACTAACAGTGTATTAGGGTACCTTTTTCTCTACATCCTGGCCAACAACCTGGCTAGCATTATTGTTTCTTGATTTCTTTTTTTTTTTTTTTTTGACAGGCAGAGTGGACAGTGAGAGAGAGACAGAGAGAAAGGTCTTCCTTTTGCCGTTGGTTCACCCCCCAATGGCCGCCGTGGTAGGCACGCTGCGGCCAGCGCACCGCGCTGATCCGATGGCAGGAGCCAGGTGCTTCTCCTGGTCTCCCATGGGGTGCAGGGCCCAAGGACTTGGACCATCCTCCACTGCACTCCCTGGCCACAGCAGAGAGCTGGCCTGGAAGAGGAGCAACCAGGACAGAATCCGGTGCCCCAACTGGGACTAGAACCCGGTGTGCTGGCGCAGCAAGGTGGAGGATTAGCCTAGTGAGCCGTGGCACCGGCCCTGTTTCTTGATTTCTGCAATTGATTTCTATATGATAACCATTGTAACTCGGCTGAAGTGAAACCTTACTGTGGTTTTTTTCAGTTCCCTGATGGCTAGTGATCCTGAGCATTTTTTTCATGTCTGTTGATCATTTGAATTTCATCCTTTGAAAAATGCATGTTCAAGTCGTTTTCTGTTTCTTAACTATATTGTTTGTTTTGTTTTCAGTTTCTTGAGCTCTTAATAGATTCTAGATATTAAACCTTTATTAGTTGCATTGTTTGCAAATATTTTCTCTTCACACATTGAAGGCAATATGTGAAATACTCACAGAAAGCTAGAAGTATTTCCACTGTGATCCAGAACCAGATAAGGTCGTCCACTTTCACTATTGCTATTAAGTATAGTTCTGGAAGTTTTAACCAGAACAATTACTCAAGAAAAAGAAATCAGAGAGATACAAATAGGAAAGGAAGAAGTCAAATTATCCTTGTTTGCCAACAACATGATTCTCTATATAGGGAAACTCAAATAATCCATGAAGAGACTACTCATAAGAAAGCTTGGTAAATTTGAAGGTTATAAAATCAATAAATAAAACTCAATAGCCTTTGTATATACAAATAATGCCATGGCTGAGAAATAACTTGTAAGTCAGTACCATTCACAATAGCTACAAAAAATTAAATACCTTGGAATAAATTTGGCCAAGGAGGTTAAAGATATCTACAATGAAATTTATAAAATATTAAAGAAAGAAATAAAAGGCAAACAAAATGAAAGAGTCTTCCGTGTTCATGGATTGAAAGAATCAATATCATCAAAATTGCTCATCCTACTCAAAGCAATTTACAGATTCAATGTGATCCCTATCAAAAATAGTAATGATATTCTTCTCAGAGCTAGGTAAATGATGCTAAAATTCATGTAGAAACACAAGAGACCCTGAATATCCAAAGCAGTCATAAGCAATAAAAGTAAAGCCAGAGGCATAACCCTACCAGATTTCAAGACATAACGCAGGGTAGTTGTAATGAAAACAGCCTAGTACTGCCACAAAAATAGACATGTATACCAGTAGAACAGAAAAGAAACAATAGAAATACATCCACACACTTACAAGGATATAAATCCACAACCCAATACCATCAAATTACTAGAGGAAAACATTGAGGAAACCCTGCAAGACACTGGCATAGGCAAAGACTTCTTTGAAAAAACCCCAGAAGCAGATGAAATAACAGCAAAAAATAAACAAATGGGATTACATCAATCCAAGAATCTTCTGTATTGAAAAGGAAACACTCAACAAAGTGAAGAGAGGCAATCAACCTAGTTTTTAAGCCATAATCCATCAATATGTAGAATTATAAGTAGTCTATCAAACATCCCCATTTGCTTCCAGTAAATGAATAGGGAGATATGCAGTATTTAACAAATACAAATATAACTCAGTAGTAATGAATATGAGACAGTATTCAAGAGCATAAAAAACTACTGTTTCTTGGTTTTCACAAAATTGCCTTCATTCACTGTCTCCCAAGTTACTGAGAGAGGCTAAGTTCCCATTTTCAACTGGAAGTCTCCTCAAACAAAAGGAGTAGGAATGTCATACATTATCTGCTAAACTGGGAAACTTCCCTATAACTATTGAGTCCAGCACCAGTTGCCTCTTCTAGGATTCCTGCCTTCAGGTGGCTCCCATAAAAGCAATTCTGACCCAAAGTTTTGCATAAGAGAGAATCTCTTTGATGAAATGCAAATAACATCAGTAACCCTACTACAAAGGAGTCTAAGAAATATATAAGGTCCTGCATATTCTTTTGTTTTAGAAAGGATTTCAACTGCAAAAATCCAGAGCTTCCATCCCTGTCTTAACTTCAGTTTTCCATAGTTACACACATGGGCAAAACATTTATAATCATACATTGGGATTTGTGTAGATTTATTTGTAGATAATGCAGTCCTCAGGTCACTTTGTTTAAATAACAGATGTTCTTACTTTAAGCTTATGCTAAAATAAGTCTTTTGCATTGTTCCAGGGTATAAACATGTGTTGTGAGAGGATAGCAGGAGTTAATATTTCCCGTCTGTTATATGGACTTGCTGACTTTGGTGATGGTCTTCTCCCTCTGTATTTGTTTGAACTTTGGATCAAATACAAATTTAGGTGGAGATCAGGGCCTTCAGGGAAACAATCAGACATTTTCAGCAGCAACAGGCATTTGCCAATGATAAACAAAAACAAAAGAAAATATAATTACATGTGGTGGAGCTGAAAGTTTCCACATGGTCCAATGAGCTTTGGAACTCTTTGACCAGGTAAATGCCTTGTTAGAGGAGAGGATTTGACAAAAGAGCAGAAGAATTTCCTTTTTTTTTTCCTCAAGAAACTTAGGATTATGATGGAGAAAAGTAAATATATTTAAGGTGATTGACAACTTTCGTTTTAAGCAGAGGCAGTCACTTGAGTGACATCCTAAATCATAACTATATTTGATAGTGAGCAGGATTAATTAAGCATCACTAGGCAAAAAATTGTAGACTCAAGAAAATTTAAAGTTATGCTTATCTTAAGTAAATAAATTTCAGCATAGTAAGTTCTCTAATTATGTGCCCAAATTTTCTTCTTTAAGCTCAAAGGAAGACAGCATTTAGAAATAATGAATCTACAATGCAATGGCTCTCGACTGCATGGAAATGATATGTGATTGCTCCATAAGAGCCTCATACCAGGTGTGAATGACAGACACAACAGGGATAATGACAGGCAAAGAGCACACGTAAATAGCAAAAGGAGGGTTAATTTATTAAGGGCTTCAGCACCCACAGCTGTTTCTCTTCAGCTGCTGTGCCTGAGCTGCTTTGTTAATAGCCCTCAGAATATTCTCTGTGATTATGTTACTTGTTTCTCTGCTGCATTTCTGAGTATCAGGTTGATGTAGCAATGAAAAAGGACTTTAAAAGATTCTGATGAAACCCAGATAGATGTCAGATTCAATAGTGTTTTCTCGATGCTATGCTTTTCACTTTGAGTTGCTTTAATCTAAATGACTCTGCCCGAAGAACATGAAAGTCCCTCAAGTATTATTTTTTACTGTAGTGTCAATGAATTTTTATTTGGGACCTGAAAAGCACATGCTTCAATTGAATTTATCTGTGGCACAGAGTTTGTTTAGGGATTTGAGTCAAATCATTTTCATCAGACTTATTGTATTTATGCCTGAGATTATTTGAGGCATCCGCGTGTCACTGTTTGATATCACACATGCTGATGTGTTCTCCAGGAGGGCTTATTCCATGGCCATGGCCATGGACACCTGAGTGCCTAGTGGAGTGTGCAGATTCATCCCTACCAGCTGGCGGAGGCTTGACCCACACCTAGGACATCACTCTTGTATTCAAGTGTTACAAAATAAAGAATCAACTGCAACGTTTAAAAGTAGCATTGATTGTCAGCCAGTTAATAAAAGAAAAAGGCTAATATAACAAATGCTGACTAAAGTAAATTGCAATGTGACTGATGACTCAATGATATTTCCCATTGATGGTGATGGGCTACTTCTTCACTGTATTCCTTAATGTAATATGCTGAAGAGAGAGGATGGATCCAACTGGAAGCAAGGCTTTGTGAAAGTAAGCAGAAGAAAAAAGAAAACTAGCATCTAAAATGTGAGCATACTTATTATTGTGAGAATATATATCATTCCCTAATAGTATGTTTCAATTAATGAAAACATGAAAAGTAGTCTTCTAGAATTAAGATATTGCATGATTTATACCAATGATCTCCAGTGATATGATTTGAAGCCAGGAATTCTGAAATATTAAGAATATTTGTGGGGCTGGCACTGTGATGTAGCAAGTAAAGCTGCCACCTGCAGTGCCAGCATCCCATATGGGTACCAGTTCAAGTCCCAGCTGTTCCACTTCTGGTCCAGCTCTCTGCTATGGTTTAGGGAAGCAGTAGAAGGCAACCCAAGTCCTTGGGCCTCTGTACTCATGTGGGAGACCCAGAGGAGACTCCTGGCTTCAGATTGGCCCCAGCTCCAGCCATTACAGCCATTTGGGGAGTGAACCAGCAGATGGAGGACCTCTTTCTCTGTCTCTGCCTCTCTGTGGCTCTGCCTTTACAATAAATAAATAAATCTTTTAAAAAAAGTTATTTGTGTATTTCTCTCTGATCTTGCTAGAACTATTCATCTAAATAACAAGTAGAGATATTGTCCAAAAAATAATGCTGTTTACTGGGACTAGCAGAGAATTGCATGGGAATAAGTGTGCCATAGTAAACTCTGAATTAATTCAAATTGTTGGATTGAAGGAAAGTTTTTAAAGGCAACATGAGGAAGATTACATAAGATATGTTGAGATATCATCCTTAATACAACAATCAGTAACGAGGGTGACGGCCAGTCTGAGGTTGAACCCCTACTTACTGGGCAGATGTACTTACAAAAGTACTTTTTGCTTACGTTTGTGGTGGCATTTGTGCAAGGTAGTGATTCTGACTGTGGTGTGACAGTTACCATCAGATAGTCATGCATGCTGAAGAGAGCATTTCCTCCATATACCCTGGCTTTTTTATTAGGTTTATTTTTTAATATTTAACCTTTTTTTATTAGGGGTAACCAAACTACTCTATTTTTATTGTGGTCATCTTGATAGATTTTTGACTGTAGTTTCTATAATCTGGTCAGTGGTACCTGCAGAATGGCTAATGTGTTGATGACATGGGGATATTTCTTTTCAACTATATACAAAAGTACCTTCCCTTTCCTCAAGGGCTTGCATTCCTAGACCACCAGCTTACGCCTGAAACTGAATACTAGGTAACAAACCCTTTCTATTACATTTTTTATGTTTATCTGTATGTATGATAAAGTTTAATTTTTAAATTAGGCACAAGAAGAGGTTTTTCCTTCTAAATTTCAGAGATATATTTGCTGTTATCATAAATCTTACCAACCTCAGCCCGTAATATTTTTCCTTGTTGAGAACTTCTACCTTCTTCTAAAGGAAGCACTTTATGGCTTCTCTTCAGTATATTCAAATAGCCAGAAACTCTATTCTCATGCTTTGGGATCATCATTAAGTAAAATAAGTGTTACCTGAACACAAGCACTACAATCGCATGGTATATCCTCGGTCACCCAGAGCCAGTAAGTAACTAATGGGCAGGTAACATATCCAATACGGATGAAATAGACAAAGGGATGCTTGACATTCTGGGTGAAATGGAGCAGGACTACATAAGGTTTCATTATACTACTCAGAACACTGAGTCACATCAAACTTATAAATTATCTATTCTGGAATTTTCCATTTAATATCTTATGTGACAGTTGACAATGGATAACTGAAACCACGGGAAACACAATAGTGGATAAGGGGGACTAAGGTAATCTTAGTGGCTGGAATTATGTCATTTGAAACTCAGTTTAAGTAGCTACAAATGATAATATCAAGCAATGTATTTAATATTTTAATGGTTGCCAGGGAATTTTAGCATTCAGGTTTAACACTAAACTAAAAAAGAGCTAACCTATAATAATACTTTAAATTTTTCCAAAAACACTTTTAAAAGGTAGACATCTCATTCCTGTTATCTTCTTTAAGATATCTATAAATCTCTTTTTGACCATAAGAGCCCAAATCTACTCCAAGATGTTCTACCAGCTTTATGATTTCAACCTGTCAAAACCATAAGTCACTATCTTTCTCTTAAAAAAAAAAGGCACTCAGATTCTGGGTTCCCAGGTAAAAATTATTAATGTTAGAAGCCAGGATGTTACCTCTTATTGCTCCCTTGAATGTTCCCCCACCTACAATCTATCACAAAGTTCTGTCAATTCTTCTTCCTTTTAAAGATGTTTTTCTATCTACTCACTTCTCTTAATACTGGTGCCTCTATTTTAGGTCACTATCAGGGACACAACCTGTATAGGAGCTTCTTGTGTTAAGTATTCATTTTATCCATTTGATTTTCCAAGCTACAACCAAAGAAAATTTTGTGAAATTCAATGCATACTTTTTTTTAAACTTAAATCCTTTCACCAATTACTCATTTTTCTTAGGAGATAGTCTGACTCAGAAATTCAACACCTCTCACACAACCTTGCCTTTTATTCATATAAACTATGGATGCAAACTTCGGCCTCCAGATTTTTGTCCACATAATTCCATTTCTACAGAGAAATTTTCTGCTCTGTTAGCACAAATTTCCCTGTCTTTCAGACCCTTCAAATATCAGCTTTATTATTTTTCTAGTTCTGTTTTAAAATTTTATTTCACTTTATTTGAAAAGCAGAGAAAGAGCGGCAAAGACAAAGGGACAAATATAGATTTTCCATCCACTGGTACACTCCCCAGATGCCTACAATAGCCAGGGCCGTTTCAGGCCAAAGCCAGGAACCTGGAACTCAATTTAGATCTTCCACAATGGTTCTAGGAACCCAAGTACTTGGGACATCATCTGCTGCCTTCTGGGGTGGTCATTAGAAGGAAGCTTAACTGAAAGTGGAGCCATGACTAGAGCCAGCACTGGAACCAGGCGTTCTGTCAACTTGGGATGCCATGTTCCTAGGGATGACTTACCAAATGTGTACCCCTGGAAACTCATTTCTAACTCTTCATGATGCATCCTTCTATTGTGTTCTCTCTCTCTCTCTCTCTGTGTGTGTGTGTGTGTGTGTGTGGCATTTGGCACAGCAATAAAGATGCCACTTGGAATGCCCACACCCCAAATAATTTTCTAAAAAGGTTTAGTTATTTATTTACTTAAAAAGTGGAGTAAAAATGAGAGACAGAGAGGGAAAGGAAGACAGGGAGGGGGGAGGGGAGGAAGAAGGAAAGGAGGGGGGGGGGAGAGAGAGACAGAGAGAGAGAATATCTTCCACTCACTGGTTCACTCCCCTAATGGCTGCCAATGTTGATGGAGTGGCAAGGAAAAAAAACCTTCTAATGATTTTGTTAGCAATCTTGGACTTTATCCTAAATGCAACAGGGGGCAATAAAAGACTTTATGCAAAAGAGGGTTGCCAAAGATATGTGTGCATTTTAGGTTAGCATTTATTTTCTGTACTAAGTGTCAGAGTGATTACGCTCTTCTGATCTGCTCCAACAGGAATTTGTATATAACTCTTATTCACTACATCACAATGATTTAGAACACTAATTGTAGTTCAGCCTTTTGGTCAGTGATTCTCAAATCTAAGTCTTGCTCAAAATCACCTGGAAGAATTGATGGAATGCCAATAATTGGGTGAAGTTGGGGGCCTGACAGTTGATGTTTCTAATAAGTTTTAGGCTGATGCTAATAATGCAGCTCCTTATCCATTCTATTAGAACCGGTGCCTTAGACTGATTTTGTCTTACTTATTTACCTTTGTTTCCTAAACACCTGGAGCAATGTCTGTTATTTAACAGCATTCAATACTTATTTTCAAACAAAATAATGAAGGGTTGAAAAATTGCAGTTACGGGGAAAATAAATATATTAAAAAAGTATTTTTTCTTTTTGTCATCTCAAATTACCCCAAATAACGAAGGTGGATATGTGAGCATAAACTGTGGGAGAAAAAACAGAGAGGGACAATAATAGTGATAAGGATGAGAGCTCAGTTGGGAATCATGAGTTCCATTTGTTCTCCCATGCTTACGTGAATAGGGTAGCCTTGAGCAAGCCATTTTACTCTCGATGGTGCTTCATCCATGCCCTAGATGGATGATAAAGAGGCTATTAGCAATACTTCATTGAATAGACCCTTTGAAAAATGACTCAGAAAGAATTTATTCACATAAAGTCTATTGAATTTCACTTTAATGTCATGAATACTACAAATAGAATAAAGGTTCCAAATGCACTACAGAGAGTTCTCCTGCATTGTGTCTATAAATGCTTTTCCACATGACAAATTACCTTACAAAGAAATTCTACAGTCATTGTGCATTGACTCCGCGGTGCTTCATATCTGAATGCGTCCATTACAGAGTACTCTTCACGTGGGCAGATTCTGTTCCATTTCAAAGGCTGAAGCACCAATGCTTGGATGTAGTTTTCCCAGGATGTGTCATGTTTATATCAAGGCATTTTCACTTTCTCACTTTATGTGCAGTGACTACATTTCCAAGAAGGCAGGACTGCTTTCTGCTGCTATCTGTAGTTGGAATTTGTTATAGATAGAATCTTCTTACCCTCTACTTATGTTCCAACTAATAAAACCAATGCAGAGATGTAGAGCAAACTCCAGATTAAACCATTTTTTTGTAAAAAGTTAAACATCTTATTGGTTACTGGTATGCATTCTGTCAAAACAGTAGCATTCAAGGGGAAAAAAATCACATTTCCTAAAATTTGATCTGGGTCAAGACCTACCCATACAGGAGGCTGAAAATCCAACTCAGTCCGTTTTCAGATGGCAATCCCTAAATCTACTAGAAGAGATTAAAACTATTCACCTTTAGTACATGCTAGGTTTGAATGGCTATGTCCCCTCAAAAATTCATGCTAAATTTTAATTTAAAAGGCAGTAGTATGAGTAGTGTGAGGCAAGTTTATAGGAAGTGATTAATGAGAGGTAGGAGGACCCATCATGAATTGAATTAAAAACCTTTAAGAGGTTTCACACAGTGTTTGGCTCTTTCGTCTTTCATATTCTGCCATGTGAGGACACACAGTTCTAATCTTCACCTGGCAATGCACCTACAGGTGCCTTAATCTTGGGCTCCTCAGCTTCCAGAAATGTGAGAAATAAATTTGTATTATTTATAAATTATTTCATAACAAGGTATTTTATTATAGGAGCACAAGTGAAACTAAAACCATCCATGATGGTCAACAGTAAGATGGTCAATTATTCAACTAAGAATAGTTGAAAGTAATCTCCCCCTGTTGCTGACTTAACAATTTGACACTCTTGTTCATGGCATCAGTAATCTCCCTAGGCTCTAGTCATGAGTTGCCAAGGCTATGGAAGCCTTTAGAGTTCGCTGACTTTGATCTTATTCCGATAGGGTCATAGTCAAAGTGGAAGTTCTCTCCTCCCTTCAGAGAAAGGTACCTCCTTCTTTGATAAACAAGAGTGTCAAATTGTTAAGTCAGCAACAGGAGTCACTGTGTACTTACATCCCATGTGGGATCTGTCCTTAATATGTTGTCTAATGTGCAGTGATGCTATAACTAGTACTGAAACAGTATTTTTACACTTTGTGTTTCTGTGTGGGTACAAACTGATGAGATCTTTACTAATTATATACTGAATTGATCTTCTGTATATAAAGATAATTGGAAGTGAAAAAAAAACCTGGTGTTAAATTGGAAATGGCATAGAAAATTAATTAATTTTTTTAAAAAATATTATGTAGGATCTCTGTCTTTAATGTGCTGTACACTCTTATTTAATGCTATAACTAGTACTCCAACAGTATTATTTTCACTTTGTGTTGCTATATGGGGAAAACTGTTGAAATCTTTACCTAATATATACTAAACTGATCTTCTGTATATAAAGATAATTGAAAATGAATCTTGGTGTGAATGGAAGGGGAGAGGGAGTGGGAAAGGGGAGGGTTGTGGGTGGGAGGGAAGTTATGGGAGGGGGGAAGCCATTGTAACCCATAAGCTGTACTTTGGAAATTTATATTCATTAAATAAAAGTTTAATAAATGAAAAAAAAAAAAGAAAGTAATCTCCCCCTAACAACATCTATTCCTTGGATACCAAGCTCAATCATTGAAACCACTCATTCCTCAATCTAAGGTTCTAGAAACTGCTGTGTTTCCACCTCAGAACCAATCCACTGCCCCAACTGTATTCCTGAATCCCCAGGGAATACATTCCACCCTCTAGGGTTGCATTACTCCTCTATTTACTTGAATCACCAGTCTTATCCAGCCTTCTGGCTAATCGCTGCAGGTAAATTATTTGGTGGACATAATTTCCTGGATCCAAAAATATCTTGCCATGAAGTTCAGTTTTCCTTTCTCGGTGAAGAATTTCAATTCTCTGGGCTTGGCAGCAGACTAAGCCTTGGATGTTGATGCTGGCATCTCACATTGGAGTACACATTTGAGTCTCAGCTATTCTGTTTCTTACCCAGCTTCCTGCTAATGCGCCCAAGAAATCAGTGGAAGATGGTCCCAGCTCTTGGGCTTCTGCCACTCATTTGGGAGGCCTGAATGTAGTTCCTGACTCGTGGTTTCAGCCTGGCCAAGTTCAAATGCTTGTGGCCACTTGGGGAGTAAGCCAGTGGATGGAATATGTCTCTCTCTCTCTCTCCAAGTCTGCCTTTCAAATAAATAAATCAATAAAAGAATCTCAATTCCTCACCTAAAATGAACCTGCTTCATCCTGGATTAGTACAGTGGGATCCTAATAGTTCTTTGCTGCCTCCTTCGCTCCATCCAAATGATTCCTTCACTTTCACTCTGTGTAATCTTCTCAAAGGATGGTCTGATCATTTTTGTAACAGGGAATAGAATACTATAATGCATACAGGCCAAATCTGGCCCATCCCCTGTTTTCTAGCCTACAAGTTAAGAATGGTTTTTAAATTTTTTCAATGGTTAACAACAAAGAATATTCTATGAAATGAAAAAAAAATACAAGAAATTTAAATTTGGCATTCATATATAGAGTTTTATTGGGATATAGTCATGCTTATTTATGTATGTATTGTCTGTGACTACTTTTGCACTACGATGACAGAGTTGAATAGTGGAGACAATATGGCCTGCAACATCTAGTATGTTTACTAACTGGTCTTCTACAGAAATGTAAGCCAATTCCTGTCTTAGAGCACTGTTTGAAAAATTTCAATGAACCACAATAGATAAAGTCCAAAATGATGATCTTTACCATAAAGTGACTTTAATATTAATATTTATTTTAAAATCCATAAACCTATTATAGAACCATTAACTGATTTAATGTTTTGGTAATTTTTCCGAATCAGTAATCTGACATATTGAAATCTACTTATTCAGCCTTACCTTTGCCTCTTAGCTGTTTCTTACATGCTCTCATGCAGAATTTACCAATCACCAGTACTTACCACTCCCCAAACCATCTTTTTAAATTTTTAACATTTCTGTAACTTTTCCTTTTCCCCCATTTGCTTCTTCTAATTCCATTGGTCTTCAAAATTCAACATATATTTTCATTCCCTAAGGTGCAGTCCCACTTCTTGCAATGGTAGGATCCCAGTTTTGGTATGTCAAGTCTGAACCTCCTTCATGTGCTAACTCTGCCCACCATTAGGCTCTAAGAGTAGAACACCTGCTTTATACAGGCTTATTCAATATATGCATTCCATCCCCTCATCCACATGCACTTATGAATGAGTACATCCAAGCCAGACAAATCAGGTCCAATAAAATTGAATTCTAGAACTTTGATCGTCTTATGAGGTTAAATGATTTCTCCAGTCTCTCACTTGAAGGAAAAGTAGAAGGAAATGTAAACCTGAAAGAGCTGGGGGTTGGATGTAGGTGTATGTTTGGTGACATTTGGTGATCACACTTCAAATCAGTCTGCTTAAACATGTCAACTATTTCAGTTAAGATCTCAATACCATCCATTTTTGGTTTGAACCAGTTTGGTTGGAATACCATCAGGTATTCCAGCACTTACAACCCAAATATTCCCAACCGACATAGTAACTGTTTTTTCCCCAAAGGAGACTCATTGCTGTATCACTGGCACATACCTCTCTCCTAGTACATGGTAAGTGCTCAATAAATATTTTTGAAATTGATTTTGATGTTTTACATACCTTATAAGCTCACAAGTCAAATCAATGTCCTGTCCCCTAAAGTTACTTTCCTTAGTGCCTTCAATTCTCTTTATTCGGTTGCAGGTTTTTGCCCAGGTTTGGGTAGCTGACCTGTTCCTAACTGCTCCCTACCTTGAACTTGTTCAACCTTATTGTCACAGGCACAAGGCTTTAGATGCTTTTTCTGAAATATCATTCTTTCATTTCTGAGCTCAATGCTATATTCATATCAAAACTATAAGACACTTGAGGTAAAAGCATGAAATTTGAGGTTAGGCATCCCCAAACCAGACTCCGGGAATGTGTGATAATATTCATGTGTTCAACACTTCCTATTATTCCTTGGAAAGTAAAAGAGACTGTATATTAAAAATGTAAGAGAAAAGGGAATATTGGTACACATATTAGCATAATCACGGGTATAGAATAAAAATACTACATAGTTTTATTATTTTAGGAATAAGAGGAAACCTTACTTTTTTTTTTACTTTTTTTAAACTTTTATTTAAAAAATACAAATTTCCAAAGTATGGCTTTTGGATTATAGTGGCTTTTCCCCCTCCATAACTTCCCTCCCACCTGTAACCCTCCCATCTCCCACTCCCTCTCCCATTCCATTCACATCAAGATTCATTTTCAATTCTCTTTATATACAGAAGATCAATTTAGTATATATTAAGTAGAGATTTCAACAGTTTGCACCCACACAGAAACACAAAGTGTAAAATACTGTTTGAGTACTAGTTATAGTGTTAATTCACATTGTCCAACACATTAAGGACAGAGATCCTACATGAGGAGTAAGTGCACAGTGACTCCTGTTGTTGGCTTAGTAAATTGACACTCTTGTTTATGGTGTCAGTAATCTAGCCTAGGCTCTAGTCATGAGTTGCCAAGGCTGTGGAAGCCTTTTGAGTTCGCCGATTCCGATGTTATTTAGACAAGGTCGTAGTCAAAGTGGAAGTTCTCTCCCTTCAGAGAAAGGTACCTCCTTCTTTGATGGCCCATTCTTTCCTCTGGGATCTCACTCGCAGAGATCTTTCATTTAGGTTTTTTTTTTCCCCAGAATGTCTTGGCTTTTCATGCCTAAAATACTCTCATGGGCTTTTTAGCTGGACCCAAATGCATTAAGGGCTGATTCTGAGGCCAGAGTGCTGTTTAGGACATCTGCCACTCTATGAGTCTGCTGTGTATCCTGCTTCCCATGTTGGATGGTTCTCTCCCTTTTTTATTCTGTCAGTTAGTATTAGCAGACACTAGTCTTGTTTATGTGATCCCTTTGACTCTTAATCCTATGATTATGATCAATTATGAACTGAAATTGATCACTTGGACTAGTGAGATGGCATTGATACATTCTACCTTGATGGGATTGAATTGGAATACCTAGGCACGTTTCTAACTCTACTGTTTGGGGCAAGTCCAGTTGAGCATGTGCCGTACTGTACATCTCCCTCTCTTATTCTCTCTCATATTTAACAGCTATCACTTTTCAGTTAAATTTAAACACCTAAGAATAATTGTGTGTTAATTAAAGAGTTCAACCAATTGTATTAAGTAGAACAAAAAAATACTAAAAGGGATAATGTATTAAGTTGTTCCTCAACAGTCAGGACAAAGGCTGATCAAGTCATTGTCTCTCATAGTGTCCATTTCACTTCAACAAGTTTCCTTTTTGGTGCTCGGTTAGTTGTCACCGATCAGGGAGAACATATGATATTTGTCTCTTTGGGACTGGCTTTTATTTCACTCAGTATGATGTTTTCCAGATTCCTCCATTTTGTTGAAAATGACCGGATTTCATTGTTTTTGACTGCTGTATAGTATTCTATAGAGTACATGTCTCATAATTTCTTTATCCAATCTACTGTTGATGAGCATTCAGGTTGATTCCAGGTCTTAGCTATTGTGAATTGAGCTGCAATAAACATTAAGGTGCAGACAGCTCTTTTAAATGCCAATTAAATTTCCTTTGGGTAAATTCCAAGGAGTGAGATGGCTGGCTTGTATGGTAGGGTTATATTTAGGTTTCTGAGCAATCTCCAAACTGAATTCCGCAGTGGCTGTACCAGTTTTCATTCCCACCAACAGTGGGTTAGTGTCCCTTTTCCCCACATCTTCACCAGCATCTGTTGTTGGTAGATTTCTGAATGTGAACCATTCTAACCGGGGTGAGGTGAAACCTCATTGTGGTTTTGATTTGCATTTCCCTGATGGCTAGTGGTCCTGAACATTTTTTCATGTATCTGTTGGCCATTTGGATTTCCTCTTTTGAAAAATGTCTATTGAGGTCCTTGGCCCATATCTTAAGTGGGTTGTTTGTTTTGTTGTTGTGGAGTTTCTTGATCTCTTTGTAGATTCTGGTTACTAATCCTTTATCTGTTGCATAGTTTGCAAATATTTTTTCCCACTCTGTGGGTTGCCCCTTCACTTTCCTGACTGTTTCTTTTGCAGTACAGATACTTCTCAATTTGATGTAATCCCAATTGTTAATTTTGGCTTTGACTGCCTGTGCCTCTGGGGTCTTTTACAAGAAGTCCTTGCCTGTGCCTCTATCTTGCAGGGTTTCTCCAATGTTCTTTGATGGTGTAATGTAATTTGATGGTCCTAGTTTTAGATCTTTAATCCATGTTGAGTGGGTTTTTCTGTGAAGTGTAAGGTAGGGGTCTTGCTTCATGCTTCTGCACGTGAAAAATCCAGTTTTCCCAGCACCATTTATTGAATAGACTGTCCTTGCTCCAGGAATTGGTTTTAGATCCTTGATCAAATATAAGTTGGCTGTAGATGTTTGGATTGATTTCCGGTGTTTCTATTCTGTTCCATTGGTCTATCCATCTGTTTCTGTACTAGTACCGTGCTGTTTTGATTACAACTGCCCTGTAGTATGTCCTGAAATCAGGTATTGTGATGCCTCCGACTTTGTTTTTGTTGTACAAGATTGCTTTAGCTATTCGAGGTCTCCTGTGTCTCCATATGAATTCAGTGTCATTTTTTCCAGATCTGAGAAGAATGTCTTTGGTATTTTGATTGGTATCACAGGAAACCTTAGTTTTTTATGTTTTAAGTGTATAAACCTTACATCATACATTTCAAATTGTGTAAATAATTGGATTCTTTAGTGGGTGTCTTCTTTTAAAAGCACAGTCTAGTCATTACATTTATATTCTATCCATTCATTCATTCTAGGTCATTTTGACATTGAGGCTGATTAATGTGCTAAAACATGCAAAGTAATATTTCATGCTCTTGTGTGAAACTTAGACTCCTGGATTAAAAATAAAATTCTAAAATTATAAATACACAGAGTGAACCTCAAGATATGCAGATTTTGTCTAATTGGTGCCTTATGAAAATACCTTAAGATTTTAAGTTCATTGTACTAGATACATTTAATTATGTCTGTACCTCTTGTTTCCTACTTACCTACTTTCCTTTTTTTTAAACTTCTATTTAATAAATATAAATTTCCAAAGTACAGTTTATGGATTATAATGGCTTTTCCCCCTCCATAACTTCCCTCCCACCTGTAACCCTCCCATCTCCCACTCCCTCTCCCATTCCATTCACATCAAGATTCATTTTCAATTCTCTTTATATACAGAAGATCAATTTAGTATATATTAAGTAGAGATTTCAACAGTTTGCACCCACACAGAAACACAAAGTGTAAAATACTGTTTGAGTACTAGTTATAGTGTTAATTCACATTGTCCAACACATTAAGGACAGAGATCCTACATGAGGAGTAAGTGCACAGTGTAAGTGCACATGTCTTGGCTTTCCATGCCTAAAATACTCTCATGGGCTTTTTAGCTGGACCCAAATGCCTTGAGGGCTGATTCTGAGGCCAGAGTGCTGTTTAGGACATCTGCCACTCTATGAATCTGCTGTGTATCCTGCTTCCCATGTTGAATCGATCTCTCCTTAATTCTATCAGTTAGTATTAGCAGACACTAGTCTTGTTTATGTGATCCCTTTGACTCTTAATCCTATGATTATGATCAATTGTGAACTGAAATTGATCACTTGGACTAGTGAGATGACATTTGTACATGCAACTTTGATGAGATTGAATTGGAATCCCCTGGTGCATTTCTAACTCTACCGTTTGGGGCAAGTCCAATTGAGCATGTCCCAAATTGTATATCTCCTACTTTTCTTTTTGTTACTTTGTGCAAAAGGTCTGAGGAAGAAAGCCTGGCACATAAGGGGTTCAGTAAATATTAGATTGCTTAGAAATCTCAGAAATTGTAAGAAGTGTTACTAAAACTTAACACTTAAGAGACAAATCCTTGCAAAAATAAATACACTCAAAAATAACCTCCTAGTAGTAAAAGTGCTGCTATTTCTTACCTGGAGAGCTGCATAATGTGTAGAACCAAATCATTCACATTGCCCCAGCTTTTCCTACCTGAGAGATCACCATGGCAGACATGGAATTAGGGATTGTCTTTCTATGCCACTAATCAGCTACATGTAAATGAGGACTATATAAATAATCCCAAGTGAAATAAAAATTTCCATAGAAACTTTAAAGGAGACCTCTTAACCATTTATTTCTGAGAGTAATATATTCTCAAAATTACCAATCTCTTAGCCAGCATCCAATAAATCATGTGTGTTTTGTTGTCATGTACTACTCTTGTAGTGTCTAATAGTTGA
This sequence comes from Lepus europaeus, assembly GCF_033115175.1. Classification (NCBI taxonomy): domain Eukaryota; kingdom Metazoa; phylum Chordata; class Mammalia; order Lagomorpha; family Leporidae; genus Lepus; species Lepus europaeus. The sequence continues at coordinate 38,044,706 of NC_084836.1, read as the reverse complement.
AATGAGAATTGGATTCCTACCAAGGATTTCAGGAAGGGGATTGTGCAAGGCATAGTATGTGACGAGAAAAAGAACTATTTGGAGTCAATGAAGGCAGGCACTGTAAAAAGGGCAGGAATACACTGTTTATCAGGGTCTATCCCATTTGCAAGCTTCCTTCTGAACCATAAATTAGGAAAAAGAGAAATAGAAAGAGTGTTAATGGTTTCACACTGAAGTAATTAACAGTCACCCTCAAGTATAGACATGCCAAGGCTGTACAAAATCAAGTTAGATGCTGTGTTCTATGAAGCCTTCTATAAAGATGATTAGAAAATTGTGCAAATTATAGTTTATGCCCCTTGTTTATCCTCACTATTATTTATATAGCATCCCAAGATCAAATTATATTCCCTTTCATATCAGTTTGTTGATAAATGTTGGTCTCAAAAGCCTTAAATTTAGTTTTGAGTCTGAAAGAGCAGAAGATATCATAAAATGCCCAAGTATAATGCATTCTTGAAATTACATAGGATCACTTGAACTTCTTTTTCTCAGTGGCTGAACATCCTTTTCCTACATAAGTGAAGTAGATATGATTTTTCTTTTACAGTAGCCATAAATGTTACTGTCTACATTTAATTGCTCAAAGCTCAAAATTTCAGTATTAAATCCATCTAGTTCATACAGAATTAATAAGGAACAATGGAAATAGGAAACTTTGATAGGAAAAATAGTCACATAAAAGGCCAGAATGTTTCTGGTTTATCCCTTTTCACTTTGGATCAGATAATAGAAATAAGACCCAGAATCACAAAAGTGTTAGAACCCAGATAAGGTTCATAATATCTGACCTTAAATCCTTTGACTTGCTCCAAAAATAAACTTATACTCAATTTTATAAAGGGGCAGACTGAGCTTGTAAAAAAATAACTAGGAAACCAAAGGTGAACAGGCTTTGGGAAAGCAGAAGCTCTCTAGGCACTCACCATAATTCCCTCCTGATTTTGATTGACAAATAAACTTGTGTTTTCTTCTGTCTCCATGCCCTTTCACTCGTACACTTTCTCCCAAGCTATACGTTTATGTCAGTTTCCCAGAGAGGAAGTCTATGTTACAGAACAAAAAGCAAAAGTTATTTACAGACAGCCTGCTTCCTGGGCTTCAGTTTTCAGAAGAAACTACTGGAGGAAGAGAAAAGTGGAGAGGGATTTTGGTATAGAAAGAATAGAAGGAAAGAATGGAGAGGGACAGAGAGAATAAGAACAAGAGGTGGTAATGATGTCTGGAGGTGCAAGACATCAAAGGGCCACGGGTTACAGAACAGCCTTAGAAAAACTATTCCTTGGACTTAGAGCATAAAGCATCAATAAACATATCAGTGTGCAGACTTAACTCCCTCCCTGCGAAGGTCCAAGTAGACCTGGATGGTGATGACAAACTCAATGATGCATCCCTAGTGTGTAGAACAGTGCCATCCATTAGTAAGTCCTGAGTATTTGCTAAACGAACTCAGTAGAGAGCATGATTAATTGAAGGGTACTCTTTCATTTTTGTGGCATTATGTAGGTTTCCTAAAGTTTTATGGGATCTCAAGAAGTGAGAAGCCTTACTGCATTTCAAGGTCAATAGTTACTCATTTCACCATTCTTTCAGAGTTAGACCTAATTTTAATTCTTTCACAACAGATATTTTGGAGAGGAATGATACCTATACAAAAATGGATCCCTGAGTAATTAGACAAGAAAAATAAATCAAAAGATACAAATTGGAAAGGAGGAAGTCAAATGATCTCTATAGAAGACACAATCCTATATATGGGGAAACCAAAAGAGTCCACTAAGAGATTATTGGAACTGATAAGAGAGTTTGGTAAAATTGAAGGAAATAAAATCTGCACACAAAAATCAACAGCATTTGTAAACACAGACAATGCCGTGGCTGAAAAAGAACCTGTAAGATTGGTCCCATTCACAACAGGTACAAAAAATTAAATGTCTTGGAATAAATGTAACCAAGGATGTAAAAGAGCTCTACAATGAAAACTACAAAAGATTAAAGAAACAGATGAAGGAACAAAAAATGGAAAATTCTTCCACATTCATGGATTACAAGAATTAATATAATGTCCATAATTAATAAAATGTCCATAATATCCAGCGAAATGTACAGATTCAATGTGATCATAATCAAAATGCCAATGACATTTCTCTCAGATCTAGAAAAAAATGATACAGAAATTCATATGGAAACACAAGAGATATCAAATAGCTAAACCAATCTTAAACTACAAAAACAAAGCCAGAGGCATCAGAATACTAAATTTCAAGACATACTACAGGGAAGTTGTAATCAAAACAGTCTGACACTGGCACAAAAATAAACATGTAGACCAATGGAACAGAATAGACACCCCAGAAATTAATCCATGAAGCTACAACCAACTAATCTTTGACAAACAAGCTAAAATAACTCCCTAGAAAAGGACAGTCTCTTCAACAAATGGTGCTGGGGAAAACAGATCTCCACATGCATGGTGTGAAACATGACCCCTATCTTACACTAGTCTCAAAAATACCAAATCATGTGTTTATTTTTATATGTGGCAGTTAATATAGAATACAAAAAATGCATTGGAATGAAATGGACATTTTGTGATATGACTCATTTTTAGCTCTTGTTTATACTCCTGTGGAATAATAGTCTTTCTAATTTTTATTTGTTGGATATTATGGTTACTGGTACATTAAGCCCATGGATATAGAGTGATGTCTTTGCAAGAACTGATGAAATGTGAGAAGGAAGGAAGGGAGTAAGATTGGGGGGAATGGGGAGGGAAGGATATATCATTGTCTTCTTGGAACTGTACCTAAGGAATGTATGAAAATATGTGTTAAGTTTAAAAATTGGCTACCTTGGGTGATAAATTCTAACTTGCATGCAGAAAAAAGTTGAAAGAAGCAATAGTTCTTGGCAAGAAGAATCTCCAGAAATCCTTGGCCTCCCTGGTAGTGGCAGCTCTAGAATTCTCAATTCTCTCTCTCTCTCTCTCTCTCTCTCTCTCTCTCTCTCTCTCTCTTTTTAAGATTTATCTATTTCAAAGTCAAATTTACAGAGAGAAAGGGAGAGATAGAGTAACATCTTCCATCTGCTGGTTCACTCCTCAGTTGGCCACAATGGCCAGGGCTGGGACAGGCTGAAATCAGGAGCAAGTAGCTTCTTTCCATTCTCCCACATGTGTGGCAGGGGCCCAGGCATTTGGGCCATCTTCTGCTGTTTTCCCCAGGCCAGTAGTAGGGAGTTGGATCAGAAGTGAAGCAACCACGATATGAATTATTTCCCAAATGTGATGCCAGCGTCACAGGTGGCAGCATTATCTGCTATGCCACAACACAGGTCCATCTTGAGGATTCTTATGTGATATTTTTGAGCTTTAGGGTCAGCTATCTAGTCAGAGAAAGAGGTGAGATACAGTGTGAAGCTGTGTTTGCTTGCATTTCTCATGAGATTGACAAATTGTTTATCATGTATATAAAAAATGTAGTGGCAGGTGTTACAGTGCAGCAGGGTTAAGCCACCACTTGGGACATCTACATCCCATATCTGAGTGCCTGGGATCAAGCCCCATCTGTGCTTCTGATCCAGGTTCCTGGCAATGTTCCTGGAAAGCAGCAGATTATAGCTCAAGAAGTTGGGTTCCTGCCATCCATGTGGGAGACCCAGATGGAATCCCTGGCTGTTTTGATCATTTGAGGAGTGAATACTAGACAGAAAGATCTCTCTGTGTCTCTCCCTCTCTTTCTTTCACTCTGCCTCTCAAATAAATGAATAAATACTCTAAAAATATAGAAAAGGATTTTGTGTAAATGTGGAAGAAAGGTAAAGTTCTTTCAAGTCACCCTAGTTGTCATCAATTCTCTGTTCTACATCAGAGAAAGGTACACATTCTCAAACACACATATACACATGCATACTCAGCCCATAAAATGAAGTATAAATACGTCCAAATTTTTAATGTTTTTTATTTTGAAAAAATTCCTACCAAAATGGACAAATTAAAGCAATACAAATTAGTTTAAGCATTTTTGTCTCTTTTAATTTTTCCATTTTTAAGTTTTTATTAATAGAAAAAATAGATTTCATAGATAACCATACTTCCCTTCCTCCCCCCCATTGATACACCCCACTTTCCACCTTCCTTCCTTTCTTTTTTCCTTTAATTTTTACAATAACGTAATTTGAATTTACTTTATCATCACAGGCTTATGGCAACTAACCATGATGCTCAACAAGCACAAAGTAGAAAGGCCACTGCTCCACAAGAGTGTACACAAACGATAAGAACAAGAATCAAATCATAAGATATCAGTTTCATTCTTATACTTTTTTGTATTCTATACTAACTACCACATATCAGAGAAAAATCATATTTGTCTTTTTGGGACTGGCTTATTTCACAAAGCATAAATAGCATCCAGTTGCATCCATTTTGTTACAAAGCACAGGATTTCATTCTTTTCTATGGTTGAGTAGCATTCCATTGTGTAAATATATGACATATTTTCTTTATCCAATCTTCAGTTGGTGGACACCTGGGTTGATTCCACATCTTAGCTGTTGTGAATTGAGCTGCAGTAAACATGGGGCATATATAACTCTTTTGTATTCTCATTTCATTTTGTTTGGATAAATTCCCAGGAGTGGGTTGGCCAGGTCATGTGGTAGATCTATACTGAGATTTCTGATGAATATCCATACTTCTTCTTCCATAATTATGTACCAGTTTACATTACCAGCAACAGTGGATTAGGGTACCTTTATCCCCACATCCTCATTTATTATTTTTGATCTTCAGATGTTAGCCATTCTAACTGAGGTGAGGTGAAACCTCATTGTGGTTTTCATTTCCATTTCCCTGTTGGCTAGTGATCCTGAGCATTTTTTCATGTGTCTGTTGGCCATTTGTATTTCATCTTTTGAAAAATGCCTGTTCATGTCCTTTACCCATTCCTGAACTTGATTGTTTGTTTTGTTCTTCCTGAGTTTCTTGAATTCTTTATATATCCTGGATAGTAATCCTTTATCAGTTCTCTAGTTTGCAAATATTTTCTCCCATTCTGTCAGTTTCTTCTTCACTTTGTTGAGTGTTAGCTTTGTAGTGTCAAGTTTCTTAGCTTGATGTAATTCCGTTTGTCTATTGTTACTCTTATTGCCTGTGCTTTTGGGGTCTTTTCTAGAAGTCTTTGCCTATGCTAATGTCTTGTAGAGTTTTCCCAGTATTCTCCTCAGGTAATTTGGTGTATCAGGTCATAGGTTTAGATCCTTGATCCATTTAGAGTTGATTTTTGTGTAAGGTGTAAGGTAGGAGTCTTGTTTCATACTTCTGCATGTGGAGACCCAATTATCCCAGCACTATTTATTGATGAGACTGTCTTTTCTCCAGGGATTGATTTGTCAAAGTTTAGTGGTGTAGAGACATGGATTAATTTCTGAGGTTACTATTCATTTCCATTAGTTTACATATCTATATTTGTGCCATATCAGCCTGTTTTCATTATAACTACCCTTTAGTATTTCTTGAAATCAGTATTGTGATGCTTCTGGCTTTGTTTTGGTTGTTTAAAGTTTGAGGTCTCTTGTATTTCCATATGGATTTTAGCATTGTCTTTTGCTAGAGCTGTAAAGAAAGTCCTTGGGGCCAGTGCTGTGGTGTAGCAGGTAAAGCCACTGCCTGCAGTGCTGGCATCCCATATGGGTACCAGTTCGAGTCCTGGCTGCTCTACTTCTGATAAAGCTCTCTGCTATGGCCTGGGAAAGCAGTGGAAGATGGCCCATGTCCTTGGGCCCTTGCATCCTTGTGGGAGACCTGGAAGAAGCTCCTGGCTTCTGCCTTTGGATCAACCCAGGTCCAGCTGTTGTGGCCATTTGGGGAGATGGAAGACCTCTCTTTCTCTCTCTGCCTCCTTCTCTCTCTGTGTAACTCTGACTTTCAAATAAATAAATAAATCTTAAAAATAAAAAAGAATGTCCTTGGTATTTGATTGTATTCACATGGAATCTGTAAATAGCTTTGCACAGTATAGAGATTTGATGATATTAATTTTTCCAATCCACAAGCATGGAAAGCTTTTACATTTTTTTGTATCTTCTATTTCATTCCTAATTTTTTAAATTTTCATCATAGATATCTTTCACATCCTTGGTTAAATTTATTCCAAGGTGTGTGTGTGTGTATATATATATATATATATATATATATATATATATATATATATATTGTAGCTATTGTGACTGGAGCTGATCTTACAAGTTCTTTCTCGGCCATAGCACTGATTGTGTATACACATGCTATTGAATTTTTGTGTTCATTTGATAACCAGCAAATTCCAAACTCTCTTAAGTGTTCCCCTATAAACAGGATCATGTCATCTGCAAACAGGGATAATCTGACTTCATCTTTTCCAACTTGAATCTTTTGATTTCTTTTTCTTGCCTAATGGTTCTGACTGAAATGTTCAGAACTATATCAAATCGCAGTGATGAGAGTGAGCATCCCTGTCTGGTTCCAGATCTTAGTGGAAACGCTTTCAGCTTTTCACCTTTCAATATGATGCTGGCTATGGGTTTGTGATATAATGCCTTCATTGTATTCCTTCTATACTCAACTTGCTTAAGGTTTTATTTCTTTTTTATCATTAAAGGATGTTGTGTTTTATCAAATCCTTTCTCTGCATATATTAAGGCAAATCATGTGGTTTTTAATTCATCAGTTTGTTAATTTGATGTATTATGTTTATTGATTTGCATATGTTGAACCATCCCTGCATCCCTGGGATAAATTATATGGATGTATGACCTTTTTGACGTGTTGTTGGATTTGGTTAAGTAGTATCTTGTTGAAGATCGTTGCATCAATGTTCATAAGGGATATTGGTCTATACTTCTCTTTCTTTGTTGTATCTTTTCCTGGAATTGGAAATAAGATGTTGCTGGCTGTACAGAAGGCATTTGAGAGGATTCCTTCCCTTTCAATTGTTTTGAATAGTTTAAGAAGATTTGAGATTAATTCTTTAAAAGCTTCATAAAAATCAGCAGTGAGGTGCCAGAGTTGTGGCATAGCAGATAAAGCTACCGCCTGCAGTGCCGGCATCCTATATGGACACTGGTTTGAGTCCTAGCTGCTCTACTTCTGATCCAGCTCTCTGCTATGGCCGTGGAATATGGCCCAAATCCTTGGGCCTCTGCATCCACTTGGAAGACCTGGAAGAAGTGGCTGGCTCCTGGCTTCAGATCAGCCCAGCTGCGGCCATTGTAACCATTTGAGGAGCAAACCAGCAGATGGAAGACTTCTCTTTCTCTCTGCCTCTGCCTCTCTGCAACCCTGCCTTTCAAATAAATAAATAAATAAATAAATAAATAAATCTTTAAAAAAATCAGCATAGAAAACATCAGTCCTGAGATTTTCTTTTTTGTACAGGTCTTTATTACTGATTCAATCTCTGTCTTGGTTGTTAGTTTATTTAATTTTCTTTGTCTTCATGCATCAATTTTTGTTAATTGTATATGTCCAGAAATCTATCCCTTTCTTCTAGATTTTCCAATTCATTCACATAAATCTGTAACAATTCCTATTCTTTTATTTCAGTGGCATCAGTTGTAACATTTCCTCTTTCATCTCTGATTTTGTTAATTAAGTCTTCTTTCCTCCCTCTTTTTTCAGTTAGTTGGGCCAATAATCTATCAATTTTTTTTAAACAGGTCTTCAATTCATTCATCTTCTGGTTTTTTATTTCAATTTTTATTATTTCTTTCCTCATACTAATTTTGGGTTTGGTTTGTTCTTGCTTTTCTAGATCCTTGAGATGCATTGTTAAATAATTTATTTGATGTCTTTCCAATTTCTTGATGTAGGCATTAATTGCCAAAAACCTTCCTCCAGTACTGCTTTTGCTGTATTCCATAAGTTTTTGGTATGTTGTGTTGTCATCTTTAATTTTTTCAAGGAATTTTTTATTTCCCTTTTGATTTCTTCTACAACCCACTGTTCCTTTGGGAGCATGTTTTTAAATCTTCATGCATTTCCATGTTTTCTAGTGTTTCTTATGTCATTAATTTCTATACAAGATATGTGGTATCATTTCAAAATTTAATTCATTTAGACTTGTGTTGTAGCCTAGCATATGGTCTATCCTAGAAAAAGGTCCATGCACTGATGAAAATGTACTTTGTGTCTCTGAGATGAAAAGTTCTGTAGACATAATTAGATCCATTTGCTTGATAGAATATATTAGCTCTGTTGTTTCTTTGTTGATTTTTTTGTCTAATTGGTCTGTTCATTGATGAAACTTTGGTGTTGAAGTCTCCCATTATTATTGTATTGGAGGTTATGTTTCCCTTTAGATCCATTAAAGTTTGTTTTAAGTAACTAAGTCCTCTAGCATTGGGTGCATTTACATTTACTATAGTCACATCTTCCTGTTGACTTGATCCCTTAATCATTACACAATAACTTTCTTTGTCTCTTTTAACAGTTTTCATCTTAAAGTCTATTTTGATTTATATTAATATAGCTACTCTTGCTCATTTTTTATTTCCACTGGCATGGAATACATTTTTCTATCTTTACACTTTCAGTCTGAGTATATTTTTGTTGAAGAGGTATGTTTCTTATAGGCAGTATATAGATGAGTCTTGTTTTTTCATTCACTCAGCCAGTCTGTATCTTTTAATTGTAGGGTTTAGTCCATTTACATTCAAGGTTACTATTGATAAGTCAAGTCTTGGTCTTGCCATTTTTCTATAAATATTATTTGTTTTGGATCTCCTTTGTACTATTAGGTGATTTTCTGCCCTCACATTCTTTCATTATACTGGTTATATTTCTTGATGTTTGTGTGTAGTAAGACAGGCTGGATGATGACAAAGTCAGTTTTTTTGTTTCTTTTGTTTTTTTGTTTGTTTTGGAAAGTCTTTACTTCACCTTCATCTGTAAGTGAGAGTTTCACTGGGTACAATACTCTGGTTTGACAGTTTTTTTTTTCTCTAAGGACTTGGACCTTATCTCTCTGTAGGGTATCTGCTGTCAGTTTACTTGGAGTTCCTTTAAAGACACTTCAGTGTTCCTCTTTTATACACTACAGTGTTTTTTCTTTGTGTTTTACTTTTGAAAATTTAAATATAATATGCCATGTGGAAGATCTTCTCAGATTATGTCTATTTGGGGTTCTATGAGCTTCCTGTACTTCAATTTCCATATCTTTGTCCAAATTAGGGAAATTTTCTGCTTTTATTTCACTGAATAAATTTTCTAAGTCATTCTGCTCTCCTAATCCTTCAGAAATGCCTAAGAGTTGTGTATTTTGTTGTTTGATGATATCCTATAGATCCTGAACACTGTTTTCCTTTTTCTAATTTTTTACTGAGTTATTTCAAAAACTTTGTCTTCCAGCTGTGATATTCTCTTTCCTCATCAAGTCTGTCTTAATGCTTTTCCCTGTATTTTATATTTGACATATTGAATTATTCAGTTCTAATATTTCAGTTTGATTTCTTTTAGTATTTTTATTTCCTGGAAGAATTTCTCATCCATGTCTTTTTTACCCATATTGTTCACAGATTTCCTTAACTCATATAATTGCTTCTTTATGTTTTTGAGTAATCTTACAATCTGTGTTTTTGAGTAATCCTATAATCATTCTCTTAAAATTTTTCAGGCATTTCATCAATCTCCTCATCTTCACAATAAAATATTGAAGTATTGTTGTGTTCTTTTGGAGGCATCCTATTGTTTTCCTTGTTCATATTTCTTTTATTTCTGTGCTTTTTAAAACATCTGGAGATATCTGTTGATATCTACCCTGCAGTCTTTGTTCTTTGGAATGTGCCTCTAGGCATAGTAGAATCCCTGCTTCAGGTATATCATGAGCTGTGTGCCAGGTGAGGCAAGGAAGCCCTGACCAGCATTTGTGGGCGGGGCAAAAGTCCAGGGTAACACTCAGATTATGCCTGATAGCACTTCTCTGTAGACAGCAGGAGAGAAGGGATGAACTTCCTGGCTTGCATGATCACTGCCTCTGCCCTTCTCTGTGCCAAGGTGGACTTGCTCACTCAGGCACATGAACTTCAAAAGAATCTATGCATTCTATAGTGTGAGCATGGAGTCCTGTACATTGTCTATTTCTAGTATTCTGCAATTCTGACCTTCTGGAGTCAGGCTCAGTAATCGCCCAAAGACTTAGCCACACTGTACATCCTTATCTCAGACTATCACACAGTCACAAGATTCCTCCATTCACAAGGTGCAGGGGACCCACTCCCTGTCCTATGAGCTTCTGCATCCAAAGAGAGATCTGCCCTGTCCCTGAGTCTGGTACTTTGGTGGGAGGAGGGAAGGGGAGCAATGTGACAAGTGTGCACCCTGCCCCTTGCTAACTCTCCAGGGCAGAATATACTCACCTTATTCTAGAAAGATGGCACTTCCCACACTTGTTTCCAGGTGCCTTGATGAGAGCAAAGGAGAAAATCAGTGTACCCTCCATTCATAGAGTTAAGTGGGCTCCCTGCATGCTGCCAGCTCACTCACCTGGACTCGAAGTCAGTGGGGACTTCAAGTCTGTTCCCCAGACAAGATCACCAGTGGAGCACAGGTTTCTTCAGACTCCTTTCACCTCGCTCTTGGAAGATGGGCTCCCTGCCAGCCACCAGCTGCCTGAGTCACCAGTGTGTTCCATGAGCTGCTGTGTGTCTGTACATGTCTTGCTATTCCATCGAGTCTCTCTTCTTTCCGTAGATTATTTCAATGAATATTTCTCTCCTACTATGTCCCAGGAATGCAGTTACTCCCCCGTTTTCCTGGTATCTTCCCATGATCCAAATCAGTTTGTCTTTTTTTTTTTTTAGTATAAGTTTATTTAAAAGATGTTTTCTGGACTCCAGTCATGATGAGATAGGGATAAAAATAGAGTCCCCAGAATGCCTTTGGATGACACTATCAACATGTTTTTATTAATTAAATAAAGAAAATCTCTCTCTGACACAAAATATTTATAGATAGCTCAAGTCACAATCTTACCACAATTTTTTTAACCCGTAATAAGTAAATGAGTCACTATGCATTACTATAGAAGAATATTAAATGAAGGACAGATAGCAAGGTTATGAGCCAAGTATGATGATCTACAGTCTGCACTGTGATGCGAGATTTCTTGAATATTTATTAGAAAGCATGTTCCTTTGTATTTTAATCATTTCATGAAATCCACCCATTAACACACACATATGCTTAATTTAAGAATCCCAAAACCACTGAAAGGGTTTATTTTGTTGTGCTCTTAAATAATCTTTCCTTAAATTAAAATTTCAAAATAAGATAAGGCAGTATCCTTATTGGGGAAAGCAAAGTTGCTGCATCAAAATCACATAAACTCTGTTAATTTGTGGTTTTCTCTGTCAAACTAGGTAGTAGTTATGGAAGGGTAATGATACACGATGATTCCTATTAATTCCCTGGCATTTACACTGGTACATATGTTGTGGGTTAATATAAATTACCTTTTCCCAAAACGTTGTGTAAAACACTTATTGAAATATTCTAATTTGTGGGATTTCTATTATTATAGATTTAGTTCTCATATATAAGGCAATTTCCTTCTAGAATTTTTCTGTTTAGAGTCTCTCTTTGTATCAACAATACCCTGTTTTATTTATTTTGATGTTTAAAATTATTTATTTGAAAGGGAGAGAGAGAGAGAGAGAGAGAGAGAGAGAGAGAGAGAGCAAGCGCACCCATCTGCTGGTTTACTCACACAAGTCTGCAACCACTGGAGCTGGGACTGAAGTTCACAGCTGGGAACACAACTGGGTCTCCCATGTGGGTGTTAAGGATCTGACTACTTGACCCATCAGTATTGCCTTCCAATGTCTGCATTAGCAGACAGCTGGTCAAAATCCAGAGCTGGGAATCAAACCCAAGTACTCCCATGTGAGATGCCATCCTCTTAACAGCTAGGATAAATGCCCATTTCCTTGTATTAGTTTTTAATATAATTTATTATATACTGAAGTTAAGTACTAAGATTGTTACTTCCTGTTACTTCCTATTTTCAACATTTTTAATCATATCTTACCTTCTTATTGTCCATACAAACTTTACAAAACATTTAAAGACTGCTGGAAATATACATCCTTTTGAACAATGACATGGATTTGTATTATTAATATAAATATTATTTGTATCAATAATTATGCAATTATTTTCTAAAAATAGATATCTTTATACCATCTAGTTTTTATATGTTTTCACATTTATTAAACTCTTTAGTACTCTGTAAGCTTTATGGAGTTAAGTTGTATGTACTTCATAGTAAGATGATTCTCTGTTTCTCTTTACAATCTCCTTCCCTTAATATTGATATTAAGAGTAATGGAATTTTGTGATTACCTTATTTGTTTTTTCTCATTCATAAAGTATGAAGGGGAGGAGGGGTCATCTTACAAAAAAACAAAAGTTTAGTGAACCTCAGTACATAACAGTAGCTCACTAAAGTTGTTAAATGAATTGAATTAATGAATGAAGAGGAGTTCCTGTTGAGTTTTCACTGTTTTAACTGGAAGATAACAGGGGAAACTGTATAATAATATGCTTCTGTTATTTCCCTCATGTCTGCATCTCCTTACCTCTATCCCCTAATGTGACCTTATCTCGTATATACACTCAACTCAACCTCCTGTCTTCACTTGGGATTTCAGATATACCAAAGAGGAACAATCCAGAAGAGTTTGCACGTACTCAGAAATGATGTGGAATGAATCTTGTTCATCCCTTAAAAATAAATCAGATTGTATCTCTTACCTTCCCTCCAACATGGAATCTAATTGCTGCTACTTTCTCATTGCAGGGAGCATGCACAGCTTTCTACTTGTGCTTCTGTGCTCACAAACTAGGATATTAAAGTTCCCTGACCCCGGCTACATTGCTTTCTGCTCCAGACATCAGACAGGTGATTTGAGTTACTAATCTAAGTTCACAGCAAATGTTGCATCACCATTGTACCTTTCCCACTCCTACATTGTTCAATTATAGCTCAGAGTCCTTGGTTTTGTATTATAAGAGTCACATATATCTTTTTTTTTTTTTTGAAAGGCAGAGCTAGACAGTGAGAGAGAGAGAGACAGAGAGAAAGGTCTTCCTTCTGTTGGTTCACCCCCGCCCCCCCAAATGGCTGCTACGGCCGGTGCTGTGCCGATCTGAAACCAGGAGCCAGGTGCTTCTTCCTGGTCTCCCATGTGGGTGCAGAGCCCAAGCACTTGGGCCATCCTCCACTGCACTCCCAGGCCACAGCAGAGAGTTGGACTGGAAGAGGAGCAACCGGGACAGAATCTGCCACCCCAACTGGGACTAGAATCCGGGGTGCCATTGCTACAGGCGGAAGATTAGCCAAGTGAGCCATGGTGCCGGCTGAGAGTCACATATATCTTAATAAGCTCCTGTATGTAAAATGTGCCATTATTTCTACTATTACTTTATCATATCTAAGAAATTCCTCTGTGGGAATTTGGATAATGTTTCCAACAAATTTCCCTATTATATTGTAGTTACAAATGCAGTTTGCAGAGACCTTCTGTCATCAAACCATTAAAATGTGATGCCTCAGGCTTTTAGCTTTGCTCGTTGTCCTTTGGATTCCTTTGTAAATACCATTTGCCATTTGGACAGCTTTATAAATTACCGAGGACCATATCCTAGCCTGCAAGGTGACTAAGTATACAATAGTGTGAAATGGAAGAAAGGTATATTGGAGCTTTCACTGTTGGGATAAAGTTAGTGGAAAGGATGACACAATAGGTCAGTTCTCACACAAAGTGAATGTACTGGATTTGTCCCCTGGAATCAAATTGTGTATCTAAAACCTGGTGTAGGGATAAACTATCACAGAAGCGTACAGTTCTTTTAATATCACACATCCAGGACCTCTAACATGACCTACTGAGTCAGAATCTCTAAGGCCAAAGTTTACCACTTTGCATTTTTAAAAATGCCCTAAGTGACTCTTAGGAACACAAAGATGGAAGAATCACTGATGAAGGATTAAACCTACAGGACCTTAAAACAATTGTGTTAAAGGTCTCTAATTAAAGGTTTTCTGGTTTGTCTATACAACTTTTTGATCAAAGGTATTTGAAGATCACAAACTTATTTTTAGACTGAATTCATTACTGACACATTGATGACTTTACTAACCTAGAAGGCAAGTGATTGTTCCATGCTGCTGATTTTAAGAGTAATGAAATTTAGGCACAAACCTACCTACCAAACAAATATTTAAAATTCCTTCAGACATCAAGAAAAGAAAAACGTAATGCATTCCCTTCCTGCTACCTCACTGGAATTCCTCAGCAGCTCGGCACTCCATTCATTTATCCAAGGGATGCACCTGCCACTTTCTCCACAGCTGCTTCTGCCAACTTCTGCTCCATGTCTTTGAGCGTCTGCCTCCTGTGTGGAGACGTGGGCTCTGTCTCTACCTCAATATTTCTCCTTTTCTTTTTGTCTAAAAATGTATTTAAAGATTTATTTATTTGAAAGGCAGAGTTATAGAGAGAGGGGAAGACACACACACACACACACACAAAGGAGAGAGAGAGAGAGAGAGAATGTATCTTCCATCTGCTGGTTTACTCCCTACATGCCTGCAAATGGTCCAGTCTGAAACCAGGCGCATGGAACTCCATCTGGGTCTCCCACAGGGGTGACAAGGTCCCAAGTACTTGGGCCATCTTCTACTGCTTTCCAAGGCTCATTAGCAAGGAGCTGGATTGGAAATAAAGTAGTCAGGATCTGAAGCAGCATTCATATGGGATGCTGGCATTGAAAGCTGCTGTGTAACCCACTGCACCATCATGCCAACACCAATATTTTTCATTTTCATTGCATCACATCTGCACTTTATGTGATGGAAAAATGTGCATCTTTCTTCTTTCCCAAGGAAAATCCTGTTTAAATTTCAAAAATGCTAAGTTCTTTCTGCCTTTACAGATATAAGAAATTGTAAATTCCTGAAGGAGGAAGAGCTGCTACTGCCCATTGGTAGATGGAGGCAAGAGAGAGATGATAGGGAGACCTAAAAATAATTGTAGAATTGGAGTGTTGAGATGTCATGGAAATACAGATGAAGGGACAGGTGGAGATGATACAGGGAGATTAGGATGAATCACAGCATCCAATAGGTGATGATCTGAGATACCAAGAGAGACAGCAAACCTGAAGCCTTGGAATGATTACAAAGCTGCAATAGCTGAATTTATATTCAAATAGAGAGAGATTGAAAGTCCAAGATGTAAATAGATTCCATCAGAGCAGCCACAGGGAGCAAAGATTCTAACTGTAAATTGTGTTGAAAGCATGTTTTGTTCATTGCGACTCAGACGTTCTTAGCTAATTGAAGAGTTACCTACATTTTTAAAAGTCTATCTAAACTCTTCATCTCATCCTCTCCTGCCATTTTCAAGACTCTGCATCATGGATGTTTGCAAAATACAGACAGACTACTCATATAGGGATATCTTTCTCCTGCCTTTTTTGGCATTGCACCGTAACTTTCTTTTGTGTTGTCTGCAACCACAATGTAGTTTGAGCAAAACTGACCTCAGCTGCAAGCTCCCAGGGTGAGCATGTGACTCATGGCTGACCAGAGTACCACATATATCTAGTTTAGTGATTGTTCAAGGAAGGTGCATTATTCTTTCAAATGGTACCAATAAGAGGCAATGAACTTCTGCTCAATGATTGTTTCTTTACGTCATTATAGGGAAAGTAGAGTTCTGTAGAGAATCAATATCCAAGCCACAGGGTCTCAGTCCTGGACTATGTCTGCCTGAAATCTAGTCCTGACTTTACTGTTAGATAAGTCCAAGCAAATTTTTAGTTGGATTCATTTAATTTATAATAGTAATCTGACTAGTAAAAATCAAACCATGTTATAACTTTAGTAAACAATAATGTGGCCTATGGAATGTATAGCCATAACTAGTCAAGAAACTATTGTCACTTTGTGATTGTTCAGGCTTAAATACTGTTCAACCCTCTATTACTCAACCCACATTCTTTTCACTTAAAAAGTTTATCCCTCCTCTGGTTGCTATGTGGAATTTGCATAATTTTGATTCTCATGTTTTGCTGTCTGTAAGGAACAACATAACCAGAATGCCTGATTTGCAAACATTTCATCAATGCTTAATTTTCCTTGTGAAATTATTCTTACCTCATTCTTAGCCCAGTCTGTTAGGGTGATGATGACTGGACTTCAGGCTCAGGGTACACGTGACCCAGACCAGGCCAATCAGAGATTTCTGTGGGATTTTTGCAGGAGTTTTTTTTTTTTTTTTTTTTGCAAAAAAGGTATCTCTGTTCTCTGGAACTGCGACCTGTAAGTTTAGGTAAGTCTAAAGCTGCCAGTTAGTACATGGCGGGGGGTGGGGTATTCAACGTCTGTATGTGCTTCAGGTCATCACAGAGGAAAGCAAAACTGAAAGGTTGAGGAAAAGGAATAGTTTTATGAAGACATCTTTAAACATGCATTGACCAGTGCCTAAAGCAGTCTTATCTTCTAGGCCTCCCAGTCATATGAGCCAATGAGTTTCCTGTCCTTAATATAAACTGGTTTAGGTTGGATTTTTAACGCATGGAGCCAAAACCTTGACTAACAATATGTTGGCATGAAGACATTGGTGCATGTGGGTTAGTGTCAGCTGTCACAGATTCTGAAATCCCAGGTCTCAGAATTAGCTGAGAAGATATTAGTGATGGACTGATTTCTCTGAAAATACCCTTGGTTGCCATGGTGATGGGAGGGCGCAGATTCTGAAATAGTTTATGTGAAATCTGAACTAGGTGCAAATGTTTCTAATCCAGCTCTGAGAATGTATTCATAGAACTCACTAGGATTCTAAGAGATAGACTGCTCTCAAATTCCCTTAGTATTTCGAGGAAAATAAGAGGGCAGTAGTATTTGAAGAGAGTGACAGACACATTGGACCTAGTATGTTTGTTACTACTCAATGCTGGATATCAAATTTTGATTTTGTCAATCCTAAAGCCAAGGTCAGCATATCTTAGAGACCAGGACACATGTTCTTCAGGCTTCTCCCCCTAGTTTCTTTTTCTTTCTTTTTTTTTTTTTTTTTTTTTTTTTGACAGGCAGAGTGGACAGTGAGAGAGAGAGAGAAACATCTTCCTCTTTTTGCCGTTGGTTCACCCTCCAATGGCCGCTGCGGTAGGCGCACCGCGCTGATCCAATGGCAGGAGCCAGGTGCTTCTCCTGGTCTCCTATGGGGTGCAGGGCCCAAGGACTTGGGCCATCCTCCACTGCACTCCCTGGCCACAGCAGAGAGCTGGCCTGGAAGAAGGGCAACCGGGACAGGATCAGTGCCCCGACCGGGACTAGAACCCGGTGTGCCGGCGCTGCAAGGCGGAGGATTAGCCTAGTGAGCCGCGGCGCCAGCCTCCCCCTAGTTTCTAACAGTGTAAGGACATGACACATCAGCAGGAAGACTAGGATTTTAGTATTTTTTTTTTCTTTTCCTAAGATTTTAACTTTCACATAGCTATCAGAACTCTTACATAAAAGATCAAAAATTTGATTCATATTTATCCACAGTTTTCTAAAAATTTCCAATGCTACCCCATAATTAACATGAAATGTCATGTGCAAAAATTGAGTTCCTATAGTGATTAGATGCTACTAATTTCATATAATAATCTGAAAGCTCACCTTTTTCGAGGAAGATCATATCCAAGGTGGTCTGGTTTTTTGGTAGTCACCGGTTCAAATTGCAGTACTTATCCCAAAGCTAGCTGGATAAACTCTGAAATGCTATATATTAAGGGTAATTTTTATAAGATTAAAATTTGGGGGGCACATTTTTATCATTTCCCCTGTTTAATGGAGCTGTTAAAATACTACTTCAGCTTTTCTCATTCAACAATTAAGAATTAAGGAGCAGGCCGGCGCCGCAGCTCACTAGGTTAATCCTCCGCCTGCAGCGCCGGCACCCTGGGTTCTGTCCCAGTTGCTCCTCTTCCAGGCCAGCTCTCTGCTGTGGATGGGGAAGGCAGTGGAGGGTGGCTCAAGTGCTTGGGCCCTGCACCCACATGGGAGACCAGGAATAAACACCTGGCTCCTGGCTTCGGATCAGCGCATTGCGCTGGCCATAGCGGCCATTTGGGGGGTGAACCAATGGAAGGAAGAACTTTCTGTCTCTCTCACTAACTCTGCCTGTCAAAAAAAAGAAAGAAAGAAAGAATTAAGGAGCAAATCTTTCTCTGGTTATGGGGTAAACTAAGAGGAGTTTACCTCTTTAATCAGTGTTTTCAGATATAAAATGCAAGAAGTGGGCAAGACTCAAATTCTGAGTCTCTACTTTTGTTTAGCATAAATTGTATTTGGCATGCGGTACAGTGGTTAAGATGCTGCTTACAATGCCTTTGTCCCATGTCAGAGGGCCTGCGTTCAAGTATTGACTTTGTTTCCGAACCAGCTTTCTGCTAATGTGCAGCCTGGGAGACAGCAGGTGGAAGCTCAAGTGTTTGGCTCCATCCCTCCTCCCATATGCGAGGCCCCAGTTGAGTTCTGCTATGCTCCTGGCTTCAGTACAGTCCAGTTTCAAGGTATTGCAGCCAACTGAGCAGCGAAGCAGAAGTTGGAAGATCTCAATCTGTCTTTCCCTTTTCCTGGCTTCCTCCTTCTCTCTACCTATCCAATAAAATTAAAATAAGCACTTTAAAACTTTTTTCATCCCATAGCAATATTTTCTAAAACTACAGGATAATGAAGTTATAAAAGCAATTTAACCAGAGCAAACATACACAAACAACTCTAAACTTACTTTGTTGGGTCCTACATAATCTATTTCCATTAAAAGTTTTAATTCCTTGACTTGCTAACGTGACTGGAGGAATAGGTTTCTTGGGTAAATTTCTGCAAATAAAGACTGACAAAGACTCCACAGACACAGATGTTACACTGCCCAGTTCACTCCAAGGAAGGACTTGCTGCCTATCAGAAAGGAATGGGGTCAGCAGCAGCCTAAGGCTGCCAGGTCCTCTTAAGATCAGCCAGAGCTGCAAGGAGATTCTTGCTCAGGCCCCACCCTTTCTGGGCCAGCCTGCATTCCATGATCAAGTGGGAGTATGAAGGCCCCAACCCAGCATTACATGTCCCAGGATGCCTTGCTTGGTTGTTCCCATTTTTTTTTTTTCTGGGCCTGTTTCACAGTCCAACTTTCTCTGCTCAATGCTATGTCTTTCCTTTGACCTTCATGTGTATGAATCACTTATAAATATCTGGCACCCCAAACCCCATCTTAGCATCTGTGTCCAGGGAACCCAGAGTTGGACTCTCATAGTCATATTTATCTTTCTTCTCCAAACACAGAGAAAGAGATGAGAACTAACACCCACTTCTATTTTCATGGTAGTTTTTTTTTTTTCTTGGTAGTGGGATTTTTAAAAATAAACTTTCTTGCACTTTCTGTTTTGCTTTCATTTTCCAAAATGATGAACAAGCAGAAAGTTTGCCAAAAAGTCATCACAATGTAAAAACAATAAAGAAATGTAGTATTGATAACACAATGGGTCAAAGGGAATGAGGGATGAATATATAAAAAGAGAGCTGGCAATATATTCTATATCAAAATTAAGCTGTATTTTTTTCTGACTATGACTACAACTGGAAGATTTTTAAGACGGTTCTGAGTCTTTACCCAATATTTTTATCTCTTACCAGTTTTCTTGTAGAAATTAATACTAAAAGTGGTTTGGAAAAGTACACACATGGGGCAGGCATTGTGTCACAGAAGGTTAAGCTGCCACCTGTGATTTCGGCATTCTACGTTGCAGTACTGGACTTTAGTCCCGGCGACTCTGCCTCAGATCCAATTCTCTGCTAATCTGTAACCCGGGGACACAGCAGATGATGGCACAAGTACGTGGACCCCTGCCACCTACATGGAAGACCCAGATGGAATCCTGGGTTCTTAGCTTTGACCTGGCCCAGCTCTGGCTGTTTCAGGCATTTAGGGAGTAAACTAGAGGATGGAAGATCTCTGTCTGTCTGTCTCTTCAGTCTGTTTCTCTCTCTCTCTGCCTTTCAAATAAAAATGAAAAAATAATTGAGATTTATTTTATTTACTTGAGAGTCATAGTGACAGAGAAAGGATTCACTCCTCAAATGGCCACAATGGCCGGGGCTGGGTCAGGCGGAAGCCAGGAGCCCAGAACTCCATCTGGATTACCCACATAGGTGGCAGGGTCCCAAGCATTTGAGCCATCTTCTTCTGTTTTCCCAGGCATGTTAGCAGGGAGCTGAATCAGAAGCAGAGAAGCCAGGACTTGAACTTGTGCTCATATGGGATTCCAACTGCACCACAAGGGCCAGCTTACCGTGCTGTGTTACAGTGTCCATCTCCAAAAAATATTTTAAATAAAAATCGCATACAGCTTATCAAGGTTTAAATAATCATACCTACAGTTGTGGATTTTAAAATTTGAGAAAGTACAAGTTTTCCTCCTATTTATAAATCCGATTTTGTGCAGTTTTGAGAGGGCTCAGTATGATAACTAGTTATCCCATCCAGTTTGACTGTGATGTCTATTATTTTGAATAGGCATTAATGTGCAAGTCCCTATTTATCCTCACAACTTATGAAAAGAAGTTTAACAAAAAGTAGATGTGGGAATTATATAAGAACATGTCAAAAAGTTTGCTCAGAGAAATCTCAGAGACTTAAAATGTTCATCAGGACCATGTGTGGTAACAGATAGCAAGATGGGCCTTGTGGTCATCATTGTGTTCTTCTAACATGTCTTTGACCTGGATTTCCATTGTCTTAGATGATCGCTTTGGGCTCAGTCCCACAGAACTGGCACTCAGCATCACATCTTCTGAATGTCTTCTTCACTTGGTAAGCCAAACTTTGCCAATGGTAAACAAAATTCTTTGGTTTTAGATAAGAGAAAAAAGTAAAATTATCTCCTCACTTGATTCTTACATTGCTACCAGCTTTCATCTATGGTATTTACTCATTTTTTAGAAAAAAACTCTGTTCTTTTGTTTAAAGATTTATTTTATTAGTTATTTGAAAGGAAAAATTACAGTGAGAAGAGGGAGATACACAGAGAAATTTTCCATCCGCTGGCTCTCTCCCAAATGGCCACAATAACTGGGTTAGGCCAAGCTGAAGCCAGGAGCCTGGAGCTCCATCTGGGTCTCCCAAATAGGTGGCTGGGGCTCAAGTACTTGGTGCCATCTTCTACTGCTTTCTCAGATGCATTGGTGGGGAGCTGGATCAGAAGCAGACCAGCTGGGACTCAAACTGGTGATTACAGGGAGTGCTAGCATCACTGGTGGCAGCTCAACCCTCTGTGCCACAATGCAAGCCCCAATGCTTTGCTTTTCCAATGCTATCATCTAGAACTATTGTTCTATAAGCAGCTGCCATCCAACCTCTCTTTCTCCCCTTCTTCACAGATACAGTTATCAGTGTGACATTATTTTCTTCTCTCGCTATAGAATGTCAAGGGCAATCGATCAAATTCCCTTATGATGAAAACTTCTGTTAAATACAAGAAATAAAAACTCAATTATCTAAAATAACATTTGATAGATGTCCATACCCACCACTAATAAAGAATGCAAATCACTATGTTCATAGTTATGAGATTTGTAGCCACTTGGGAGAAGCAAACCATAAACAAAAGAAGACAAAAGTAACTCTCATTGCAAGAAATAGGCCCAAAGCAAGTGTCCGTGATCAAAAACACAGGAAGAATGCACACAAAGACAGTATTTGTAGGTATCTCCCTGTGGCCACATTTACAAGGCTACTGTATCTACAGAATGGCTTCCCACCCTTAGAAAAACCAGAGCAAAAATGTGTCCAATGGGAAAAAATAACAATAACTCCAAGAAGTGGTATTCCAGAGCTCTAGAGTATATTTGAGATTTTAATTAATTAAAAGTCTCTCCCCCAGGGGGAATTCTTCAAAGCACTGCCTTTCGGGTCCTTGCTCTTTCACAAGCCAAGAAAATGACCAGACATCTATAGGGCTTTGTCATGTGGATGCATTCGTAGAGAATGAATATCAAACTCAGCTAGTGTCAGAGCCCGGTCACAGAACCCTGTTTACTCAGAGCAGCTGTGTAGGTTTGGAAAGACATTCTGGTTGAAGATCCATTAACCCCTGTCAAGGGCCACATTTTAATTTGGAAATTTTTAAGGTCTAAATAAGTGCCGAATCCTGTTGAACCCAAGCCCAGACTGCTAAAAATGAGTTGTAGCAAATAATTGTCGAGGTCTCACAAGACTCATGCATTCCATAGCTCACATTTGGAGAGGTGTTGGCAGGTTATCTTGATAATATAGTTAAATGGTTCGCTAATGCTGTGCTTTGTTCTGTGAAATGTTTGGAACAGACATTTAAATAATATCCTTCACCTAGTAGGTGCCTATTCTTTATATGAATGAGTGGATCAATTTTACAGTCATTGTCAACTGTAACATGAAGGCTCTACGTTGTTAACTTGTTCCACAAATGCTTCTGGAGCACCTACTGTGCCAAACGCGTTGTTGGGCACTTCAGTGGGGACAGTAACCCAGGTCCCTGAGATCACATTGTTGCACATAAACCAGAAGTGTTACTTCTGTATTAATTATAAGCCAGGAGCCTGTGAAGAACAGGAACTGGGATTCTTGAAATATCACCCACACCATTTAATTCTACTATTTCGGTTTTTTTTCTTCTAGTATTCCAGTTGAACTAGACATTTCATCACAAAAAGTAAATATCTCCTCTATTATTGCTGAATTTGTGCACCTGCTCCTCCTTACTTCTGAATAGCATTATTCCCACCTTTAAAATTTCAAAATCTACTCATCTGTCAAAATCCTATTTAAAACTTGGTACCCATCCCAATCCCTGAAGCTAAAGCGTTTTCTCCTTCTTGTGAGCCCGTATTACAATTTGTTTGGACACACTTTAGGTAAATATGGTCTCTCACTCTTCTTTCTACCCTCCCAAACATCCCCAGACTACATATGGACATGATCATTGAGACTCAATAGAGGTTGTCCCATTCTGTTGATAGGTATATAATAATATTTACATTTTAGTCTAGAACCCAGACTACCTAATCCTTGTACATAACTATAATTAGATCAATATCTTCTGCCATGGTTGGAGTGGGATTTGGGGCCATGTTTGATCTGTTCTTTACCACCATTATCGGTCAACATTAATCAGGCAATCAGAGCCCACATCAGATAGTTTAATAGTGAGAATTTAAAGATCAGGAAATAGACAATCCAGAAAAACAGCAATAGCAAGAAGCCCAAGGGAAGAAGTTAAAGAACCAGTGTCTCTTTCTGACATGCAGTACCTTGATCAAGGTTTTGACCATGGAGCTAGGTCCACAGAGGGAGCAGGTCTCAGATGGGAGTGGAAATATGGAAAAGATGCAGTTGTTGTTGGAGATGTTACCTGAAATAGGGAAGAAAGGGAATACCTTCAGTTTCTCCTTAGTCTTGCACTTCAATCTCCAGCCTGTGCTTCTGATTGGTAGAAGCAATCAAATGCAATAAGCAAGGGAGTCCGAGAAAAATAGTTGGCAGCATTCACTCAGCTACGAGACAGAGCAAGGCAGAGGAAGAATGAATAATGGGTTGGGGCAAATAGTCAAATCATCAGTGCCGTCTGCTTAATAATTAATTTATTGCCTATGCTATCTTCACCTGCTAGTTGATTAGTTTACATATATTTAGTGTTAAATTAAAAGCCCAATTTGATTATAAGGTCTTTGATTATTGGGGCCACTTTTGAGCATTTGTGAGCTAGTCTAGTCTCAGAAAAAAATAATGCAATATACTGTTGCTTATTTCTGCTATTCCTTCACCTTCTTTTTCAAGGTTTTCTGCTATTTGGTTGGATCTCACCTTTGGGAATGTACTTGTCTTGGACTCGTTGATATGGCAGCACACCCAAGTCTGTCTTATGAGCAGGTCTCCTGGTTAAAATCTCTTCTTTCCCTATCAGACTCCATCTAGAGTGCTTGATAATCTGATTTGTAGAAAAATATAAATGCCTAAGTGTGGTAGCCAGCCTCCTATATAATTATTTCCTACTGGTATTCACATCTTGTGTGGTTCCTTCTGTTTTGAATTAGGGCTCAAATAGAAGTGATGGTATGTCATTTCCAAGGCTAGGTCATAAACAGTAACGCAACTTCACCACGGTCTATTGTATTGTTGGCTATGGGGATGCCAACAGTCAGACATGAGGAAAGGCAAGCAGCTCCTTGACCCATATTAAGGGTAGCTGAGTGCCCAGCCAGCAGTCAGCACCAACTTGCTAACCATGACAATCAGTAACTTGGCCAGGAATCTGCTCACCCCAGGCAAGCATTAGGATGGCTGAAACTAGCAGAAATCTGATTGCAACCAGGAGAAATCTTTGACCAGAAGTGCCTGGTTGTGTCCTTCCCACGTTCTTGATCCTTAGACTTCATAAACACAGTAAAGTTTTTGAATAATTGATAAGCAGCAGTAGGTAACTGCTGACTTAATTACTATTGTCATGATAACTCTTCAAAGAAAAGTTTGTAAAGTTGGTGTCTTAATAATGCTGATATCACCCATCTTACAGCCCTCTGGAAGTTGCATGCTAAATTTCTCTAAAGCAAATTGCATTCTTTCTTACAATAAACTCAAGAGGTAGGCATGGAAAGGCTTTTTCATTAACCTTATCTTCTATCTGAGGAAACTAATACTTAGAATTTAGCAGCAGATCCTGGAATCAAAGCCGTTGTCTTCAAAGGCAATTGCTCCTTATGTGCATTCCTGGGGATTTTTAGCTCTAGAGCAAGGCAAACATAAAGACTTAGCATCAGGACTTTCTACTGATTCTCAAAATTTTGGGTGTGTGATGCTGAATGATCCACATTTGCAAGTAAAGGATGCAATAAGAGACAACACAGCACACAGCTGCAGGGCTGACCTGTGGTGGATAGCCAGGCAAGTGTGCACTCTGGATGTTTCCAACAGAATACTACCTACAATTGCTCGTGTTCATTCCCCTGTCTACTAATCCTTTCCAGATCCAGAAAGCTAGGCATCTTGAATCCTAGCTGCAGTTTTTCCCTTCCAAGGATTTAGTCAAGATTATAGACACATGTGCTTGGAACAGCCTCACTCACGTTATGGTTCTCATTTGTGATTTCACTGAAGACTTCTTGTATCTAGAATAGCCCCACCAACTCGAAGACACTTAACACCAAGTCCTTTTTGATAATATAGACATTCTTTTTCTCTGATAGGCAAAAATAAATGTGCATAACAAGATTTTATTTTTGCTGGTTATTGCGGGAAAAAAAGAAAATTTGCAACCCCTGCAATACTTGTACATTGATTTTCAAGCCCTCTTCCACTTTCTGACATTAAATAACTCATGGCCTGTTTTGTTCCAAGTCTAGAACTTTAATCAAAAGTGAATTTCTTGGGGCTGGTGTCATGGTGTAGTGAGTTAATCTGCCAACTGCAATGCTAGCATCCATATAGGTATCAATTTGGGTTCCAGCTCCTCCAGTTATGATTTAGCTCCCTGCTAATGGCCTGGGAAAAGCAGAGAAAGATCACTCAAGTGTTTGGCCCCTGCCATTCACATGGGAGACCTAGAAGAAGCTCTGGCTCCTATCTTTGGCCTAGCCAGCCCTGGTCATTGTGGCTATCTGTAGAGTGAACCAGCAGCAAATGGAAGATCTCTCTGTGTCTCTTACTCTCTCTGTGTAACTCTGACTTTCAAATAATTAAATAAATCTTTTTTAAAAATTAATTTCTCTTAGAGCCGGCATGGTGGTGTAACAGGTAAAGCCACCGCCAGCAGTGCCAACATTCCATATGGGCGCAGTTTTGAGTCCCGACAGCTCCACTTCCGATCCAGCCCTTTGCTGTGGCCTGGGAAAGTAGTGGAAGATGGCCCAAGTGCCTTGGCCCCACACCTGTGTGAGAAACCTGGAAGAAACTCCAGGCTCCTAGCTTCAGATCAGCCCAGCTCTAGCAGTTACAGCCATTTGGGGAGTGAACCAGCAGATGGGAGGTCTCTCTCTCTCTGCCTTTGCCTCTGCTTCTCTCTGTAACTCTGCCTTTCAAATAAATTAGTAAAAAAATCCAGGAAAAAAAACTGCTAAAAAATTAATTAATTAAAGACAAATTTCCCACTGGGGGAGAAATTGTGAAGTCCAGTATGAATGACAAACACATTCCATTTTTTTAAAAATTTTTTGACAGGCAGAGTGGACAGTGAGAGAGACGGAGAGAAAGGTCTTCCTTTTTTGCCGTTGGTTCACCCTCCAATGGCCGCCGCGGTAGGCGCTCTGCGGCCGGCGCACCGCGCTGATCCGATGGCAGGAGCCAAGTGTTATCCTGGTCTCCCATGGGGTGCAGGGCCCAAGCACTTGGGCCATCCTCCACTGCACTCCCTGGCCACAGCAAAGAGCTGGCCTGGAAGAGGGGCAACCAGGACAGAATCCGGTGCCCCAACCGGGACTAGAACCCGGTGTGCCGGCACCGCAAGGCGGATTAGCCTAGTGAGCTGCAGTGCTGGCCACATTCCATTTTGTCTTCCACCAGTGCTCCAAACTCTTACTTATGGAAAATAGATTCAAATAAATGTCAAGAATAGTACTAGAGAGGGACAAGTTACAAAATGCAAGCTTGAAAATGTTTCATTTTTAACTGATATATCAAATTTGTACTTATTTATGGATTACAGTATTATAACTAAATACATGTATACAACATGCAATGATCAATTCAGAA
Organism: Lepus europaeus; assembly: GCF_033115175.1. Lineage (NCBI taxonomy): Eukaryota > Metazoa > Chordata > Mammalia > Lagomorpha > Leporidae > Lepus > Lepus europaeus. The sequence goes on along the minus strand of NC_084836.1, from coordinate 38,017,862 downwards.
TAATTAGCATTTCTATGTTCTCAAATATTATCATTTCTATGTTTTGAGAAACTTCAAAATCTGGTTATTTTGAAATGCAAGAGGATAATTAATTGTCCACTATTATTACCCTGTTGTGCTGTATAACATTAATACAATATTACCCTCCCCTCTCTGCTTTTGTATCCATTTTTCACTTTTTTCCCTATTCCCAGTGATCTCTCTTCTAGACTATTTCTTTAATAAAAAAAGGCTTTTTTATTTGAAAGGCAGAGTTACAGAGAGGCAGAGGCGGAGAGAGAGAGAAGTCTTCCATTCTCTGGTTCACTACTCAATTTTCCAAAACACCCAGGCCTGGACCAGGCTGAAGCTGGGTTTCCCATGTGGGTGCCGGGGCCTAAGCACTTGGGTCATGCTCTGCTGCTTTCCCAGGTGCATTGGCAGGGAGCTGGATTGGAAGTGGAGCAGCCAGGACTCAAACAGTGCATGCCAGCGTTGTAGGTGGTGCCTTAAATGGCTGCACCACAGCACCAGCTCCTAGACTCTGTTCCTATGTGATGGATCTTTTTCACTTCTACAGATGAGTAAGAATACACAGTATTTTTCTTTGGTGCTTGTCTTATTTCACTTAACTCAAAGTCCTCCAGTTCCATTCATGTTGCTGCAAATGACAGGATCCTATCCTTTTTTTCTGGCCAAATAATATCCCATTGTGTACATCTACCTCTTTTTTTATGCATTTGTTTGTTAATAGATATCTCATTTGATTCCATATTCTGGTTATTGTGAATAGCACTATAATATATATGAGTAAACATTCATCTCTTTAAGATAATGATTTCCTTTTCTTTGGATAAATACCCAGCGGTACAATTGCTGGATTGTATGGTAGTTCTGGTTTCAGCTGTTTGAGGAGCCTCCATATGGGTTTCCATCATGGTTGTACTAATTTACATTCCCAACAGTGTGTAAGAGTTCTTTCTCTGCATCCTTCATCCTTGCCAGCATTTATTACTTTTTTTGAAATAATAGCTTTTCTAACTAGAATGAGATGATATCTCATTGTGGTTTTAATTTGCATTTTCCTGATGATTTAGTGACATTGAGCTTTTTTCATATACCTGATGGCTATTTGCATATCTTCTTTTGAGAAATATCTATTCAGATTTGCCCACTTTTAAATTAGAATATTTGTTTCTTGCTGTTGGATTATTTGAGTTTCCTGTTCATCTGAATATGAGCCATTTGTTTGATGAATAGTTGCAAATCTTTTCTCCCATTCTGTAGGTTGTCTTTTAACTCTGTAGATCCCTTTGCTGTGCAGAAGCTTCTTAATTTGATGTAATCCCACCTGTCTAATTGTGTTTTTCTTGACTATATTTTTGGTCTCTCTCCTCTCTCTCTCTCTCTCTCTCTCACACACACACACACACACACACATTTTTGTGTATTTTAATGTCTTGAAGTGTTTCATCTATCTTTTTTCTCTGATAGTTTCATAGTTTCAGTTGAAATTATTTTTATAAAGATCAAGGCATGTCCTAACACCTTCAATTGAGTGGATCAGTTTCATTTCTTTGCTTAGAACAGCAATCAACCACCCTACCTGCATCAGCCAGTGTCCTGGGTCCCTCCTCCGAGTAATGAAATAAATTCAGAATCTCTGGAGTGGAGCTCAGTCATCCAGACTTTCAACTAATTCTCCAGGTGACTCCAATGGATGGCCAATATGGAGAGTACTAGTGTGATGTATTGTTTGGGGGTGACCTAAAGATGAAAGAACTTTCTCTTTGCCTTTTCCAGCCTGACTTATGGCCATAATCTGCCTCTGGCAGGAAGCAGCACCACTGTTAGGAGATGGCCAGGACAGCCTCATGGGTACACATCACAGCGGGACCAATGCTGACACCAGGGGTTTGTGCTTTCTCCCATCCTCTGAGGACACTTGATTTTAAATGTCAGGGTACAAATTTTACTGACTCTCTTTGCCTTTATTTCCCCCAGTTCCTGTGGGTAAAGTTACACACAGGGCACAGTTTGTCTTACTTAACAGGCTGAGGGCAACAATGATAACTCTAGCCTCTGTTACTTGTAGCCGCATCTTAGTAGTAATTGTGTTTAATGCTGCCTGTGTCTTAATAATAGGCAGCATATCATTATACAAAGTTCATTGTTGCTTTTCAATGGGTCCCCTGTGCATTCTCTTGCCCCATCCTACTTATTTAATCCTGCCAGACACTTTTATGCCCATATAGATCACTTTCTTATAGAAACTCCACATTCTCATAAAGTTCTCTCTCCGCTGAGAAAGGTTTAGGGCCTTTTCCCTAATCACTGCATATGTCATCAAAGGGTTCACAGACATGTCATCATGCCCTTTGACTTTAAGCTCTGTCTGCAGTGATCTGTTTTTCATAACTCTCTGCATTCAAGTGACTATTACAGTAATCTGCCCATAATGGATGTTTAACAGGTGCATAAAATAAATGCATGCAAATGTCCTCTGCCTAATTTCCCGGTGGAGAAGGGCAGTTTTTCGCTGTGCTGGAAAACATAAAATCTGGTTATGGAATGTGAGGACTGTGCAGCGGATCCTTTCCTGCACTGTATTGTTCTGCAGAATTTAGGAGTAATAAGCACTATAAACCCTTAAACATTAAAATCATATCAGCTTCCGTGTCTAAATAAGCCAAAAGCATAAGAATGACAGGACCCTAAGTAGAGCAGCTTTGGGAGTGCTATATTTAAATGCTGAGGAAAGTAGTTAACCTCAGTTTGTCTGCCAGTTTCCTTAGGCTAATATAATAACATTTAAAGCCTATGTTCATTTTGTTTTCCAACTCATAGACTCTGGAGACATATTAAAAAATTGTAAATATTTTAAAAGGTATCTTGTTTCTCTCTAAAAAGATTACCTTTATTGTTTTTACATGTGAATCTACTCCCAGATTTTGGGATGTTCAGAACAAGCAGAAGTGCTAATAGAGATCAAGTGGTGATTTATTATCTTATTTGTAGTTTCCCTTTAATATATTAAATTAAGTACCTTAGCAAATAATTATCAATTGCTTTATTTGCCAAGCCCATTGCAATATCACTACCTGTTGGACAAACATAATAGAAGATTGATTTTTTTCTTTTTTTAAGATCAATAAAATTTAAGTACAGGCTAAACAGGATGAATAATAGGATTTGACTGAGAACAAGTGGTAACTGCTGAGAAGAGGAATGCCATAGAGAGAGGTGCATAAAAGAAAAATGGCCCAAATTGTCCCATATCTTGGCATTAATGTTACCATTCTGCTTAAAATCCCAACTAGAAGATTACAACAGATGAAAGAGTCATATTATTGTGTAGTGTGGTTAGTGGGCTATTGTTGTTTTCCATTTACAGAAAGCTTTCTTTTTTTTCTGACAATAATCCTTTTCAACCAAATTCTTTTTTTTTCAATATACAGAAGATCAGTTTAGTATATATTAAGTAAAGATTTCAACAGTTTGCCCCGACATAGCAACACAAAGTGAAAAACACTGTTGGAGTACCAGTCATAGCATTAAATCACAACGCACAGCACATTAAGGACAGAGATCCTGCATGATATTTTTTTTAAAAATTGATTAATATTCTATGCAATTTCCAATTTAAAACCAAGTTTTTTTCATTTTCAATTATCTTTATCTACAGAAGATTGATTCAGTATATACCAAGCAAAGATCTCATCAGTCTGCACCCACACAGAAACACAAAGTGTAAAAATACTGTTTCAGCACCAGTTACGGCATTACTTCACATTGGACAACACATTAAGGACAGAGATCCTACATGAGGAGTAAGTGCACAGTGACTCCTGTTGTTGAATTAACAATTTGACAATCTTGTTTATGGCATCAGCAATCTCCCTAGCCTCTAGTCATGAGTTGCCAAGGCTAAGGAAGCCCTTAGGGTTTGCTGGCTTTGATCTTATTCCAACAGGGGCATAGCCAAAGTGGAAGTTCTCTCCTCCCTTCAGAGAAAGGCACCTCCTTCTTTGATGGCCCTGATCTTTCCACTAGGATCTCACTTGCAGAGATCTTTTATTTAGGTCTTCTTTTTTGTTTGTTTGTTTGTTTTCCAGAGTGTCTTGGCTTCCATGCCTAAAATAATCTCGTAGGCTCTTGAGCCAGGTCTGAATGCCTTAAGGGCTGATTCTGAGGCCAGAGTGCCATTTAGGACATCTGCCATTCTAGGAGTCTTCTGTGTCTCCCGCCTCCCATGTTGGATCACTCTCTCCCTCCTTGATTCCACCGGTTAGCACCAGCAGACACTAGTCCTGTCCGTGTGATCCCCCTGGCCCCCAGACCCACCAGCACGATCAACTGTGAACTGAAACTGATCACCTGGACTAGTGAGATGGCATTAGCATACGCCACCCTGACAGGATTGCATTGGAATCCCCTGGCAGGTTTCTAACTCCACCATTTGGGGCAAGTCCGATTGAGCATGTCCCAAATTGTACATCTCCTCCCTCTCTTTTTCCCACTCTTATATTTAACAGGGATCACTTTTCAGTTAAAATTTAAACACCTAAGAATAATTGTGTGTTAATTACAGAGTTCAACCACTAGTACTTGAACAAAAAAAAAATACTAAAATGGATAAAGTATTACATTGTATATCAACAGTCAGGACAAGAGCTGATCAGGTCACTGTTACTCATAGTATCCATTTCACTTCAACAGGTTTCCCCATTGGTGCTCAGTTAGTTGTCACCGATCAGGGAAAGCAAATGATGTTTGTCCCTTTGGGACTGGCTTAATTCACTCAGCATGATGTTTTCCAGATTCCTCCATCTTGTTGCAAATGACCGGATTTCATTGTTTTTGATAGCTGTATAGTATTCTATAGAGTACATGTCCCATAATTTCTTTATCCAGTCTACTGTTGATGGGCATTTGGGTTGGTTCCAGGTCTTACCTATTGTGAATTGAGCTGAAATAAACATTAATGTGCAGATGGCTTTTTTGTTTGCCAAATTAATTTCCTTTGGGTAAATTCCAAGGAGTGGGATGGCTGGGTGGCATGGTAGGGTTATATTTAGGTTTCTGAGCAATCTCCAAACTGAATTCCGCAGTGGCTGTACCAGTTTTCATTCCCACCAACAGTGGGTTAGTGTCCCTCTTTCCCCACATCCTCTCCAGCATCTATTGTTGGTAGATTTCTGAATGTGAGCCATTCTAACCGGGTTGAGGTGAAACCTCATTGTGGTTTTGATTTGCATTTCCCTGATTGCTAGTGATCTTGAACATTTTTTCATGTGCCTGTTGGCCATTTGGATTTCCTCTTTGGAAAAATGTCTATTGAGGTCCTTGGCCCATCTCTTAAGTGGGTTGTTTGTTTTGATGTTGTGGAGTTTCTTGATCTCTTTGTAGATTCTGGTTACTAATCCTTTATCTGTTGCATAGTTTGCAAATATTTTTTCCCATTCTGTGGGTTGCCTATTCACTTTCCTGACTGTTTCTTTTGCAGTACAGAAACTTTTCAATTTGATGCAATCCCAAATGTTAATTTTGGTTTTGACTGCCTGTGCTCCTGGGGTCTTTTCCAAGAAGTCTTTGCCTGTACCTATATCTTGCAGGGTTTCTCCAATGCTCTCTAATAATTTGATGGTGTCGGATCATAGATTTAAGTCTTTAATCCATGTTGAGTGAATTTTTGTGTAAGGTGAAAGGTCGGGGTCTTGCTTCATGCTTCTGCATGTGGAAATCCAGTTTTCCCAGCACCATTTATTGAATAGACTGTCCTTACTCCAGGGATTGGTTTTGGATCCTTGATCAAATATAAGTTAGCTGTAGATGTTTGGATTGATTTCTGGTGTTTCTATTCTGTTCCATTGGTCTATCCATCTGTTTCTGTACCAGTACCATAATGTTTTGATAACAACTGCCCTGTAGTATGTCCTGAAATCTGGTATTGTGATGCCTCCAGCTTTGTTTTTTCAACCAAATTCTTGCAAAAGTTTATTGGGAACAGTGAATCAAAAATAAGCTTATTTTGGTGGTGAATTTTTGAAATTCATGCATAGTTTTCATAATACACATTTTTCATGAACGTTTTTAAAAAAATAGATTTATTTATCTGAATGGCAGAGTTACAGAGAGAAAGAGAGAGAGAGAGAGAGAGTTCTTCTATCCACTGGTTCACTCCACAAGGAGCCCCAGTGTCTGGGGCTAGGCAGGGCTTCATCTTGCCAGGAGCCTTGAAGAAGCCAGGAGTTTCATCCAGGTGTCCCGGGTGGGGCAGAAGCCCATGTGCTGGGGCTATCTTCTGCTGCTTTCCCAGGTGTGTTAGCAGGGAGCTGGATAGAAAGTGAATCAACCAGGACTCACACTGGTGCCCACATGGGATGCTGGCATCACAGGCAATGACTTCACCTGCTACATCACAAAGCTGGCCCCTTTCATGAACTTTTTGAAGACTCTGTGTACATGCATTCCTAAAATTACAGGAAAAGGGTATGGCCTTGGAACTCCTACAAGGTCTTTAAAAAAGCATTATAATCAATGGTTTTTCTTGTGCATCACTAAAACAACAGATTAATTTTTGTCTTAAAGGGAAAATAACACATATCTGATTTTTCCCTTATTTTCATTTATTCACATAGACTTATTGCACACTTGCTGATCCAGGGATTAGAGATATTCAATACCCAAATAAAGTCCCTGCTCTCATACACTCCTGAGTGTATTCAATTTCAAAATATTTCACACCAAAATAAGCTTATCTTTAACTCCATTTTCTATCAACTTTTTAATGTGCACTCATATCTTCTATCTAGAGGAAACATAAGAAAGACAAGTAATCAATTTCTGAATGAGGTAATCATCACCTATTGGCAGGAATTAAAACTAAAGTAGAAGCATATATGTTATGCTAGTTTGGATAAGGTGCAGAGTCCTTTTTGAAGAGAACTATGGGCTGAAACTAGAATGCTGATAAGGAGCAAGCCACGTAAAACTCCCAGCAAAAGAGGTCTGCTTCAAGCAAAACAGTGCATGCTAAGGGGCAGCAGGGAGCTGGAAGGTTCACTGCACAAGCCATTGTTTATGATGTCTGTTTGAATTCCATTTTGAATTAGGAAGGAAATTACTGCCATAATCATCAAAGCATGACTTACCCACCAAGTCGGTCAGTGCCTGTCCGGAGGACGACGATGATTTGCATGTATCTGGCAACTTTAATTTTCATACAGTTTAGTTCAGAAGACAATTTGCAATTTGTGTTCTGCAAAATCTCCCTACCAAATGTGATATACAGGTGAGGGGGTGCTTCTGATTCCTCATTCAAGTCACTCAGGCCCTAAATCACAATTTTTTCCCCCAATAAAAGAGTATAACTAATTCAGTGCACGGGCTGAGGACTTTTCAGGATTAGGTCCATCTTAACAATTGTCCATTTCAACAAGATTTGGCACCTATAGGCTGCAGTAGGCATTTTGTCATTAAAACAATGCCAGTTCTACAAAAACAACATAACCATCACTATTGTGGAAGGGAGATTGTACCTCAAACAATTACCAGTCGAGCCTTTGTGCTGTCGTTAGAATTTTCTTTAAAGAAAATGCACTTTTTTAGCATTAAAGCTGAAAACCACAAACCATTAACAAGAATAAGAGTCTCATTTAGTTTTGCTTCAAAATGAGATGAGAGTAGTGTGTATTGAAGAGATGAAAGTTAAATTACAAGGTGGGAGATGCAAATTACATCATAAGTGTGTTGTGACACATAAGTAATGAATAATAAGGGTGACTGAGCCCCTTTCTAAAACAGGAGAGTGTCAGCATTTACACCTTGGTAATTCTGAATGATTCCATTAATGAAAAGTAATTAATGGATATCTATGGAGACATAGATTTATTACTTTCAAGGGCACACTCTCATTTAATGAAATGAATAACCAAGTTCTTCCAAGCAGAGGTCATGCAAGGGTCTTTAATATAGGAGTGCTTCTAATTAAGACTATAGCTGATGTAAAAAGTATTACAGAGTAATTAAAAGCATTTAATATTAAATGCATTCAATCTTTCCTGTATAACCTGAACAAGTTTGGTTTTGCATTTGGATATATTTAACAGCATAGAAAAAAAAGATTCCAATGCTGTATTTCATCATTCGAAATCTCACCAATAGGGGAATGTCAAACACCAACAACATGTAGGGTGGTAGTATTTTCAGAACTAAAATTAGGACATATACAAGAGTCATACATACTGAAATGTAAAGGGCTTCAAATCCTAAGATATTGTATGGCCGTATTTGTATTTTAATTATTAGGCTTGGACCCACAGAATAAAGTTTTCAACCATGTTGATGTGCTCTTGTATAAATTCATGTTTTTGTATATCCTGGTCCCTTTCAGTAACCTTCACCCTAACTTCTGCTCAATACTAACAATTTCTATGAATTTGTTAAAATTAGCTCCTTTATATTGAATAGCTGCTAGGCTCTAAGTATTGGACTAGCCACTTTCTAAACATCATCTCATTTATTATTTATAATAAATCTGTGATATTTTCCAGATAAGAAACTTCAATAAATAGTTTAAAGTAAGTGTTCTCAAACTCTGTAAAAAATAACATTTTATTTTTATTTCCAATCTACTACTGGCCAAAACCTTTCTAAACTATAATAAAAATAAATAACTAGGTGGTAGGTGTTGTGGATCAGCAAGCTAGTTATTTATTTATTTGAAAGAGTTGGCAGAAAGAGAGGTCTTCCATCTGCTGGCTCACTCCTCAGATGGCCTCAATGGACTGGGCTAGGCCAAGCTGAAGCCAGGAGCCACAAGTCACCTGGACCTCCCACATGGGTGGCAGGGACCCAAACACTTGGGCCATTTGCTGCTACTTTTCCTAGGCATTTAGCAGGGAGCTAGAGTGGAAGTGGAGCAGCAGAGCCATGAACCAGCAACCACACAGGATGCTAGTGTCACAGGTGGTAGCTTTACCCACTATGTCACAACACTGGCCCTTGCTCTAAAGATGTCTAACTCTACCTTTCTATACTTTTTTCATTGCTGAGTGATAGCACATACTTCTTGGCCAGCTCTAATTCAGAGACTATATTTTTGATGTGTTCCTAGGTATTTTCATCTTTATTCCAGAGTCTTACCCAGCACAGAGATGATTTAAAGCAGAGGCATCCATAGATTGTGTACAGCAAAGCAGGATTTATTTAAAAGAGAGAGAAAACATGTGTTCATGCACGAGTGTGGGCCACCCCACTCAGGGAGATACCCATCATGAGTGGGCCACAAAGTTGCCTGTGAGCAAAGAGAGAGAGAGGGAGAGAGGGAGAGGAAGTGTGAGAATGGCAAAGAGAGCCTCTTCTCAATATCAGTCTCTTTTATGAGGCATGGGTGGTGCCTTCATTGAATAAACAAATGGGTGGGATATTAGCATGTGTGAAGTTTTCTGGGATGTTTATGGTGTCTTCATATGGAGTTTAACTTCCATGCATCCATCAAGGCATCTCCTTTTTGGTTCCAAATGAGACACAGGTGCATCCTGGGAAAGTAGGCATATTAGGCTGGTAGGCTGAGGGATAAAATGACAATGAAGACCTGCAAATATTCTCACTCACCTACTTCTAACTCCCTGCCTACTTTCTCCATATCACTTTTGAGTAGCTTGAGTATCACTTCTGTTCTGCAGCTTGTTTGCCAAGCGGCCGATCAGGATTCTCCTGACTACAATTTTTGTTCTGAAGTACCATAGCCCCTTTGTAAACTTTGGGAACCTAGACCAGATTGCCAACATGCCCCAGAGAGAAAAGCTGTTCTCAGACACCATTTCACCCCAAGGCTTACCCTCGCTTCCTGTCCCCAGTCTAACCTTTCTCTGGATGACTGGTAGTCGGAAAAATAATGCAGGAAATATGACAGACACTCCACCCACAGGGGCACAGTCCTGTGACTCAGCGAAACAAAACAGCCCACTGTGCCTTCTGTCAATCCACTCCATGGAAGATAACATCACAAACAGAGCATCAGGTTGCTCTCTCAGGTTCTGCTGTGTGAGGTCAGTGTGCTCCAGTGTTCCCACCACTCATGATGACTTCAGCTTAAGATTCCCTTTAGATGGTTGCCTAAGTATCACAGCCACTGCTCTGAGAATAAGCAACAATCTGTAGCACTGGGCCATTTTAAAAAATGATTTCAGGGGCCGGCACTGCAGTGTAGCAAATTAAGCCCATTGTATGCAGCTCCAGCATTCCAGCTGCTCCACTTCCGATCCAACTCCCTGCTATTGTACTGGGAAAGCAGCGGAAAATGACCCAAGTGCTGGTGGCCCTGCAGCCATGTGGAAGACCCAGAAAAAACTCCTGACTTTGGCCTGGCCTGGCCTGGACATTTGGGAAGTAAATCTGTGGGTAGAAGATCTACACTCTCTCTCTCTCTTCCTCTTCCCCAACCCCCTCTCCCTCTCCTTCCCTGTAACTCTTTCAAATAAATAAATAAATCTTTAAAAAAAAAAAAAGAAAATTAACACTTTCTCCTAGAGACAACCAAATCCACCACAGCCAGCAGCCAGGTCCTTAATGATATTTTATTTATATTTATATTACATTTACAAACAGAACAAATAACTTCTTAGGCCTGAAACATCTGCATGCAAGTAATTTCCCTTTCTTCAGGATAATATGGGGGATACAGTTTCACAGTTTCATCAATAAAAGGCCCCTAGTGATACATTTTTCCCAAAAATTTAAGTGGGTGGTCTACCTCAAGGGTCAGTTCTAGATGACAAAAATATGTAATATCATGTATTTTTTTCTAATCTTGATTTAGTTAAAAACATCTGAAAGTCATGTTCAGTTAGTTATTTTAATTCAGAATTTAATATAGAGTCTATTTATTTCGGAATTTAATAACTTGCTATAAATACTAATTGACCCCTTCCCTTGAATAGCTCAAAACTAAAATAAACACTGGAATATGTTTCTGATATATTAACAGCAAGATGGGAGTCACTGTAATTTATACAACTAAATGTTATCACAGGAGAAGATAAGTGAACAGATGTACCTAATTTGACTTGAGTGCCTGGACCTGGGCTTAATGGGGCCCCGAGCTAATAATCTGAATGTTTCACTCACCTGTATGATTCTGTGGATATGCAGCTCTGCATTTCAAATAGAAGTCACGTTTGTAGTAATGCAAGAAGTCTTATCCTAGAGTCAACCTCAGGAGGCCTTATGCTTCCAACAAATTCTCATGTTTGTAGTCTCTAGAGGTGCATAACATTCTAAAATGTGGTGACATTTTCACTTATGAAGGCCACCAAGGTGAACATTTGAGAATGTTCTAGAATATTCTTGTTATTTTAATTACATGTTCCACTATCTAATTATGCCCAAAATACTAGCCTCAACTTTTCTTTGTCTTTTTTTCTTTCCAGTCCTACTTCATGAGATCTAAATAATTCACTGTTCATAAGGTATCATCACTCAGTTGCCTGGGATGGATTTTCCAGTTTGCAGATTATCCATTCTTTTTTAATTTTCTGCTTTGTGTCCTTTGCCATTTCAGTAGCTGATTAATGTTTTCAGAGATCTATAGGGAAGTAGGGGAAAATGAAATCAATTCTGCTGCTTATTGTGAGCTCCCATAAAGTTAGAACTGAAACCAGTGACTAAAGTTAGGATTTTTCTAAGCAATGCCTCCACATCATTAACATGAACAATCAAGAGGTATCCGAACACTCATAAGCAACCCAGCAGCTTACAATTGTCCTGAAGAGATTTTCAATTTTCTGAGTCCTTTCTTAGAAGTAATTCTCTTCTCTGTAGATAGCAATTATTTCCTTGTCTTGGATTTTCCCCTTTCAGGAGAGTAGGTTTTCATTTTTATGTAGCAAAGATTTTTTTAGTAATAGTGCGTATTTCAAAAAAGTTAATAGAAAATGGAATTAAAAGATAAGCTTATTTTGGTGCAAAAAAAAATTGAAATCCTTACATAGTTTTTTCGTAATACATATTTTCCATGCACTTCTTATATGCATGGATTTTAAATGTTTTTTGCACCCAAATACTTATCTTTTAATGCCATGTTTCAGAGGCTTTTTAAGGTTTCTTCATTTGCCTTTTGAACATTTTCTCAGGACCTCAAAAAACTTGCATGTATATTATATTAGTTTCAATCTTTGTTGCACATAGAAAAACTGAACTTTAGCTAATTTATGTGCAAATCCGATTTTCTGGTACCAAAGTACCTCCCAGAATGGAAAGAAATCAAATCAGGCTACTAGAGGCTAGCACTGAACACACTACTGTAGCATTTCTTCATTTTTTGTTTCTTTCTGGATGTTGACAATGTTGATTCCGGCTTCCTAAAATGTCATGGTTAGAGCAATTATGGGTCATCTCCTTAATGTTTCATGGCCAGAGAGGAAAGGGAAGTTTTACTACAAGATTTACTTAGAAAATCTTGGGGGAGACAACTTTCTAGATCAGGCTGGATTAACCTCTTATTTTCCACCTGATTATGAATCAGATACTATTAGCACAGTTTCTCTTTATCCTTATTAATCAATCATTTCTAAAGATTCCTTTTGATTTCAGTTTAATTTTTTCTATTTTCTGTTATCACAAATTAAATAATGCCAAGCATAACTGTTGCTAAAACTTTAATAACCAACCGTAGCTAGCACTAACTGAAGGCTTATCGTATGCCAGGCTCTGTTAATGACACGTATAACCACTGCTAATCCTCAAGCAACTATGGGATGAGTCCTGACATGAAACTGGAAACTGACCAGTCTATAACTGCAATTGATTGTTAAGCAATGGCTTGACTACTGTAATACTATACGAGGATATAAAGTAATTATTGAAGAGGTCTCAGCATTGAATCAATAAGATATAATTGTTATATAGAGACTCTGGTCTTTTGCTTTCATTACATTATGCCTAAGTTGATGGCCTCCAACTATTCATCAGATTTGTTGTGGACTCACTTGCATCTGGCCAACATTTCTAAGTATTCTTGTTGAGGGGTGTATCTGTGTGACTGAGTTTTAATCCACAGTCTAGGAAATGTGCATCTTACAACCCTTGCCCACAGACCTCCCCACCTGCTACTCCAAGGTCTTCCCCCTCCCACTGATGTGATGCCTTGAACGATAAGGCATAGCAGCCCAGGGAACCCACATGGACAGACCCAAAGGCAATTCCACTGCCTTTGTGAGCAGCTGCCCTGGACTATACCAGATTTCAAAAGATACTTTTTTCCATAGCCCACCCTATCCTACCTAATAGAGCACATTAGAGATTTATGTTATATTTTATACACATACACAGTTGTTCCTCTTGTCACACACAATAAATAAATCATGATAAATCTACCAGTTAATTTTAAAAGTAGGATCTTCACTAGCTGACTGATTGATTTCCAGCAATTGTGCTCCACAAGTAGTGGAAAAGTATTTTTAACCAACTTTTTTATAATTCAGGACTTTTAGAGAAGTTTTCTGTACAAGAGGGATCTTTAAGAATCAGTGGCCTATTTGAAAAGACTCAAATTTCATCCAGAAAGTATTTGTTTCTTGAGGGAGCTCGGTCATATTTTAAGTCTTTGCCAATAGCAAGATTATTAGCCCCTGTCTCACACACAAAGAGACTGTATTAGTTTTCTGTTTCTGCTATTTAAAGTTGTCACAAACTTAGTGGCTGAACACTACAGAGATTTCTGATCCTCCGGTTATGTAGGTCAGGAGTCTGAATCAGGTCTCCGTGGGCTGCAGCTCGGTCTCCACAGCCGGCGTTCCCTTCCACAGCCTCCAGGAGAAAATATATTTCCTTTGCTTTTGCAGCTTCCAAGCTGCCCACATACTTTGACTCATGAGTCTCTTCTACAGCCTTCAAACTAGGAAGGACAGCTTTGAAGTCCTCCTCACATGTAAGGGTATTTTAAACGACTTGTACAAAATGGAATTAAGAGTGTTTATTTTAGTGCAAATTTTTTGCACTCAATGCATAGTGTTCTCATAATACAGATCTTAGGAAGTTTTTGAACATGACTTTTAGCCTCATTCTGTTGTCTTTCATCTTCTACTTTGAAGGGCCCTTATATTACATTGAGCCCACTCCAGGAATCCAGGGTCATTTCCCTATTTTAATGTCAGCTGATTAGCAAATTTAATTCCATCTCAATTCTTTTTACCATGTAGCCTAAGATATTCAGAGGTTCCAGAGATCAGGACTAGGATATCTTTTTCAGGGAGGGCAATTTTTGTTCTGCCCTTCACAGAAACAGCCTCACAGAGCTCAAATAGGCATTATGAGTGTTTTTTTTTTAAGATTTATTTATTTGTTTGAAAGTCAGAGTTACACAGAGAGAGGAGAGGTAGAGAGAGAAAGAGAGAGAGAGAGAGAGGTCTTCCATCTGTTGGTTCACTTCTCAATTGGCCGCAATGGCTGGAGCTATGCCAATCCGGAGCTGGGAGCCGGGAGCTTCTTCCAGGTCTCCCAAGCGGGTGCAGGGGCCCAAGGACTTGGGCCATCTTCTACTGCTTTCCCAGGCCATAGCAGAGAGTTAGACCAGAAGATGAGCAGCCGGGTCTTGGGTTGGCGCCCATATGGGATGCCGGCGCTTCAGGGCAGGGCTTTAACCTGCTGCACCACAGTGCCGGCCCCAGGCATTATCAGTGTTTAGATTCATTCTACAACTTTATATTTCTGTCTTTGCTATATTTTCTGTAGCTCTCTATTACTCATTAAATGTGTTTTTCAATCTCTCTTAGCTAAAATAAAAATCTTTTTTGTGTGTGGCAAGGATTTCTCACTTTTAAAGAACTTGAATTTTTCTTACAATTTTCCTGTGTGGCTAACTCATCTTTGTGACCCAGATTTGACTTCTACACAGATATCATCAGCCGCATTACTCTAGGAATCCAGAACTGTCAATATTTTCAACACCCCTTGCTTGGCATGAGAATAAAAGGTCTCCATTCCTTCATGGAGATACTTTGCCCCCTGGTATAGTCAGGAAACTTGCCCTGTGCCCACCCTCTGCTACAGATCAGTTCTCTGCTCCTGGCCCTCAGTACTGTTGGAGCAAGAGGCTGACCCCTGTGGACAGCACATCCCCCGCTGGCTCACCAGCTGGCTTCTCATTGGATTCAACCAATGGAAACAAGCACAGGAGATCAGAGTGGAAAAGGACCAGGCATAGAGTATTCTCCTCTTCACCCCTCCTGCCTTGACCACGGTAGCAAAGGGCTGATTCCTCAATCCTCCCCTACGAAGGCCTTGGAGTCACTATTTCCTCCCCTCTTCCCTTGGTCCTGGGGCAGTCGTCATTTCCTGCTGGTGCTGCTCTCTGGTCCTACACCCTACCTACCTTGTTCATTCCTTCCACTTGTTCATACTTCAGACTACAACCAAAGTTTTTCAGTGAGTCTGTTTATTGGAAATGAATGATACTTTCTGTTGTAATTCTGACATAATATCCCAAAAAAAATTCTCAAAAAGGGCTTTTAAAAATCTTTTTTAATGGTAAAATAAGCAGATTTCTAGCTTAATGAAGATTTTAGCTCTGCTTCGATGACAGATAGAAATGAATATAGGGAATTTAAAGAAGGTAGCCTGTAAAGGGTTTTTCTACACCATCTCTTTATGTTGTATTTCTGTTGCTCTTATACTCTATAATTTCATGATAGAGCTCAGAACTATTCATTTCGTTCACATTTAATATTTACTGGGAATTAAATGGTGATTTTATTATGTTGATGTGCAAAACAGGCAATGTTGGAGCTAACGTAGTTGTAAGAACATTTCAAGGAAAGCAGACATGTACAAAGTCCTTGAGTTGGCATTGAACTTAGCGCATTTGAGAAACCCAGAAACCAGGAAAGCCAAATTGTAGAGATCAACAGCAAAAGGTAATATGGAGAACAAGTTGGATTTTGCATTCCTGTTAAATAAGCAAGTTATTTGTTGCCAATAAATTATTTTAAGCTGATAAATGGTAAAAAAATTTTTTTATGGTTTTTGAATGATAAGTCTGGTTGCTACAGAATGGATGACCTTAAGAAAATGGGAAGATATGAGCATCTCCTGGTGGTAGATTTCTCTTCCACTCAGGAAGCCTGGTCTATGATGGAGATGGTAGATATAAAGAAAAGGGAACACATTTGGAAGATGACTAAAGCTGTCAGGACTCTGACAAATAGGATAAGGGAGAGGAAACTGCCAAACAAGGCTCCGGCAGTTCCTAGCTCATGTAACTGCATGAGGCCTTGAACCAACCAGGGGCCATCAGGGGGAATCTGGATTTGTTCTCTCCCTTCCTTGCTGCTTTGATGATTTTTAGATTCGACATCTGCGGAGTTGACTCTCATAGGCACATGAACAGTGTTTCTGCCTGGTATCTTAATTAAAGAGAAGGAAGAATAAGATGATTTTCAAGAAGTTACAGGTATAGTGGGCATTGTCATTAGGCCAGGAGGCATTGGATAAAATATGTTTTTGGAAAAATTCACCAAAGATTTTAGGATCCCTATTCATTTCCTAAGTTGTAGTTAACTACCTGTTCACAAAAAGAACTGATTTACATCTCTTTTACTGTTCCTATCTTGCTTAAAGAAATTAAGCCAGAAACTTTTTTTTTTCATTTCAAACAAAGGAAATGTTTCAATTTTCTTGTAATTACTATGACTTTATTTATGAAATGTATATTTTTATTTAAAGAATTGAAATGAGATTACCATTGCAGTGGATCTTTATTTTTGGACATCTGAGGTCTTTAAGAATATGATGAAATTGCCGACTCTCACCTCTCCGTGGAAAGCGAATAAGCCCACATTCAAAATTTTATATCAAATTCATGATGCTCAGAGACCCCTTGAACTCCATCATCCATCCACAGATTCCCTGGAGTTGGGATATGAAATCCTTCTGCTTTAAAGGAATACAGAAAGAGGGTTTTGCCATCTTTATCTTAATTTTAATGATATAAAGGACTGCTTTAGTTTCGGGTACTTTAGGTGTTTTTTAAAAACTTGGATTTCTGATATTTTACTTGTGTTCTATTTCAGAATTCATAGCTTTTAATGATTCTATGTTTTGATACTTTTCATGGCATTGAGCTTCTCCTCAAATGACACAATGAAAGATCAAAGAAGTCTTGAAGGAGAAAAAAGCAAACCTTGATTTCACACAACCTACCTCTAGAGAGTAACTTTCAACCTGATAAATTTTCCCTTTGGCAACCAAATGATTTTTTTCCCTGTGCACAAACATTTATTTATTTATTTTCCTTATTCTTCACCCCTGGAGGAATACACTGAAACTAAGCGGCATACAAAATATAAGCAATCTCTTCTCGACCTTTATCTAAAACATAACAGATTATAAACACAGTAATGTAAGACATGCAAAATTAATGTCTCTGCTTTACTCATAATTTTTTAATAGCAACAATTCTTGCTTCTGACAGCTCCTTACTGAGTCTTCAAAGCCACTGTTTTTTTAACTGGGATTTCAGCTTTTTGCTTGCTGTTTTATAGTGGTGTGTTGAAGGTACATTGATTTTCTAGCTGCTTTATTGGTGTAGATGTGGAAGATTCTTCAAGATATGCATGTTTTATTCAGGGTCAGTCACCAGGGTGTTCTGGCTTCTGCTCCCAGACCCCTGGGTAAAGGAGAATTTGATTACCGTGACCTATGCCTTGCACATAGCAGGCCCACCGTAAGTAATTCCTGCCACCGAACAAGCCAAGCGCAACGTAGTGATCGCAGAAAATCTATCTCGGAATCAGCAGCAGCCCTGCTCGCACTTGATTTGAAGAGTGACACTCTGAGACTTGCGTGGTTTGTGAATGTTTCCTTAGGAGAGCACCTTAAGTTTGAAGTGAAAATAAATAAAAACACCAATAGTTCCACGTCTAAAGCTGTTCGAAGAGGAGGGGAGAGGCTATCAGAGTTGCCAAACAAAGAGCTCACGATAACAGCAATGGAGGGCATGTTTCACAGAATGAAAGAGAAAACACAGTTAACAGAACATGGTGTCCTTGACCATGGGATGATATGCCAAATTTTAAATTTACCCCATGAATATGATAACTCAAAAGGAGGGACCAGACAGGAGATTCTTAAATCTTTCCATAATTTCAGTTTTCTTTTTAAATATGTGTTTTTGGAATAATATCAGGGAAGCATAAACAAATTTGTTTCATTTTTTAGGTGCCTTTAGATTTGTTGTCAGAATAATGCCTGTGGCAAGAATCAAATACAGATCACTACATTTTCCTTTGTGGTCAGTTCTGAGTGTCTATCACAAGGTAGGTTCCTAAGAATTTGGATACTGGAGAATTTTAAGAGCAACACATAACAAGTCTAAACACAGACATGCAAAGTCACCTAAAGCATTCTATTGCTCCCAGGTATGTGTGGAGACTGGGAAAGAGGGACTGGAAAATACCTACTAGGGAAACTGACTTTAAATATTAACATTAGCTACAGAAGGACCAACTGTGAAACCACTTGTCAGATTTAGAGTAATGAAGAGAAAAAAAAGAGGCAAACTAATAATCTTAATAATAGCTTACATTTATTGAAGACTTAGTACTATTCAGTCCTCATAGTTACGCAGCTCTGTGTCAATATTATTCCTATTGCACAAATGAGAAGACTGAGATTAAAGTGGTTAAATAACTCACCCTATAATGTAGTGGTGGGGTATGAGTTCCGATCCAGATCTCCTGGCTCCAAGGCCCAGGCACATATTGACAGGGTGTTGTGGCCAAGGACAAAGATCTCTTACTTCAAGTGTATGTGTCCTCATGCAAACCCATTGCCAGTGTAAAGAGCGGCATCAGGCAATCTTACCTGGTGCCACTAGTGTATATTCTGCTCGCTATCTTCATTTACTTTGACAATATGACTATTATTACACATCTACTAAAAGCATTGGGATGTAAAGTCATGAGTAAAACCAGGCACAATTCTTTCTGAAATAGAGCTTACAAACATAAGATAGGAACAGTGACAAATAAAGTGGAGGAGAAATCAGTGGGCACTGAGGAAATAGACTAAGCAAGAACTTTTTGTCCAAATCAGTGAGGGCAGTGAAGAGTTCCTTAAAGCAGTGCTATTTGTTTTTTTTTTTTTCTGAAAGTTTTTATTTAATGAATACAAATTTCATATGTACAGCTTGTAGGGATATAGTGTTTCTTCTCCCATTCCCTTCCTTCCATTCCCACTCCCATCCCACCTCCCACTCTCTATCCCATTCTATTTTCCATTAATATTCATTTTTATTGACTATATATACAGAAGACCAACTCTATACTAAGTAGAGATTCCAACTATTTGCACCCACACAGACACACAAAGTATAAAGTACAGTTTGAAGATAAGTTTTGCTGTTAATTTTCATAATACAACTCATTAAGGACAGAGGTCCAACATGGAGAGCAAGTGCACAGTGACTCCTGATGTTGATTTTTTTTTTATTTGACAGGTAGAGTTATAGACAGTGAGATAGAGAGACTGAGAGAAAGGTCTTCCTTCTGTTGGTTCACTCCCCCAAATGGCTGCTATGGCTGGCACTGCACCAATCTGAAATAAGGAGCCAGGTGCTTCTTCCTGGTCTCCCATGAGGGTCCAGGGGCCCAAGCATTTGGGTCATCTTCTACTGCTTTGCCAGGCCACAGCAGAGAGCTGGATTGGAAGAGGAGAGCTGGGACTAGAACCAGCGCCCACATGGGATGCAGGCGCCTCAGTCAGAGTATTAACCAAGTGAGCCTCGGCACCAGCCCCTCCTGCTGTTGATTTAACAACTGACACTCTTATTTATGATGTCAAGGATCACCCAAGGCTCTTGACATGAGCTGCCAAAGCTATGGAAGCTATTTGAGTCCACAAACTGTCGGTTTTTAGACAGGGCCATATGCAAAGTGGAAGTTCTCTCCTCCCTTCAGAGAAAAGTACATCCTTCTTTGATGGCCCCTTCTTTCCACTAGGGTCTCACTCACAGAGATCTTTCATGCAGAACCATTTTTGCCACTTTGTCTTGGCTTTCCATGCCTGAAATGCTCTCATGGTATTTTCTGTCAGATCGGAATGCCTTAGGGCTTGATTCTGAGGTCAGGGTGCTGTTTAGGGTGTTTGTCATTCTATGAGTCTACTGTGTGGACAAGAAGTGTTATTTGAATCAAGATCTGAGAGATTTGCAGCAGTTAACTGCTTGAACAGGGGATGCATAAGAGAGTATTCTAGACCAGGGAAGTGTTTTACATCAATGGGAGATGTAGCAAATATGCAGAACTGAGACATCAGAAGTTTGTGGCTGTGGGGATAGAGGGATGTGGATAAGGGTGCTCAGGCTATGCAAAACATCAAATATCATTAAGAAAATTTATATTTATTTGTCCTAACAACAGTGGAAAATCATTGCTAGTGGTCGCTCAGTGTAGTGATAAGTGCTTTAAGTGAATGATTATGGTTACAGTATGAAGAATGAACTGGAGAGTGAAAGCATGGATATAAGTTGGAGGCCATTGTAGTTTGCCCAGTGAGGGGTGAGGATAATTGGCATATGGCTTTGTTGATGGTCATGCATTGAAGTATATAGGTTGGTGAGATTTATATTAGAATCTGGAAACAACAGGATGTAGAGAAGAATCAATTTATGAGAATGATAAAAAAGGGAATGTTTTCAAACATGACCCCTGCAATTCTATCATATTTAGCCAGGTGAATGTAGCAGGAGAGATGGCTTCCAGGGAAAAGTTCATGAATTGATTTGAGGCATGTATTTTTTGAGATGCCTTTGAAATATCCAAGCAGAAACGTAGGCAGGTAGTTAGATGGGTTGGAAATCAGAGAAGAGACTGGGTGGGCTGAAACATTTGTGAGTCAGCTGCTTCTCTTCAGTGGTACAAGGTATCTGTGTGTGAGAGATAGCCTGGGAAAGGAGAGAGAGTGAGCAGAGAGCCAGGGAGGAAAGCTGGAGAAGCGTCAACATGGATTCTAAAGCCTTTCTTTCTGGTTCCTGCTTGCCAAACAATCTGCAGATTTGAGTGCCCTGACCACAGGGAGAGAAACACATGTTCCAAGGATATCAGGCATCCTCATTCCTGGGATAGCCCAGTCTGAAAAATTGTTTCTGATAATGAAATGGATTGTCATATACAGGTACACATGAGGAGAGAGTATGTAAGTCATGTGAGTGAAACAGTTATATTTTAAATTCATAGACTGGTATTCTACTGCTATCTCTGCATTTCAAATATGGCGAGTCAATCCCTCAGAACCCCCCAGGAAAGAGTCTCAGAGACTTTTTCACTCCAGAGGGCCATGTCCAGCCCGACTGTCCTTCCTACACACGCCACTTCCAGCCACTGTGTTACTTAGACTCAAAACTCAACTTCCCATCACAGTGAAGGCAGAGTTCTGTGGTGAAGAGAATCTAGAAACCCAGACCTAGAGGAAGATGGAAGTGGCTGGGAACAGGTATTCTGGGAAAGCCAAGCAACCAGTGTGCTGTAAGTTATCAGTATGCCGGTATGGCAGGAAGGACCCAATATCAGACAGTGATGCTGAATTTGTAGAAAACCTGGACTTCATAGTTATAGGACTTATTCCTCCAAACCAGACACTCGAGCCTTAAATCCCTACTGTTTGCTCAAAATGTTCTTTTTGAGAAAAGAAGTTCATAGTTAAAGGCTTAACAGTGATTAATGTTTACAGCCAAGAAGTATAATGGGAAAAATCTAGTGTATTTGGTTTATGCTTTTATTATCAAAAGCATTTGGCTTAATAAGCTTCTTTAATTTTGGTTGTTAGTGAATGAATGTGTGTTCATGTCTCCATAATTATGTTCACATTCGACACATTTTGCTTCCCAGACCTTTTGTTGTGCGGACATGTAATCAAATTGTGTCTTGCAAACAAAAGTATAAATAGAAGCAAATTTAGACAAGTTACTTAACCTCTTTGTACCTCAATCTTCTCATCTATGAAATAAGGACAATAATACATATGGGGGGGGCGGGTTTTGTTACTCTCCTCACATTTCTGTCTCAAAAGTAGAAACTTTTCCTTCATACACATATTGTATTAAAGATTTCTTTTTCACCTTTCTTACTTCTTCTTCTCACAGGATGAGACATAATGTGTGTATGTGGTGACATGAGGAGAGCCCAACATTTGTTAATCCCATGTTTCTCTATTAGGCAGACAGAATGTGTTAAAGCTTAATGTGGCCTCTTTCTATTTCTCTGATTTGTTTAGAGTAAGGTTAGACGCAATAACGAACAGACCCCTACCATGGGTGATGCTCAACTACAATAAAGTTTTCTTTCTTTGCTGAGTAATAGTCCAAGCAGGTGTTCCTGGCTGCTGTGAACACTCGCTCCAGGTGGTGACTCAGTGGCTGAGAATCTTCTTGCCTGCCCTTCTGTGGTCTGCTAGTCTCGCTACCTACAACGCACTGGCAAAAAGGAAAAGATACTTTGGAGGGACCAAATCCCCTCTTAAAAACCTTAGTTCACAACGGCATACATCAGATATTGGGAGGTAGGGAAGAAGTCAGTAGCTTCTCAGGTATCTACATGCTTGGTGGGGTAGGCAATAATTCTACATGATGCTTTCTCTTTTTTTGTTTGTTCGTTTAAAGATTTTATTTATTCAAGAGGTAGAGTTACAGACAGAGAGAGGGAGAGACAGAGAGAAAGGTCTTCCATCCTCTGGTTCATTCCCCAGTTGGAGCTGCAGCTGGGCCAATCCGAAGCCAGGAGCCAGGAGCTTCTTCTCGGTCTCCCATGTGGGTGCAGGAATCCAAGGACTTGGGCCATCTTCCACTGCTTTCCCAGGCCACAGCAGAGAGCTGGATCAGAAGAGGAGCGACCAGGACTAGAACTGGCGCCCATATGGGATGCCAGTGCCTCAGGCGGATGCTTAGCTCACTATGCCACAGCACCGGCTCTACATGATGCTTTTTTTTTTTTTTTTTTTTTTTTTTTTGCATCCAACAGGCCTCGGAGCTGAGCTAGCGCCTCAAATGTTTAGGAGTTTTCTCTGAGGAGCAGGCAGGAGCAGCGTCTGCGGACACCTACCACCGCCACAGCAGGGGGCAGCGGTCAGGGCTGGGGCCCGGCCTGAGTCAGCACAGGTGCGACCCACGGGGGGGTCACACCTGGTGTCAGGTATCCGCGCAGCGGCTCCCAGCTCAGCCAGACAGCAGAGCGCGCGCAGGGCCGACACATCCAGGGAACCGGGCCGCGGACAGCAGCAGTGTGACGGCAGCCGGGCGGAGCCAGCCCGACTCCAGCTCTCCTCGGTACCCAGCCTCCAGGCCCACCTGCCCGGCACAACCTTGGCCTGGGACGGGGGCGAGATGCGAGGCCGGAGGCCAGAGCTTTAAGCCAAAGTGTGGTAGACACATGCACACCCAGTCCCTGGGGGAACGCGCACTCTGCTGTCCTCTGTGGCGAGCCCCTGCCCAGTGCCCACCCTGACACCACCACACCCAGCTGACCGCCGGTGGGCACGTCAAGGCCCACCCTCCCACACGTGGGGCGCACAGGGCCAGCCGGCCCCTGCAGCCCAGGTAGGCTTCCTCGTCCTCCCTGATGGCCTCAGAGGGCCTTGGCACTGGCCGGATGTGCTGCGCGGGGCACCGGCTTCTGGGGGTGGCGGGCGAAGGCGTAGGCCTGGCCCAGGATGGCCGGGTCCACCAGCACCTGCAGGAGGCCGCAGATGGAGAACTGCAGGGGCGCAGCCTTGAGCCGGAAGTAGGCGGTCTTGAAGCTGTCGCCGCTCGTCCACGTGAGCAGCATCTTGATGCTCACGCCCTGGGTGGAGCGGTGCCGGTGGTTTCGGTAGAGCTGCGGCACGCTTAGCATGGCCTCGGTCAGCACGGCCAGAAAGCCCAGCGTCGCCACGTCTTAGAAAGCCCAAACTCATAATGTATGGGTCAAGAGAACTTCCTCTGGGCTTTTGTATTAGAAAGTGTCTTTTTGTTTCAAGGCTAAAAAGTCTCCATTTCAGCTGTAGAGCCTAGCTGTTCAGTGCTGGCTTCTGAAACCAGACATCTTGGGTTCAAATACTGGTCTGTTATTTACTATGTGTCCCAGTTTAATTACATTATTCTGTTGTATAATCTCTCTCTTTCTCTCCACTCATCTGTGAAATGGGCATAATAATTGAGCATCCCTCGGCATTATTTGCATATCAATATACTTAATATCTATAAAACATTTAGCAAATATTCCATAGAAGTGAACATGCAATATTGCTAATATAAAAGGCTTTGTTTCAATCTCTGACTGCTGCCCATAATTTCTAAATTACATTTAAAATGAAATAGCACATTAAAGATTAGCATAGAACTATACCACTTTCCTTCAAATAGTATTTGTCATTGTGCTTGCAAATGCTAGAAATCTATTAAAGATAGAACATATTGCAGTTTTTCTGATATGAACTTGGAAACTTATTTTTTGTTTGTATTTTGGTTTTAGTCATGACATAAACTGCCATGCTATTCTAATTTGTAGACTGTAACTTGTTCTATCAGCATGCTTTGACTTTTAAATTTGAATTTAATATTCAAAGATTCTTCATAGACAACTTTCTACTCAGTTTTTGTTTTTTTAATGGATGTTCCACCATGCTTACAGACTACCTCTTGTATCTTTAGTAGCCTGGAAGCACTGAATACGATTTTTAATGCTCTGCTCAGTCTGCTAAGGATAACTTTGTATTTAGATCTCACAGAAGAACCTGCTACTTTCTTCTGTGTCTGCCCTTCGGATGCTCTGAACCCCGTCTAATCTCCTCCTCATTTAAAATCAGATCCTTGTTATTCTGCATGTGGATTCTCTTTGGCTGATTTCATGGGGGGTGGGGGATATCTCAATCAAATCATTGGCTTTAATACTCACCACCAAACATTTATCCACCTTGTAACTTAGAGAGGCATAAAGTTCAAGAATGACCTTAATATCTTATATTTGGACAGTGCTTCTAAATTCACAAGTAGCTCATCACTCATTATATCATTTAATATTTAAATAAATCCTGGGAGCAAATAACTCAATTTCTGTAGAAGCAAAGTAGGGAATCTAAGCAGTTAAGCAACTTCATCAAGTTCACCCACTTTGTAGGATCGTGGACAGTAGCTTAGAAATTGTGGTATTCAGAATATTTCTTTCCCTTTGAACTACAATTTAAAATAGTTAAACACACACAATTTCAAATCTTAGCTCTACTATTTCCTTTATCTTTTCTGCTCTCCAATTTCTCCAACTCTCAGATGGGATTAACACTATGGGATTAATAATTTTGACCTCTCTGGCTTTCTATAAGGCTGGCCCCTAGCAGACATGCAATTGTTATGTTAAAGAAAAAGAGACCTGTCATATCAGAGGCTTATACACACACACACACACACAGAATATGATTCTGAAAACACTATTTAATATTTTATTCTTGGGAATTTTCCATCTTCTCCATAGGTCTAGGAAGTTATCCAGGACCCTTGCCTCCCTTGTCATAAGTGGAGCTTGTAGGGGAACAGCTAAACTGAAATACCTGAAGACAACCTCACCTTCCTGGCTGAACTCACAGACTGGACTATGTTTGTATGTCTAAGATTACAGGTATATGGCATCAGTGAGGCTCCTCACCCATTTTCAACCAGCTCTCCTGCAGTACCTGAAGAAAGTGGCAAGATCTTGGGTCCCAATTAGGGCAGAAGGAGCGCTGGCCTTCAAGGTCTCTTATGAGCTGAGGCGAGGAGAATAATCTACAGCTATGACAGACTGAGCACACACAGCTTTACCTTGACTGAAGTGAACCTCACAGGACACTGCAAAGAGTCCAGGCAAAGGGAACAGGTTGTTTTACCCTCTAAACATCCCAGAATGATAGGAGCTCCAGTTAGGCTTCCTTTTTTATGTAATTTTAAAATGTGATGTTTTTATGCACTTATTTGGAGTACTAAGGTACACAACCATTACAATAGTGAGAGAGAAGAGAAATGTATGCCAAGGTAACAAACCATTAACAAGAGGAGAAATCTGCCCATGAGAGGAGGAAGCGAGCTTATCAAAATGTGACTGAAGAGATGGAGGGCCGAGGAGTTAAATACCACAGGGAAAAATTCCAGAATTTCCATTAATCTTGTTACTATCGACTGAATGAATGTTTGTATTGCCCCAAAATTCATATGTTGACACCCTGATGCTAACACATTGCTATTAGGAGGCAGGGACTTTGGAAAAATGATAACTCCTGAGGTAGAACCCTTATAAATGTGATTTGTGCCCTCATAAAATAAATTTCAAGGAGCTGGCTTGCCCATCTTGTGAGGATATAGCAAGAAGGCCTCATCGCTGATCAGCAACAGCCTCCCTCCTCAAGACACTGAATCTGCTTGTGAACCCCCAGAACTGAGAGAAATACATTTCAGTTCTTTACCAACCACCCAGTCTATGCTGTTTTGTTGTGGAATCCTGAATACACCCAGACATCTGTTAATTCTCCCGAGGAGTATCACCATAACTTCCCATCTAATGCTCACCTTTTGGACAAGTATTTACCAAGTGCATTTGCTCTTAGAATCTTGGCTGAAGTTGTGCCAACTATGGTAAAATACCAGAGGGGTAATGACGTTCACCTCCCATCTGTGTTCTTAATGCTGGGACCTGTGCTATTTCTGACCTTTATAAATAGAACGTACTCAATGAAATGTCCCTGAACACATCAGAGACTTAATAATTGAGATAATTTCACTTCACACAAAACGTTTGCAACCTCTATAGACATTTCGTCATACACTGAACAGTAGTCCACTTACTTCCACCAAAATTTGTCTAACAGAACTAGATGAGTCTTATCTCCCAATATCATCCTACATCTAGAATAGCCATACCTTTCTGATGTTGCATTTTACCCATTGTAACTGATCATTGCTTATGAATCAACTCAGAAAATAATTTTGTTTCTATTGAAACAATCAGTAGTAGGACATAGAACAAATTTCTTCTTTTAAGATTTATTTATTTTTATTTGAAAGGCAGAGTTAGAGGGAGACACACACACACAAACATACACATACATACGTACAAAAAGAGAGTGGGAAAGTATGTGTGTGTGAGAGAGAGAGAGAGAGATCTTCCATCTGCTGTTTCACTTCTCAAATGACTGCAAAGGCCTCGGCTGGCTGGACCAAACCAAAACCAGGAGCCAGGAGCTTCATTCGCATCTCTCACGTGGGTGGCTGGGGCCACATACTTGGGCCATTTTTGTTGCTTTTCTCAGGCCATTATCAGGGAGATGGATCAGAAGTGGAGCAGCCAGGACATGACCTGGTGCCCATATGGGATGCTGGCGTTGCAAGAAGCAGCTTAACAGGCTGCACCACAATGCAGCCCCTCCATCTGTTTCTTAATGATCACATGCAAAATAGCAAGCATCCTTCTTGGAAGCAATAGTTCTATTATGTTCATATTATGTTCATCTGGTGGTAGAGACAGGAATGCATTGTCTTCTGGTTGATGGTTCCATTTTAGTCACTGAAAAAAAAAACACATAAAAACGGGATGACTGTGTGTATAAATAAGAACTGTAGCATATTTCTCTCCACGGTTGGTACTCATCACCTTCTAATAGAATTAACAATTTAACATATGCTGTTAAGTTGGACTGTATCATGGAAGCCAATTTTTTCCAAAACCGATTTTTAAATTTATGTTTTACTTTAGAGATTAATGCAGAGAAGGAGTGCGATCATTTAGGCCAGTAAAAACTTAACTATGTATCCACTATGTGCCAAAGCTATTTGGGGAATTTGCCTTCAACCATAAAAGGGGAAAATATGTTTTTTCCCTTTAATCCATTTGAATATTTTCATGCTGCTTGAATTCTAAAACATCTTGAGGCTCACTGAAAAAGAGGAAGAAAACATCAAGTAAACTATGGGCAAAACACGGTTATTTCTTCTTTGGCGATGGAAACCCATACATCGATTGTATTACTGTTTAATGAAAAATGAGAGATTGTTTTGTGATCATCAAACCCATTCAGAAGCAAAATTTTGGTTGTTTCTGAAGCAGGAATGGTATTTTAGGCAAAGTAACATGATACTGGCAAAAAGTTCAATGTGTGGCCTTTGTGGCCCTGTTTCTGATTCTGATCAAAGCAATTGGCCTTTTGTGTAACCACAAAGAGGAGTGGATCTCTAGTATGATTTACAGTCTAGGAAATCTTAAAAATTCAAAATAAGCACAAGGAAATTGTTTTATGCAAATTAATAGTCAATCTTTAGTAGATTAAGGGAATATATTAAAATAAATGCAGAGCAGTTGAGAATACTGCAAAATGATGTAATTGGTTTGTTTACTGGGCACTGAGTTTTCCGTTTCTCACTCCTACATTAGTGATCTGTAGGAGAGTCGCTCTGCTCTCTCGGCCGCAGCTTCTCATGCATCAGAGGCAACAGCTGTTGTAACTGGCACATCAACACAAGTGTTCCTGACAGGAAGTGCATTAGGACAATGAATGTAATCGAAGCTGTAGAATTTCGGAAGGCAGCATATCATTGACCAATTTGGAATGTAGCCAAAATATTGCAGCTAACACTTCTTTCCAGAGAAAGGAACGCATCACAACACAAAAATCATACTTTCATCCGGAGTGAAGGCCTTCTCTTCCCAAAAGTCCCTCTTATCTTTCCTTATGTTGACGTGTCATAAAGGTTATTTTTTAAATGCCTAGCATGACAGAAAGATACTTCAAACAATTCATAGCAAAGGGATTTAAAAGATTTTGGTGCAAAAAATGAAAAAAAAATCAATGCATAATTTTACCTTAATGTGACTTTTCCATGAACTTTTTGAAAACCTCTCATATACATGGAATTCAAAATACTTTGCACCAAAATAAATTTGCCATTTAATTTCATTTCCATGAAATTTTTGAAGCCTCCTGTGTATGAATGCCAACTTCTTTAAATATATATTTTGAATAAGGTTATTTTTAATATTTTATAAAACCAGATTTACATAGAATACCTGAGAAAGACAAAAAATAGCACAGATAAAATAATTGGGCTAGAGTATGGTGAAAGGATTAGACAAAGTATTTTTATTTTACAGATTAAAAATTTTAAAATAGATCACTTGAGATTTGGACAATTACCATCCCCCTTGCGTGATATGCATTTACAGAGCAGGTGTTGTGCAAAAGACTGGAGCATGAAAAGAATGAAGCTGTCTTTCAACATTTTTATCTCAAGGGAAATCTTAGAGAGCCAACGGCATAGATGGATACCGAGCCAACAGATGACAAGAGGACTTGCTCCATTCTCTGGAAAATATGATGATAAGAAACAGATTTCAGCTGTTCCTTAAGTTTTTCCTCTACTGGACAACAAAGCTGCCAAGAAATGAGGATACACAGATATGACACACACGTAACCCTTCCTCCTGCATCACATCCCAACTAGTCACAGCATTTCTTTGCTTCAAGTGCAGAAGACCCACCCATGAGGAGAAATTACCTTTTCCTATGATTCCACGGAAGAACCAAGCAAAAACTAAGTAATATTTACCTGACATTCTTCAGAAATAGCTCAAAATACTTCCTAATATGTCATCGGAGGCTCACATAAACATTACTCTAGAAAGCAAAATCTCACTCCCCCAAACACTGCAACACTGACAAATAACAACAACCAAAGCTTAAACAAGTTAGGGACAAAGTTCCTATAATTTCAATGCACATTATTTTTCAGCTCTTGTGATGAAAATAATGGGACTTAGGTCTGTCCCTAATATTTATAGAAACCAAGGTGAAGGTATACATGGAAGTCTGTGTATATATATCTTCTAAATCAAGTGAAAAGATCTGTCTTTGTACTGTGACACATATACCTTCAAAACAAATAAAGGGGCCGGCGCCATGACTCACTTGGTTGATCCTCCGCCTGCGGCACCAGCATCCGATATGGGCGCCTGGTTCTAGTCCCAGTTGCTTATCTTCCGGTCCGGCTCTCTGCTATGGCCCGGGAGGGCAGTGGAGGATGGCTCAGGTGCTTGGGCTCCTGCACCCGCATGGGAGACCGGGAGGAGGCACCTGGCTCCTGGCTTCAGATGGGTGCAACGCCGGCCGTGGCGGCCATTTGGGGAGTGAACCAACGAAAGGAAGACCTTTCTCTGTGTCTATCTCTCTCTCTCTCTCACTGTCTATAACTCTGCTTGTCAAATAAAAAAAAAAAATCAGAAAATATATGTAAAACTATGTTCCTTCTACAACTCAAATTTGGTAAAATACCAAAGCTAAATGAATTTAGTAATTGTTGCCCATGTTGGGTATTCAGTTGCTGGCTAATGATGTAAAATAAACAACCATAATACATACATTATTACGTTTCATGTAACATTTTCTTGCATTCATTTCAGCAAACTCATTATATACTTTTTGAAATCTAGCATTTTAAACAATTTGTTTTTTATAACTTTAATTACTTAAAGGACTAAATGTATCATTATAGTCAAAGTGTAAAAATTTTTTTTCAGAAAGAATAATGTAAAATTTTAAGCATAAATCATTTTGTTTTCAAATAAACTATTTTATCTAAAATAGTCATTAACAAGTAAACTTAGATTACAACTAATAAATATACTCTAAATCAAAGCTTCTTAAATACATTTCTGAAATATTTTATAAAAATATAACTACTATTCAAGTGCTGTATGGTTGCCAGTATAAAGAATCAGCATCACGTATTTTATTACTAGTCCTACAAATACAAACTGGTAGTGTCTTCTTCAGCTGGCAAGTGAAACAGTTAAGAACACCAGACTGAACTTGTGAGTACTGACATTGTCAGAATGGGAACATAAGAAGCATGGTGTCCTGGAACCTAAGCAGTACAGCATGGCTGAGAATGCTGAAGTAGTTACTATGGAAGAAAACGCTATATCAGCCATGGAGTGGCTTCACCAGGAGGCTCCCTTGCAGTGCAACACACAGAGTCTAAAGATGTGTGATGAACTTGGGCTTCATTCCAGCAGGTACGGCTGTCCAAGGAGATTCAATCTGCCTGGTGGGAACACAGCCAAAGGAAGCCACAGGCATCGGGCTACACTAGAAGTCAAGTGACGGCTGGAGCTGTGGTTTGACGTGATATATAGCAGAACTTGTGTAGCAGGAGGGTCCAGGTAAGACAGCTCAGCATCCATAGAGAGAGCTGTCAAAACTAAACAGGATGTCAGGGCGCCAGCCATTTGGGCTTGGGTACAGGGAAAAACTGTACATCCAGATGAATTTTGTAAAAATGAGAGAAAGTCATTGCAGATGTCTGGGTGTATGCATCTATACAATCAACACAGCTGGGGTGAGGGGAATGCAATGATTCAGTAGGTAAATGATGGGGGTGAAACACGAAGCATGTGGACCCTGGTCCCATCAGCTTGATGAGTGTGTAGACCTAATTTCTGCCATGGTAAGAACTGTTTCTCGTTTTAGTTGAGATTGATCTTATGTACGTAGAAAGGGCATTAATGATTGTAGGCTAAGTGGAGCTCAGGAAGATATGAACTGAACAATATTAAAATAGTACCATGAGAAGGCAGTTTTTTAAGTGCCCATATGGAATTATTGGGTAAATTGATTATTATTGTTTTAACCCATAGGTAAGATATATTGGTTAAGCTTAATTTAATTTTTACCACAATGACATTGTGACCTGAGAGGTATGGGAAAGTTCACGCTAAAACATTAGGCAAGTTTTCATTACTTAATTCAGGTGGAAACATGTAAAATTAATTTTGGAAATCTTTATCATACATCTGAAGACCCATGAAACTGCTTTTCTGTATGAGTCAAAATGATGCCCTGTGACTCTTAATTGCCATAATATGTATAGTTTTTGTGACAATGCTGAATGGCCAAAATTATATACTGCTTTTTAGCATCAAGTGTGAAAACATATTTCCATTACAAGACTAAGTTGAACCATGGGTCATTTCTGTCTGTGAAAATGTAAATTTCTGAATACAAGATTTTAAAAGAAAGATGAGTTATAGTCTTTCAAGTCTAGAAAAGAATCTTAGATTACTTTTACATTCCAAAGTTGATTTTCAATGCTTTCAATAATACTTACATTGTATTTCAAAGAAAAAAAGTTCAAAGGAAATTTCTGAAGGATTTCATAGAGAAAAGTTTTAGATTTGGAACTTGGGTTTCAAGGGACTGACAAGGATAATACAGCATTTGCCTGTTCTTACTGACTTCTAAAATTCCAAATC
Source organism: Lepus europaeus (assembly GCF_033115175.1). Classification (NCBI taxonomy): domain Eukaryota; kingdom Metazoa; phylum Chordata; class Mammalia; order Lagomorpha; family Leporidae; genus Lepus; species Lepus europaeus. Next base: position 37,985,586 of record NC_084836.1, on the reverse strand, counting down.
AACAATTTGGTTTTTATATGACACAAGAGAAGCATAATAAAGGGGCCACTTAGTCACTTAGTTTTGAGCCCTCTGCATTTTAATAATAAATAGTAATAAGTGAATTATAGGAAAAAGGGATAATGTTTGACCCTTTTCCTAAAAAGTCCCTATTTGAAATAAGATTTTAGCTTCACAGGCTGATGTGAGCTGGAAAATGACCTTGCCTAGAAAAGTGCTTTAGTGGAAGATTTATTTTGCTGACTTTCAAGAAAACAGTTTGATATTAACTATAGTTTCATATTATTTTCTGCTTATATCCTATAGAAAAGAGCCAACGTATCAATCTTCCTTTTAATATATGTTCCTATTTTACTGAAATTATTCTCCCAAAAGTTTACCAAAGTGTCACAGAGATAAGCTGTAGTGTGTATTTATTTATTTATTTATTTATTTTTTAGATTTACTTACTTATTTGAAAGAGTTACAGAGGGAGGGACAGAGAGAGATCTGGGTTTATTTCATGATTTGAAAGGCAAAGTGGCACACAGAGGGGCATGAAAAGGACAGCATGTACCACTGCTAATTTCAAATGGAGGAAGCCATATGAGAAGGAGAGCGAGCAGCCTTGGAAAGCTGAGAGGCAACAAAATGGAGACAGCAGTCCCGCAACCGAAAGAGGTAATTCTGCCAACAACCTAAAAGAGATTGTAAGTGAGATTCTTCTCTGGACTTTCCCCTGGAGAGCTGAACTCTCTGAACCTTTGATTGCCATCTAGTGAGACCTCAAGCTGAGTACACCATTCAGCCCTGTTGAACATCTGACTGTGGAACTTTGAGCTAACGTGAGATGACTTTAGAAAGTTCCTGGAGGCCAGAAATATGCTATAGCAGGTAAAGCTGCCACCTGCAGTGCCATATGGGCACCGGTGCAAGTCCTGGCTGCTTCACTTCCTATCCAGATCTCGGCTATGGCCTAGGAAAGCAATAGAGAATGGTCCAAGTCCTTGGGTCTCTGCACCCACGTGGGAGACATAGAAGAAGCTCTTGGCTCCTGACTTTGCATGTGCCCAGCTTTGGCCATTGCAGCAATTTGGGGAGTGAACCAGCGGATGGAGGATAACTCTCTCTCTCTCTCTCACTCTCTCTGCCTCTACCTCTCTGTATCTCTTTCTTTCAAATAAATAAATAAATAAATCTTATAAATAAATATAAATAATACATAATATATAAATAATATATAATAAATAAATATAAATAAATCTAATTCACTTATAATTGCTAAATAAAATAATAGTATCACAAATTACAAGATAATTTTTAAGTGATCAACTTTATTAAATCTATTGTAAAAGTTTTAAATACACTAAATCACTGCCATTTGTTATTGGATTGATAGGCCAAGCTGCAAACAGACTTTCTTGTCACTTCATAGGAATAATAAAGAGATTAAGCATGTGTCTGGGGCAAATTTATAGTGGATTTTTAAACGTAATAGTATTTACTTTTATAAATCCTTTATTTGGCTTTCCAATTTGTAATTTATATGAATATTTTCATTGTTATGATGAAGTTCGGGTTATTTTGCTTACCCCAGCTATTTACCTAATATATGATGTGGATTATCTAAGGACAAATGCATATTCATGATATTAAAATTATTACAATGTGATTGTGTATATTTTATGGGAACAGTTTCTATTAGTGTGTCATCTTTGCAGATGTCTCTACCTAATGTGGAAAATGTAGGCAACAGTGATAGGCAAAGGAAGATTTTCACAGTATTTTAGTGAAAATGACCTGAGGGAAGTGTAAGTTCATTTTTGTTGCTATAACAAAACTCCCGAGACTGGGTAGTTTGTAAAGTAAGGCGGTCTACTTTGGCTTACTCTTGAGACTGCGTGGCTGCATCAGTTGAGGTGAGCACCCCTGCTGCTTCAACTCATGGTGGGAAGCAAAAAAGTGGGCACTTGAGGAAGACAGAACAGGGGCAACACACACCTGAGAAGGGAATTAATCCACTTGTGAGAGTTTCCTCACTCCATGACCTAAACACCTTCTGCTCAGCCCCACCTCTCAACACTGCCACACAGGGAAATCCAGGTTCCAGCACGCGAATTCCAGGAAATACACTCACACCACAGCTCGAGAGGAATCCAATCCAAGCATCTTGGCTGTGGCCTGGAACTGACGTAGATACCAAGGGGTGTGTGATCTTTTGAATGGGAGACTGAGCAACAAGTTTATACTGAATGATAGTAGAAGTATAGATGCTTGCAGTTAAAAATCCTACATTTAAATGATCGCTCCATCCGTTTGAAGCTTTAAGACTACGGACGATTTACTAAACCCCTCTGAGCCTTCATTTCCTTATCTGTCACAAAAGACTAGCTATGAGACCTATCTCTCTAGGCTGCTGTGAGGATTAAGTGAGACAATAAACATGAGTGCTCAGTACAATGCCTAATGCCTAAAAAATGCTCCATAGCTGGGAGCTATTTAATAAATCAAAACAGGTCACAGATGGGAGCAAAGGAGATCAGAGCAAATTATTCTGGACTAAAGCTGTGACCAGGGAGAGGATGTTGGCAACCAGCTTTCACATGAAATCCTTGGTAAAGCACGAGGGGTGGGGACAGCTGTGCTGATGCGACAGTGGTCACTAGCCACAGGTCACTAGATTAATAACAATTAAAGGAGACCAAAAAAATCAGTTCTGCAACTGGACTAGCCACATTTTAATTGCTCAATAGCCACATGTAGTTAATCTTTGCAAAAAGTCCTTTTGATTTATGTTGATTTAAAATGCCCACGTTGAGTCGAATATTAAGATGCCATTTAGGAATACCTGGTTACTTTAAATAATATCTGCATGAAAACTAATTTTCCCTTGAGTTTTTTATCTTTTATCTGACAAAATCTGAGGCTTGTTAAAACTATGTTAGCCAAGCTTCTGTGCAATTTTTCAAGCTGTTAGAATATTTTTGATCCTTGTTTATACCAGACCATGTGAATGTATTCAGCAATATTCTATGAAGGGGGCCGTCCTTGCTTTTCTTGATTGAGTTTCTGAATTCTATCATTAGCCTTAATATCTCTGCAATTATCTGAATCTGGTTAGTACCATGTTATTTCTACACTCCTCCTTCCCGTCTCCTACCCCACCCTCATGTCCTCTGAATTGGAAGCTGGGGAAGAATGTGTGAGTCTTAAAGTGATCATTATTTTAGCAATACCTGGTTCTTAACAGCCGCACCTATCGCGACAGAGGTGAAAGGATCTGCTCTGTGGCTGCACTGCCCTAATTATATTCCTTGGGGACCACAGTCTTGAGATGAAGCCTTCCGATACAGCCTCTGCAGGGCAGCACTTTATGGTCAGCTTGGAAATATCTAAATGGAACCTGTGTAGCCAACGCATTTACTGTCATTAGTTAAGCAGGCAGCCCGTGTGCCTCTTTCAGCTCCCTGACCCACATTTCATCCATGCTCTGCTGTTTTTCTCCTGCAGGGTTATTTCCTGAGTAAAGCCCAGAGCTTATGAGTCTCCCAGCAGAGAGCTCTGTTCTGACCTCCCTAAACAGGCAGTTTCACCTGCTGCGCTAGTGTTTTTCTGCTTCCTAGTCAATCTGTTAAGATTTTAACAGGAGATTCTTGGATACCTTTCCAGAAAACATATGGGTGATTGTAATTACTTTGGTCTGGTACAATTTTAGAATTCAGGGAGTAAGGAAGAGGTGCAAATCGTCTGTTCATAAATAACCAAATCTGTGGGCATTTTAAAAAGCCTTCTGAGCAGCAAGAGAATTCATGTGCCACATTTCACCCTTGGCACACTTTCCAAATGAATTGTTCAAAGGAAAGTTCTATTAGGACAAATAGAGAAGAGGACCAAGACCAGATGTGGATTTTTAGTTAATATTTACGCAACACCCAAAGGGAAGATGGTATTGCACAATAAACTAAAAATGTCTTAGGCAAATAAGGAAATCTTTACCCTGAAGAACTGGCACTGCAAAGGTATGAATTATACAACAAAGGACTGGGAATACAAAACAAATGCAGGGTAGGTGGGGTGGCTATAAAGAGGCATTCATTGAGGAAGTGGTGAGGTAGCAGATGTGTGGAACCTACTCAGGGAAAATAAGAGCTTAGCACTTTTTTGGCCAGTCTTCTGTCTAAGGTAGAAAACTCAAGCCAACCAGCCTAATTTCCTTCATCTGTAGAGAGCAACAGTAGCTTTAAATAGAACACCTATACATTCAGAACGGAGACAGCAATCTCGTATTGGGTAAGTACACCTTAATAAGCTAAAAAGCTATGTCTCTGCATTTTCAGTAGTCTCCAGAGGTAATGATGACATCTTTAATCTGATTTTCCCCCTGAATTTGTTCTAGGAAGGTAGAAAATGCAGGAATTGGCTGCTTCTCAGACCTTGGAGAGCAATTTGAAAGAGACCATGGCTTAATGCAATGGCAGGATATTGAGACCCTTGGTGAGGTATAATAGAGATTTTGTTAAAAGCAACTGGAGTTTTCTAACACAGCTGGGTTTTCAGGGATGGCAAGATGTAGCACGTTCTGGTGCATCTCACAGTCTCCAGGGCTTCCAGTTCAGCACAATGAGGGCACGGAAAGATAAGGAGGTAGATGAGGGTGGAAATACTGACTTCAAACTATGGAAGCTTGAAAATGGAGAGATCTCTGGAAAATGCTTACAAGATTTTAGCACAATGAACCCAAAGCTCTCTAATATTTTTACACCTCCAAGTCCTTTTAATTACTGAAGAGAGCTGTGTGTGCCTTTCCACTAAGGGTCTTCCTGCAGGGTTGGTACATTTTTTGGATGCATTCTCAAGAAATTTAAACTTATTCTTTTCTCCCTTGTTAATTCTTTATCATGCTTAACATCAACAGTAAATCAGCTTATTTTGTCATGATGAAAATTTGTGTGTTTTCAGTTATTATATAGTTTCCCCTAAGCATATTTATTTGTTCATTTATTAGTTGTCAACTTTTTAAAGATTTATTTATTTACTTGAAAGGCAGAGCTACAGAGAGACAGAGGCAGAAATAGAGACAGAGTTTCCATTTGCTGGTTCACTCCCCAGATGACCGCAATGTCCAGAGCTGCGTTGATCCGAAACCAGGAGCTAGGAGCTTCCTCTGGGTCTCCCATGCGGGTGCATGGGCCCAAGGACTTGGGTCATCTTGTACTGCTTTCCCAGGCCATAGCAGAGAGCTGGATCAGAAGTGGAGTAGCCGGGACTTGAACTGACGCCTACATGGGATGCTGGCACTGCAGGCAAGGGCTTTACCTGCTACGCCACAGTGCCGGCTCCAGTTGTCAACATTTTAAAAAGTGTATTCTACACTTTATAGGCTCTAGGTATTATGTGCAAAACAAGACTATTACAGTTGGATCCAGCTTTTTGTTAATGTGCCTGGTAAGGTAGCAGATTATGGTGCTAGTACTTGGGTCCCTGCCACCCATGTGGGAGACGAGGTTGAAGTTCCTGGCTCCTGGCTTCAGCCTGGCCCAACCCTAGGTATTTCAGTCATTGAGGAAGTGGAACAGAAGATGGGTGATCTTTATCTTTCTCTGTGTGTAGGGGGCATCTCTTTCTCTGTAAATCTACCTTTTAAATACATACATACATAACTAACTAAAATCTTAAAAAAAAAAAAATCCTTGCCGTCCTAGAGCTCCCATTCTAGTAGTGATTCTAGATGATAATGCAATCAAATAAATAAAGAAATCTTAAAAAAAAAAAAAAAGGTAAAAGATGTTTACTTGTTTTTCCCAGAGGACAAGATCTGCCTATTGTGGATGGTGTAACAGATATACACATTTCAAAAAAAAAAAATCATTTGTGTTCATACAGATTTCACAAATTTTCTTGTGAAATCGGGAAAATGTTGTAGCTTTGTAAGGCAGTCGCCCACATCACAGTATTTGCTTTCTAAGTCACTGCCAGAAGTCCAAGGGGCCGCAATTGCCGACTTGCGGTTCGGGGATCCCGGGGGCACACTCGTTTTCCATGCCTCGTGATGGCTGTGCAGCAGGGGGCGCTGCAGTAGTGTTCATCGTGGTCCAGGGCAGACACTCGTCCAGCCGGAACACCAGCAAGCTCGGAGGGGGTGTGGCAGGCAGCCCGCCGTCCTCTCCGCTCTTGCAACTTCAGAACCCAGAGCTCGTTCTCGACGGGTCGTTCCTGCTCACCGTATTTCATCGTGCTGGATGCCGTCCAGCCCTGCATCCGGGCGGAAAGGAAAGGGTGCTCGCTTCCCGCCTTCCCGGGAGCACGCCCGTGACCGGGTCGCCCCAACGGCGTCCCGGGAACCCTGTGTCCTCAGGCTCAGCCGGACAAGTCCCCCTGCCACCGCGAACGGCTCCTCTGCCGACCCCCAGCCCTTGCTCCGGGGCGGCACGCGCCTGCCTCGTCTTCGGTTTGGATCTGTTGTTGTTGACCTTCCTGCGCGAACCTTGCTCTCCCGCGTCCCCCAAGTCCTCCGGCCGGCCGGACTCTCCACGCCTGGCAGCGCCTGGCACCCGCCGCGCCGGGGCTGAGACCCGGCCCGTGCCAGGCGCCGCCAGGCAGCAGCCGCGCTCTCCGGCCGCGCCGCCCGCCGCGCTCTCCGGCCACACTGGTGGGCAGTCTTCCAGCCGTCGCCCTTGGGTCCCCGGGGGCTTTCCAGAGGGACAGGGAAGGTGAAAGACACAGGGGGCGGGGCCTGCGGCTCCGGGGCGGGGCGGTGGGAGGAGCCTCCGGGGCGGATCTGGGTGGAGAGAGGGGCCGGGCGAGCCGGCGATGGAGGGTTGGCCACGCAGGCGCGGGGGGCCGTGTCGAGAGCCCCACGCGGGAGCCTCGGGAGTCCCCAGTCGCCGCTTCTCACTTCAGCGGAGAAGGGGGCTGAGGCCGGGAGGGAGCTAATAAAGAGTGAATGCGCTGCAGCCGCCGTGGCGGCCGGAGTCAGCCCGAGCGACCCCGGAGCGGTGCGCCCGGGCGGCGGCGAGGGGAGGCGGCTCGCCCGCTGCCTCCCACCCGCCCCTCTCCTCTCCCTCTGCCTCCAGCTGGTCCCAGAGCCCGGCTCGGGCCGGCCCCTCTGCCCCCATCCCGCAGCCCGCCACCTCCTCCGCGTCCCCCGCGCGTCACCTAGGGCGCCCCGCACTGCCATGGGGTAGGGTGGGGGCTGCGAGGCGCGCCGAGGACCAGCCCAGCGGCGCCGGGCATGGGGAGCGCGCTGTGAGCCCGCAGCCCGGGAGGACGCGGGAGCTGCGGGGACGGGCGCGAGGAGGAGGCGGAGAGGAGCCGAGGGAGGGAGAGGAGGGGGCGAGGGAACAGTGAAGCTGGGAGGAGAAGGCGGCGGAAGGTGGGGATTGATGCTTCTGTTTTTTGTTGCCGCTGCTGCCCTCGCGCTGGGAGGCGAGCCGGAGGGAAGGCGGTGGAGAGATGATTGCAGAGTTGGTGAGCAGCGCGCTGGGGCTCGCCTTGTATCTCAACACCCTGAGTGCGGATTTCTGCTACGATGACAGGTAAGGGGGGTGCGTGGGGGACTCCGCGGTGGCTTCCCGGGCTTGCCGCTCTCCGGCTGCGAGTGCCTAGGTTGGGAGGAACGCGCTGCGCACCTGAAGCTGTGGGCGACACGTAAACATTGACACCTACTGCAAGCCCCAGGGATGCGAGCGCGCTGGGCGGGCTGAGCGAGTTTCCGCTCGGAGTTTGCTTCTCGGCTGTTGCCAGACGCTTAAGTTTCTTAGCGGAAATCCAGGCAATTTGGGAAACTTGTTTAATGAACGTGCTTTTTTTTTATTTTTTTATTTTAAGTCTTAGGTATTACTTGGTGCAACAAAAGCACATTAAGCGATTTTACGTCTGGGCTGGAAGGAAGCCGCTCCCCGCCCCCTGATAGATCTTCCCCGTAGCGTTTCCTTTTATTGATGGGACACTTTTATTTCCTGAACTTAAAACACACGTTTGACAGTTGCCAAAATAGCGTAGAGGGAGATCGCACTGTGCTTCAACTCTCCCTTTCGACGTGTACCGTTACTTTACTTTGAGCCCAGCTCCCCCAGGCTCCCTAGCCAATCGATGGGGCAGGACTTGATAACAGCCTTGGCTTTCCTGCCTGTTGGGCGGTTTTACTTGGGAAGTGAGTGAGCCTTTGTGCTAATTGGGGACAAGAGATGCCCCTGGGACTGAAGTTGTCTTCTGCATTTGGGTGATTTGGGTGGCTAATGAGACCTGAACTGTGTTGTCAGAGGAACTGCATTGATTTCTGGAAAGTGTCACAGTTGTGCTGGTATCTCTGCTTATTTTTTAAGCGTTGTTAGTGTTTAGAAACTGATGAAAAGCTCCAATAGCCATTAGGGAAAATTCCAATTTGTGTCTTTCCGGTGACTTAATGTGATTACAATTAAAACAGATGCATAATTAAAATATATTAGGGAGAACAGCACGCTTGGCTAAACTTATTAACCGTCCTGGGGTGTTTCATGCTCCATTGAAATTAAACCATCCAAAAAGTGAGCACAGATTTACTTTGACAGGTTTTCAGCAGCCTCTCTGGGCTATGGAAAGTGAATGGATCCCCAGGGTTAGGGCGCGACAGTGAGTGAACTTGAGCAGAGTGGCTGATAGCGAGAGGAAGTGAGGGCAGCATCTTCTGGTGGTAATTAGCCGAGTGCTGTGTTCTCCTGAGTGCCCGCACTCCTGCGCAGAGCGTGTTCACGGATATGTGCCTTAAATCCGCCCACCTTGCTTTGCATCCATGGGTCTCTTAGGAAACCCCTGGTAATAAGTGCAAGAACATTCAGCAGACCCTTCGTAATGCATTTCACGCAGCGTCTTTCAGAGGCTAGTTGATAGGAAGCTGCTGATAGACATAAAGTTTTCCTCAACTTTTAATGTGTACTGCTTTCCGAAGTTACACTACATACTCTGGGAAGCGAATTCTGTCTAAGAGTGACGTGAGCTGCTTCTCTTCTCAATTTGATAGAATGGTGCACCTGCTCTTTCTAGGGTGTTGCTCAATAATTCTCGATTCCAAAGACGAGTGACTTTCAGGGATGACTTTGTGCAGTTATTGGTTCTGTTGGGGACTGTTTGGATAGTGAGGATTTAAACCAAGAGTATGGTGTTCCTATTAAGGAGAAGAAACTTACTGTAACACAGTCACTGTGCTAGACCACTGTGATAAACCGCGCGTTCCTGTTGCGTGCTGCTCCTAATTGCTGCCTGTTTCTTAGAAGAGTTCATGTCAGAAGAAACCATTGACAGTTAAGAATAAAACTATGTGAGTACATTTTTCTATAGGTCTGTGCTCTTGGAGCATCATTCCCAAGTGTTAGGACTGTAACTTTGTGAGAATGGCGTGTGATGATAAATTAGTTGTCCTCTGATCGTTGGCAATTGTTATCAGTTCTTCACATGCTGTAGGTCAAATGACTTCTCTTTCCTAGTTACACAGATGAATTTGGTGTGATGATTTGCCCATATGCTCAATACAATAAGTGGACATTATATACTGAGTTATACTTTGCTACACTCTAAAAAGTACATTTCTCTGATTTCTTAGAAGCACAGTTGCATATTGAATCACGTTCTGTTAAGATTATGAAGTCTGCAGAGTAACAACCTTCATTTTTATGTATGCTAGAAATTATGAGACACCTATTCACAGGAGCATTGAGCTTATTTGTTGTGTGCACAGTGTGATAGAGTGAATCATTGCCAAGGAGCACTGTACATTGTGGCTTTTCAGATATGTTTTCTATCCAACTTCACTGGTGTATGAAGGGGGAGAGGAGCTGGGGAGCACAGTGGAAACCCTAGGATGAGGATAATGTGTTTATTTCCATGACTCTGTTTGTGCCTGCAATGATTGACATTTCTGTTGCTTAAGCTGCATCTGTGGATTCTGCTGTCCCCCAGGAACTTGTGTGGAATACAGTCCTGTGAGGAGAGGCCCATGCTGGTCATGAAGAGAGCAGCACTCCAGGAGGGAGATGGCTCCTAGTGCCTAGCTTACCTCACTAGCCCCTGCCTCTGCATTTGGACTGGAAGAGCCTGGCATTTACTTTAGCAGGGCCTTATATTACTTTAGCTTAAACATTATTACTGTGGTACTTCTCAAAGTTATCATTTCCTTTAAGTATAGTGATCAGGTTTACTTTATAAACTCTCTATATAATTACTTTCAATGTTTGATGTAGCTTGGTTGAAATTAAGTGGTAACATGAAACTTTCTTATAGCAAAACCTATTTCCCTATGGTAAAATTTAATATTTTACGAGTGTTTCTGTGCTAAACTTGAGAATACACATATGATGTGATGAAATAGTGGACGCAAGGAGAATTCAGCCTCTGATGAATATGCATCTATAGGTTGCAGCTTCATCCTCCTTTCCCTTGCTTTCCATCTAGTATACCAACAGTATTGAGTCTTGAGTGGTGGTTAGAGTAAAATTGGAATTAGGAATATGTCATCTTTGCCAAATTTTAAGTCATGTAGTGTGTAACCCCTTGAAGGATCCTCTCTTATTTTCTGGAATAATATGGTATTTGGGTCAGTGGAAAAAACTTGCTGACCCCAAATTCTCTGCTCTCTTCTGTGTCTGTTGAGGGTGGCATGGCGTCCTTTCCCCTATCTCCTTTTTAAAAATACAGTCCCAAGTTTCTCTCGGAGATAACACCAGCAGGGGAGTCAGCTTTCTTCAAATAAAAGTGAATGGTGTCTATTGTTTTGCAGTCTCTATTTTCATTGTGCACATATCCAGTTGCTGACATGCCCTCTATGATACTGCACAAGTCAATTAAATATATAGACAAAACGATAAGTAAATGCTGCTCCTCTGTGCTTTTAATTCTCACATGAGTTTGAAAAACAGACAATTTGGGCTTCTGGAAGTGGAAAATATATTTGTGGTTCCTTTGAAGATATTCTTTCCTTGCCTGTTTTGTGTTTACGTGATTATTAATGTTACCTGTAGGTCTCTTTGCCATTCTGTTGTGCAATAAATGTGTGAAACCTGGAAAAACAACTCCGTGCTCCCATTTCTACTCTTGGATTAAAATTACCCAAAACTCTCAGTAGCATGTTCATAGTTTAGTTTTTCATTTGAGTATAAATGTAAATCTAGGTTTTTATAGAAACATTAGTTAAGATTATCTTCATAATGAGTTTGATAGTATTTTAAATGAAGGAATGGAAAATTTAAGGCATATTAACAGTTTCTTAAAAACATGCTTTTTTCCCTAAAGATATTCAGCTATTCCTTGTACTTGATCTTTTTTTTTTTTTTAGGATGTATTTATTTTACTTGAAAGTCAGAGTTACACAGAGAGAGAAGCAAAGGAAGGGAGAGAAAGAGAGAGAGAGAGAGAGAGAGAGAGTCTTCCACCTGCTGGTCCACTCCTCAAATGGCTGCAGTGGTCAGAGTTGCACTGATCCAAAGCCAGGAGCCAGGAGCCTCCTCCGGGTCTCCCACACAGGTGCAGGGGCCCAAGAACCATCTTCCACTGCCTTCCCGGGCCGTAGCAGAGAGCTGGATCGGAAGTGGAGCCGGAAGTGGAGCAGCCGGGCCTTGAACACCGTGACCATATGGGATGCCGGCACTGCAGGTGGTGGCTTTACCAGCTATGCCACAGCGATGGCCCCTGTACTTGATCTTTTAATGTTACTGTTCGTTTGTGTTTTTGACCTGGAATGCTAAGAATCCATTAGGAAATGATCAATCTCTCTGTTAACTTATCTTTAAGAAGTGTCCTCTAATAGATTTGCCTTGGACCAGTCTGGGATTGTTATCTGCAAATTCCAGAATATGTAATCACTGCCTGATATTTAGTGAAAGCATGTTGAGGAAAAATTCTCAAGAATTGTTAAACAAGGGGGAAATTTTCTTTGTATCAAAGCTTGTCTTAATAGTTTATTATTGGAAGAAGCCACTGTGTGGACACCTATTATTTTACTCTTTATTTTCTCTAGTTCATAATACACTGAAAAACTGCGATTGTATGCCATTTATAGTTTATGGATTTGTTTTATTTGGTATGCTATTTTCTAGCAAAATTTTGATTGCTTAAACAAATCTATTTGAAAAAGGTTCAGTTTGCTATTGTGAACTAGTACATCTCTTATCAATCAGTAAATATGAAAACCAGTGAAGTCAGTATGCAGCACTTTGCACACCTCCATTGAGCCTGTCACATGGCATTTATCATAGCAAATGACCCAAATACAGGCACTGAGAGGACAGGTACAAATGCCAAAAGGAAAGCTGCTTGCCAGCCATCTGTCCCTTCGTTGTTTTCATACACACACACACACACACATACACACAGGATTATTAATTTACATTGGTGATTCTGTTAACTGTTGTCTTGCTATATGCACCTAGTTTTTTTGAGCTAATATGGCCCTGTGGTAACACTGAATTCTGAAACAGCACCAAGATTTTGGATTCCAACCTGAGTTAGAGGCACACTTTGTTTTTCTGATCCCTTTGTTGTGGCTCACACACTAAGAGTACTTGCTTAAGACGCCTGACGGTACAGCTGTTTATCAGAAGCCAGGGGTGTGTTTTCTCTAAAGCAGGCACCTTCAGAACATACTGTTAGGAAAGGACACAGATGACCCTTACGGCACTCTGTGGCTGGCGAATCTACTTTCTTAGAACTGTATTATTCTTACCCAGAGTGCTTTTCATGTAGTAACATTCGTGTTGGTTCTCTTGTCAGAGCTAAGACTTATATCAGCTTTGTGTGCTTACATTTTTATCATGAGAGAGATGGGGGGGGGGAGAGGGGAAGAGTAGAGAGAAAGAGAGAGAGAGAGAGAGAGAGAGAATGAATCTTCCATTTACTTGTTTACTCCCCAAATGCCCACAATTGCTGGGACTGGGCCAGGTTGAAGCCAGGAGCCAGGAATTCAGTCTGGGTCTCCCATGTGGGTAGCAGGAAGCCAAGTACTAGAATCCACCTGCTGCTTTCTAGGGTGTACATTAGTGGGAAGCAGGAATCCAGGGAAGAGCCAGGACTCGAACAGTATGGTGTTTCAAGTGGCCTCTTACCCACTGTGTTGTACTCTGTTACTGTCTTCAAAACGTGCAAGTGTGGCAGCCCTGAAGGAAAGGCCAGTGGATTATCCACTAGAAAGACTGGTGAGTAGCTGTCCTCGTTTAGCACCATTTTTTTTTTTTTTTTTTTTTTACAGTGGAGGAACCTGTGAGGACTGCATCCCCTCTGTCTTTCAGAGTATGAAAAAGGCGTAATCTTTTGAATAATCACAGGTGCAGTGATGCACAGTGCTATAGGGTTTCTTTGGAGATGTGATTTGGAGATGTGCTCCTGAAGAATAAATTGCTACATTCAGTAATTCACTAATGAGTACTCTCAGTACGAAATCCATGTGCTGCAGCTGTTTGCCCTTGCTAGGGGCATCCCACCAGACAGTGTCTTATCCTCTCTGTACTTAGCAGGGGCTGGAAAGTCTAAAGGTGCTAGGTAGAATTTCCCTTGAATGCGTTTCTTTTTCATTATCTTTTCTTATGCATCTTTCTTTCTTTCTTTCTTTCTTTCTTTCTTTCTTTTTTTTTTTTTTGACAGGCAGAGTGGACAGTGAGAGAGAGAGACAGAGAGAAAGGTCTTCCTTTTTCCTTTGGTTCACCCCCCAATGGCCGCTGCGGCTGGCGCGCTGTGCCTGGCACACTGCACTGATCCGAAGCCAGGAGCCAGGTGCTTCTCCTGGTCTCCCATGTGGGTGCAGGGCCCAAGCACTTGGGCCATCCTCCACTGCCTTCCCGGGCCACAGCAGAGAGCTGGCCTGGAAGAGGAGCAACCAGGACAGAATCCAGCGCCCCGACAGGGACTAGAACCTGGGGTGCTGGTGCCGTAGGCAGAGGACTAACCTATTAAGCCGCGGCGCCAACCATGCATGTTTATTTTCATTGATACTCATATTCTTAAACTTTTACCAGGGCGCCAGTGCTGTGGCACTGCAGCACCGATATTCCACATGGGCACAGGTTCGGGTCTCGGCTGCTCCACTTCTGATCCAGCTCCCTGCTAATGTACTTCAGCTTGGGCTCCTGCACCCATGTAGGTCAAGACCTGGAAGAAGTTCCTGGCTCCTGGCTGATGTGGCCATTTGGGGAGTGAAACAGTGGATGAAGATTCTGTCTCTCTCTGTCTCTTTCTGGCTCTCCTTCTCTCTCTCTGTAACTTTGCCTTTCGAATAAATATGTCCTAACATAAGACAAAACAAAACAAAATTTTTTTCCTGGGATTCTGTTAACTTTTCTCCCATAACATTGGCCCTAAGATACATGGTAGGTGGTTTGTCCTGGCCTTATTTTGGCCTGGTGCTCAATGATGTTCTGTTCATAGATGTGGAAGCTTTGGATTGCCTCTCCCAATTGCGCCCATCCTCATTTTCTGGTCAGTTGTTTTCCATGGAGTTCTGCACTGGCTGAACTCTTGCTGAATTAACTATATTTGCCTCAGCTGATCAGAGGAGTTGAAGACTCTTGCCTAAGAGATGTTTTTGGTCATATCTTCTGGATAATTATTTCCAACAAGATGTCACACTATCAATTTTTATCGATCCCTCTTCCTCTCTTTTATCTCTCTGACATTTAGCTTTTCAGTCACATTTGTCAGTTTCTCTGCTAGTCAAGCTCTCTAAGATGAAAGGTATAAATTTTCCTTTCAGTCTTTTAAAATCTTTTTGGAATACTTTTTTAGATTTACTATTACGAACTTTTGTCTTCACAGATAATTGGGAAACAAGTAAACCCCTGTGTACACAGGAGAATTTTGAAGAAGGCAGGAACACTGAAATGCTGGTTTTCAAGATTCAATGCAAAAAGTTGCTATCATGTTTTTAATTTATTTAAGATTATTTCATAAGATGTAGAAAATTTGAAAAACTAGAAATTATTTTTCTTTTTGAATTAAAAAAATTGTAAGGTTTATTTTTGTTTATTTTAAAGGAAAAGTTAAAGAAGAAGAGGAGAGGGAAGGAGAGAGTGAGAGAGATCTTACATCCCCAAATGGCTGCGATGGCCAGGGCTGGGCAGGTTGAAGCCAGGAGCCAGGAGCTTCTTCCAGATCTCCCACATGGATGTAGCAGCCCAAGCACTTGGGCCACTTTCTGCTACTTTCCTAGGCCCATTAGCAGGGAGCTATATCAGGACTGGAGCAGCCAGGTTTCAAACCCTTACTCATTTGGGATGCAGGTGTCACAGGTAGCAACTCTACCCACTATGCCACAATGCTAGTCTCAAATTTATTGCTCTGAAGATCAGAGAGAGATACTTTGATTTGCTTGGTCTATAAAATTAATATGGAAAAGAGAGAAGATTTGAAAATTCTAACTCTGGCTTTAGATTCCATGTTCTTGTGGAACTGAAATGATTCTATGTTTAGTTCCTTCTTTGAAGCTTATGCATGAACCACATTGCTTGAGCGTGGGACTGTATTGTTTTAGAAGTACTTTAGAGTTTGAGAGAGATGCTGTTTGCTTATGATGATTTGCTATAGGCTTTTGTTGTTGTTGTTAAAGATTTATTTATTTATTTGAGAGGCAGAGTTACAGAGAGGCAGAGAGAGAAAGAGAGAGGTCTTCATCTGTTGGTTCACTCCCCAGATGACCACAGCTGCCAGAGCTGCACTGATTCAAAGCCAAGAGCCAGGAGCTTTTTCCGTGTCTCCCAAGTGGGTGCAGGGGCCCAAGGACTTGGGTCATCTTCCACTGCTTTCCCAGGCCATAGCAGAGAGCTGGATTGAAAGTGGAGCAGCTGGGACACGAACCCGCTATGCCACAGCGCCGGCCCCTGCCATAGGATTTTGTTTTCTTTATTTCTTTGCTGGGGCATTTGTGATGTCAGAATGCGATGTGGTATGTAGTGTGTCAGAGCATGTCAAGGTGACTGGCTGAATTATATGATTTGTTTTATGAAGCACATATTAGTATCTTTGAAATAGTGGCTGCGTGCTAGGTGTTGTGATCAAATAAAATGTTTCTGTCAAATCCTTTTTATGGAATTTATTGTAATACATGTGTCAGTATTCCTCATGAGTATCATTTTTTTTTTTTTTAAATAACAGCTTACTCCATGTGTATGATCATGGCTTATTTAATTAGGAAACAATGTATAAAGACATAGCCTTGAGGTGGAGGAATTGATTGAGATTTGCAACTGTGAAAAATTCACAAGTTTGATAATGGAAGTACTTTCTTCCTAATTGTGATTCCAGAGATTATTGATTTCTTTAGAAGTAGAAGATTTTGACTGCACTACCCTAAGAATCCTCACTTGGCATCATTTAAGTGTAGTTTAACTTCAAAGGCTGTGTTATTTGCTGAAGAGTGGCCACTGGGGCGCAATATGGCTCTTGACATTGTGAACAGTGTTAAATGAGGGGACTGAAGTATTTCAAACAGCCATGTTTCAACATTGTTTAAAAATCCAGTGGGAAGCATGGCAGTCCATAGAACCCTGCATACTTGGAATTCTTTGGGTATTAATTTTACAGTCAGTTCACAAGTTTATTTCTTACAAAACAAGAGGTTTTTTTTTGTCTTTTTAAAGAGATGAATGAGGCTAATACAGTTTTTACAGCTGTGTTTTATGAAATTTTGTTGTCTTCTTTTTAATTGCTTAGAAGTGTGCCATAAAGAGACTGAATGGATGCAAACCATGGCCCTAATTTTTGTTTTCAATGTATCACTTAGGTTATATGTCGATGCTAAGGACCTTGTTGTAAAGTTTTTGCTTAGTGACCTTCTATTGTAAACTCAAGATTGTAAAACTCATCTTTGAGCGAGGCAGATAAGTGAAAACACTTTGCAAAAAGTAAACATCTTATTTTTGTAAATTTCCAATTAGTTCCATAATGAAAGCATGTCTACCCTGCTTTCTCTCTGTTAGTGGTGTCTCTTGCCTTACCTGTGAGCTTCAGTGGTTGAACTCTTTAGTGAGGCTCCTCCGGAGGGAAAGAGGATTTACTGGATACCAGTGCCTGTGGAAGTGACATCGCTGCTAATTGGGTCATCTGCGGGGGGTGCCTGAGGTTGTGGCTGCAGAGGCTACATTCACAGGCTTGGCTGTTTTGCTCAGTTTGGGCAGGGTGCTTGTCATTACAGAACTGTTCTGGGGAAGGGGGTCTCTGGGTAGGGCTGGCAGCTGCAGTGAGCTTGGACTGGTTCCTCTGGGACATTCCTCATTTGTTTTTGAACTGCTTTTTGGCTACTTCTACTTTCCCATCTTCAGGATTCAAAAAATACTATACATACTGAGCCTGCTGCCTTTGATTGTTAAAGATGTGTTAAGGTAGAGCGCTTGGGTCCAAATATTTTTTCAAATATAATTCCTTTAGAACAGGTCACTCTCTTCTTCCCTGAAAAAATTAATTATAGGCTGCCTCTCCCAGATCAATTGAAAAGAGCTCATTTTGACAAAGCAAGCTATGACAAATTTTCCAACTATGAATTTCAGGAGAAAAGTTCTTAGATGATGAAGAAGCTTAATCAGAGAAAAAGACATTTTTATTTGCAGAAATAGGCCCTTTGGAGGGAGGCAATTATTTATAGCTGATGTGAAAAGCTGATATACCTAAATTCATTTGGTAAACTGCACTTAAAGTAGGAAGATTGTCCTTGTTATTTTACTGAAACAAACAAAAAACCTGATACTGAATTGTGTCACTGAATTTGTATTAAAGAAACAAGATTTTGCCACTTAACCCTCTCCTATAGGAATATGTACTGATTTAACCAAAGAAAATGAGTTTGGGATTTGAATAAAAATTATTAAAGACACCAGTGTGCTGAAATGACCAACTGTAGTTTTCTATGAATATCTATCTTTTTAAAATATCTTGTTCAAACGGATCTCTTTAGAATTGCTTCCTCCCACTTTTATATTTGATCTTGTTTGATTCATGTAAAAGCAATTGTATTGCTTGCTTTTGTTCCATATAGAACAGAAGATAAAATTTCACTTTTTAAAAACCTCTTTTATGCCATCGACCTTAATAATGCAAACTATTTCTATGAGAAAAATGTTGGTGGTTACTTTTAAATTGTGCTCCAGGTACGAAGTTGAGGATGTCTGTGACAGCCAATTGGGTTTTATACCTGGTCCTGTCTTGTAACTTGCCTCCGTACAAATGGATAATTGACTTTTAAAAATCTTTGAGTTCACTCACCTCAAATTCCCATTTTTTTGAAACTAGATGAATCTTCTCATGGCTCTCCTGAAGAGACAGTGAGATGGGCCGCTTGCTGGTTCTCTTTCTATGTATGTTTCTAAATCAGAGCTTCCCAAATTTCACTCTATTTATTTTATTTATTTATTTATTTTTGACAGGCAGAGTGGACAGTGAGAGAGACAGAGAGAAAGGTCTTCCTTTGCTGTTGGTTCACCCTCCAATGGCCGCTGCGGCCGGCACATCTCGCTGATCCAAAGCCAGGAGCCAGGTGTTTCTCCTGGTCTCCCATGGGGTGCAAGGCCCAAGCACTTGGGCCATCCTCCACTGCCTTCCTGGGCCACAGCAGAGAGCTGGCCTGGAAGAGGATAGAATCCGGCGCCCCAACCGGGACTAGAACCTGGTGTGCCAGCACTGCAGGTGGAGTATTAGCCTATTGAGACGCGGCGCCGGCCCAAATTTCACTCTATAGGAGAATCACCTGGGGTTACTAAAATGCAGATTCAGGGGACCTGCAATGCAGTGGTGCAGAGCACCCCATCAGGAGCACCAGGTCAAGTCCTGGCTGCTCCCATTCCCATCCAGCTTCCTGCTGATTTTTCCTGGAAAGGCAGTAAAAGTTGGCACGAGTACATAGACCTCTGCAGCTGTGTTGGTGACCGGGGTACAGTTCCTGTCTCCTGGTTTTGGCTTGGCCCAGCCCTGGCAGTTGCAACCCTTTGGGGAGTCAGACAACAGACAGAAGATACCTCTTTGTCTCTCTCTGTCTTTCTCTTTTTCTCTGATGCCCTCTCTTTCAAACCAACCAACCAACCAACCAACCTTTAGAACCGCAGATTCAGAGGGCAAACTTTTGGCATAGTGGTTAGGCTGCCTCTTGGCAGAGTGCCTGAGTTAGAGCCCCAGTTCCAGCTCCTGACCAGTTTCCTGCTAATGCACAGCCTGGGAGGCAGTTGGTGATGACTGAAGTTCTTAGGTCCCTGCCACCCATGTGGGAAGCCCTGAATGATTTGCCAGAGCCTGGCCCAACCCCAGAATGAGCCAGTGGATGGTAGTTGTCAGTCTTTCTCTCTATATATAGTGCATGTCTGCATTTCAAATAAGCAAAAATGTTTAAAAAATTAAAAAAAGTTGAAAATTAAGATGTAGTGTTCCCTAGAGTCTATTTGCAGATTCATAGAGCAGACTGCTTAATGAGGCCCTGTTTCATGTAATGTAGTAAATGTTTAAATCTCAGTGTGTATTGCAGACTTTGCAAAGGCTACCAAAATTTCAGAGTTGAAGATGAGGTGTTTCTCTTCTGTGTTTGAGTTTAGCCAATTTATTTCCTCTCTTTCTATTTCATTTTTCTTCTCAATGACATCTTCTTTAAGCTGATCATGCGAGTTTGAGTTATTGGTGAGATTTTGGAAAGGTGGAGAGCCTATTGAAATTCTTGGAGGCGATTTGTGTTGAAATATTTGTTGTCATCTCATATAGCAGTATCATCTCTAACATTGCTATGGAGACACATATTGGATTCTGATTTTGACAAATAAATAAACTGACACAAAATTGCCGTGGGCTTATGACTTGAGTACGTTCTGATGCCTAACCGGAGTCTCTAGTGTCGGTGTCTTTATTGGTTTGTGCTTTTGTTGACTTTCCATTCTAAGGAAACTTTGTCTGCGTTATATGAAAACTTTATAGACTTCAGACAGGTGGCAAAATGTAAGGATATAAATATCTGAGACTATGGAAGATAAACATTGATTAATGATATTCAGGCATTGGGTGATGCTGTTGTATGTATCTACATGTAATTAGAAGTGCATGGGCGTGTAGGCGCATTTTTTAACTTGGTAAACTAACCCTTAACCTTCAGGCAACATGGGGATTGTCTGAAGAGATGAGTGTTCTATATTTCTGAAGTTTCAAGTTCCAACTTAGTAGAGATCCTTACAAAAAGATTTGTTCTAAAGTGTTATACTTTCTCTGATCTTAAAATACTGTATGTGCTGTGTCAGAGTGTCGCAAATGAACAGTTGACCAAGATAAAAGATTGGAGTTTTAGTACTGTGTTGACACTGCACTAGGCACTCCTCAGCTCTCTTGAACTCAGTATGTTCTTTGAATTTTCGTTTTGTATTGGAAGAGAGAGAGAGGGAGAGAGAAAGGGAGGGAGGGAGAGAGAGACAAAGAGAAATCTGCCTTCTATTGGTTCACTTCCCAAATGCCCCACAATAGCCAGAGCTGAGCCAGGCTGAAGCCATGAACCTGAAACTCCATCCAGGTACCCCTGTGGGTGTCAGGGACCCAAGTGCGAGGGCCACCATGTGCTGCCTCCCAGGATGTGTATTAGCAGGAAGCAGGAATCAAGAACTGGAACTGGGATCCAAATTCAGTCACTGACCATGGATGCAGGATGTAGGCATCCCAAGTGGTGTCCTAACCACTGTGCAAAACAGCCTCTTCTGAACGCAGTAATTTAATTGATCACCAAGTGAAAATAATAACTGCTGACTACAGAGTGAGGATCAGGTGAAGCAGTGTGATGCATGGTCTCTGATTTTACAAAGCCGTCCTGTGCCGGCACCGCGGCTCACTAGGCTAATCCTCCACCTGCGGCGCCAGCACACCAGGTTCTAGTCCCGGTCGGGGCGCCGGATTCTGTCCTGGTTGCCCCTCTTCCAGGCCAGCTCTCTGCTATGGCCTGGGAAGGCAGTGGAGGATGGCCCAAGTGCTTGGGCCCTGCACCCCATGGGAGACAGGAGAAGCACCTGGCTCCTGCCTTTGCATCAGCACAGCCCGCCAGCCGCAGCGCCCTTTGTGGGGTGAACCAACAGTAAAGGAAGACCTCTCTCTCTCTCTCTCTCACTATCCACTCTGCCTGTCAAAAAAAAAAAAAAAAAAAAAAAAAAAAAAGCCGTCCCGTGCAGTCATTCGCTTAGATATGAAGTAGGCTGCATCGGAGTACTGATGACTCAGCTGATCACAGTATATTCAATACCTGCTCTCCTCCCCTGAGAACAGAGCTGAGTTCCACTTCTCACTGATGTTGACGTCATCTCTCTGGTCTGTAACTGAGCTACCGCTGCCTGTGCTTCTGACATTGACTGCCCTCTTCCCTCTACTCCACGCCCAGTTGCTACTTATAGTCTGTACCCTCTTGTGGCCAGCCATCCCCAGTCTCATCACATAAGCAGGTCTTGTGCTCTTCTATTCCTTTGCTGTTGATTTCCTGTGTTTCCAGGCTGTGGGCATGAAGGCTTGTTTTGAATAGACATTTTGACCAATCTGTTCACTCTGTTCCTTCTGCTGGGTGAAATGACCAATTACAGTGCATCTGATAGAAAGAATCTTTGATACGTTGCCTCTGCTTGGCAGGGCTTGTTTCTCATAGTCACTCTCTTCTTTGACAACACTTTCTTTTTCTGGGGTATATTAGTATTCAGAGCAGTTCTGGTGGCCTGGTGATTCACAAGGCCATTTATCAGATAAGTTGAAATTTTCCTGCATTGAAGTGTTTGTGTTAATCAGTTGCATATTGAGAATTTACAGTAAGCGTGTGTAGCACATGTACTGGATGACAGAATCTGATACTTAAACCTGGAGAGGCATTTTTGGTAGCTATAAAATATGTCTTTCAGTTAGATCGTTTTAAGCAAGTGGGATGGCAAAGAGTAAAGATCCCAAGACCTTTGAAAAAGATGATGTAGAGATTTAATCCCAGAGCTGTTGCTTGCTAATGGTGTAATTCTGATTGTGTTAAAACTCTTTTAGCCTGTGTTCACTAATCTATAGAATGAGGATAATAATATGTAGTACATGAAGTTATTGGAAGAATTTAATGTTAAGTGTTGTCTAGGATATTTATTAAATATTTCTCTTAAACAAGAAATGAGTCACTAACTATTTCCAGTAGTATAAAAATCACTAGATAGTAATATCTGAAAATATTATGAGATATGTAGGAATTTTTCCTGCAAGAATGCAAAAACTTAAACTTATTTCTAGTAATATTTAACTTGATATTTCAGATAGATCCGAGGTCACCTAAAGGGTTCCGGTAAATTCTAATAATTAATAATTTTAGAATTTAATTGCATCCTGAAGCTTGGAGAAATGATACTGAAACTTAAGTGTTGAAAAACACGTTTGCACATGCTTTAGTGTACGTGAATGGGTACACATGCAGAGCTTGCTAATAAATTGTATATACTTCATTAGAAGTACACATGAAAACTGCAGAGAGTGTTTGGCCTAGCCATTGAGACGCTCTTTGGGACACCCGCATCCCCTATCAGAGTGCCTGGGTTTTAAGACCAGCTCTACTGCCTATTGATTATAGTTTCCTGCTAATGTGCACCCTCGGAGTTGGCCGGTGATGGTTCAAGTAGTTGGGTCCCTGCCACTCACAGGGGAGACCCAGATTGAGTTCCTGTCTCTTGGCTTTCTCTTGGCCAAGGGGACACATTTGGGGAATGAATCAGTGGATAGAAGACCTCTGTCTGTATGTCTGTATATGTCTCTTTCTGTTTCTCTGCCTTTCAAATAAATACATGTACAGATGTACAAAAAAGATATAAAAACATAACTGGAATCATTCTATATTCTCTGCCATAATTTGCTTTCTTCTTTTAAATTGGATAATGTGATATATAGGAACATATGCAAAATTATATATTTTTTAGCATCCTGTAAGAAAGACTCCACTATGTGATGTATGTTAGACATTGAAATATCTTTCACAATGAAAATTTGCATTTACTTTTTGGAAACACTTGTTTTGTGTTCAGAGTTGGCCTAAATTTCAGGAACACTTTTATGTAGCCCTTGTTTTACAAGGGGAAGAATTGAATATAAAAGCCCTGTTTGAAACGTTTTCCAGAAAGCTTGTTCTGTCACTCACGCATTTGCACTCTCACTAGAACCTCCAGCTTGCATTAATTTATTTACAAGAGCATCTGCATCTGAGGATATTGATCTCTCTCCTAATTAAACTAGAGCTTTCACATGTTTACTTAACATTTTTCTAGTGATTCCCTATGCAGAGAATATGAGTTACCATAAAACATTAATGCTTCTTGCTTTTCCCTCCCCCAGAAAAAGGAAAACTTCTCCGCTAAGTGTTGGTCAGTTAAGTGTGTGTAAGGTGACCCCTTATCATATTGGCGTAGGGCTTTCTCCTTCAAGTTAGGGTGTGGCTGTGATTCCTCTGGGTTCCTTCCAGTGCAGAACAGATCACAATTTTATATTGATGGATTTGGATTCATTTGGCCAAGAAATATAATTGACATGTGCCATTCTGGGGTAATTAATAATGTTTTAACAAAACATTGGCCGTATCAACACCCATGCGGTGAGAAATGAGGCACATGGACACAACAAGCCGTATCAACCAAAGATGTTTTATCCCAGCCACAACTACCAGTCATTTCTTATGTATTACCTTATCCTCAGTTGGAACATGTACTCTGTTCCTACTGTGAACAAAATTCTAACAGCAAGTGGCAAGCTCCTAAAAAAGAGAACACTTCGGGATCTTGTTGGAGAACAGCCTGTTTTTTTCTAGTGCACATCTGTTCTTTGGAACATTTTTAGAATATTCAGGTGAAAATTCACCCAGTATTTGAATGAACCAGATTCAGTTACTCATGGGTTAAGAAAAATAGACATATGGTTTTTAAGTTATTAAAGCAAAACAATAAGGTATTGCAGGATGGCTGTCACTGGAATTAATGTAAATTAGTATGTGAAACCGATAATTCAAGATCCTGTTAAACATGCATGCAGTTGGTTTTTGCAGCTAAACAAAGGACTAGCCAATTGGATTCCCCAGGTTTTGGAGTTGGAAAGTTAGTGATGTGTTATCTGGGAGAAGGTTAAGTATGCCATCTTTGAAAATGAGCTTTGGTGAAATTGAGATAAACTGATTTGAGGATTTTGCCTCTTTATTATGGTGATTTGTTTTTAGGATGTAACTGATGAACGCTGTGGGGGAAATTTGGAGGAACCTTTTCTTGGTGGGGGAGAAGTCCTGTCGTGAGCCATGTATCCTTATGATTGGAACCTTTGTTCATTGGAACCAGTGCAGCATATGAGCTTCTCGAGGTGACACCAAGACCTGTTGTTAGAATGCAAGTTCTCTGAATTCAGCCGCGTTGGCTGAAGTAGTTCTTTGGTTTTTGTTTTTTGTTGAGTTCTGTGATGATTGTGTGCTAAATGTTTGTTACCAAATAGTGTATTATTTACATATTTTTAAAAGGCTATCATCATAGTAAATACCCATGTGCCCATTTCTGTATACTTAGAACTTGACTTATGAGAATTTTTTTATTTAGTGATATATGAGGAGGTTTATTTTTCAAGTTGAAGTCCAAAAGAAGTAGTAAGTTTAATGTTAAATTGGGCAGTTTATTCATATAGCATATACCTTATAGATTTAAGGATGGAGCATGGATGGCATTTAAAAGTAGAAAGTTATTTGCGTTATTTATTTATTTAAAATATTTATTTGAAAGGCAGAGAGGGAGAGAGAAGGAGAGAGAGGGGAAAAATAGAAAATCTTGCATATGCTGGCTTATCTTCAAATTCCTGTAACAGTTGAGTCTGAATCAGAATGAAATCAGGATCTAGGCATTCCATCCTGGTCTCCCAAG
This sequence comes from Lepus europaeus, assembly GCF_033115175.1. Lineage (NCBI taxonomy): Eukaryota > Metazoa > Chordata > Mammalia > Lagomorpha > Leporidae > Lepus > Lepus europaeus. The sequence continues at coordinate 37,960,756 of NC_084836.1, read as the reverse complement.
TGCATGGCAGGAACCCAAGTATTTGGGTCATCATCTGCTGCTTCTTAGGCATGTTAGCAGGAAGCTGGCTCTGAAGCAGAGGCGAGACTAGACACCATACACTTTGATATGGGATGCATCTAAAGCAGCAGCTTAACCCGCTACACCACCAAGCTTCCCCCCCCCCCATTATTGTTAGATTAAAAAAAAAATGTTTAGTTATTTATTTGAAAGGCAGAGTGGCAGAGAGAGCAGAGAGAGATCTTCCATCTGCTGGTTCACTCCCCAAATGCCCACAATAGCCAGGTCTGGAGCAGGCTAAATCCAGGAACCTGGAACTCCAGCTGGGTCTCCAGCACAGATGGCAGAGGCCCAAGTCAGTGGGCTGTCTTTTGCTAGCACATTAGCAGGAAGCTGGCTTGGGCGTGAAGCAGCTAGGACTTGAACTGGTTCTATGATATCGGATGCTAGTGTTGCAAACAGCAGCTTAACGTACTGTGCCACAGGGCCAGCCCTGGTTATTTTCAATATTTAAAATATATTTTATTTATTTGAGAGGCAGAGAGACAGAGACAACAGCCAGAGCTGAATTTGTAAAATGGATGCAGTGCAGGTAGGTCTCCGTGTGGATGCAGGAACCCAACCACTGAAGGTATCATCACTGCTTCCCAGGGTCTGAATTAGCAGGAAGCTGGAAGCAGGAGCCAGCTCTGCCAGTTGAACCCTTGTACTCTGATGTGGGACTTGGGCATCCTAATAAGAGTCTTAACTGCTAGACCAAGAGCCTGCTTGGAAAATTAATTGTAGTACTAAATATAATCTTACATTTAAATTTTCATTTTTATTTCTTTGTCTCTCCTCAGTGCTTATGAAAACTAGTTAAAAAATGAAGTTAAAAGATTTCCTCCAGATCATGAGATATGAAAAGTATTATTTTAATCTTTTTCTGAGTAAGGGTCAGAGCTTAGGATAAATTTTTTTTTCTTTGAGCATGTTTGAACTCTATATAAAAATAGAGTAAAATGCTTTGCACTGCAGCTTACCTACTGCAGTTGAAGGAAATATTTTGGGTATTTCTGTAGAGTATTTGTCTGAAGGAGTTTACCAGAACAGACTGAAATTAGTAGAAATATGCAAGTAAGTACCACTTGCACTGTAGCTTTATTGAACACTAGAATGGTAGTCTCCCTCAAAATCTTGGGTAAGCAGATGATAATGAAAGTTTCTTTTGTAAATATTATTGGTTTTCATTGACCTCAAGAAAATTTTTTGTATTCCGAGGATTTTTGTCTCAAAAAATTATATCACTTGTACCTAATTCCTTGGTACTTTTCACCAACAAATTGCTAGCTTCTACCAGCATTGGGATTAAAATAAGAAAGAGGTGAATGGAAATTAAGAAAGCAAGAAGAATGATCAGGAGATAATTGGCCTTATAAACATGTCACCCAAAGATTTAATGGTATTTAATAATTATGTTATAGATGGTTTTGTTGGGTGCTGTGAACATGAATTTTAGGGGCCAGAAATGGCTGTTCTTATTAGAAGTGATAGAAAAGGAAAGAGAGGGTATGTTTACCATTTTAAGCATAAAAATATGATAATTCTATTCAAAATTTGAGGGAAAGATTGGAACTTGGTTTATTTTATATTCAGGAAATTAACTCCAGTAGGCATTGGCCTTTGCTAATCAAGTGTTGTATCATTCTTGCATCTCCCTAGAAAGCACCCTTGTCTCAGATCCTTGTTCCATTAGCAAGCATTTGTGAATGTTTAGCTGTGTCAGGACTCCTTTTAGATATGGGGGCCCTAAGGCAGAGGAGGATGTGACCCATAATCTTCAAGAGCTTAAAGTCTGGTGGGGAGACAGCCAAGTAAACAGACAGAAGGTCTGAAATAGAGATGTGCTGATGGCTGTCAATGAGCACAGGAGGGGGCACTTGACCAGACAGCGAGGGAGGGAGGCGCTTTTCAGCAGCTTCTGTTTGAATGGAGTCTTGAAGAACAAGGAAGAATTAGCTTTGTAAAGATGAGCGACAGGGAATAATATTTGGGGAAAATATGCAGAAAGAGAGAAAGGTGGAGCATGGAGCTGGAGGGGGGAGGAGGAAAGGGTGAATTGGCAGGTAGGCGGGAGCAGACTACCTAGGTTCTCTGGTCCGTTTAGGGGACGTGTTTGAAGTGGTGTAAAATAAGAAGCAGAGATCTGAGCAGTGAGTGTAATAGGATTATATTGGCGGATTTTTATTCCCAGTGGTAGTGAGAGTTAAGGTGCTGGGTCTTAGTCCACCTGTACAAGGATGGACTGGGTCCGAGGAAAGGTAAATGTGCCGCTCGCCCGTTCCCCAGCCAAGTCTAGCAAGGACTTAGTCACCTTTTGCATAATAGTACCTTTTATAGCACAAAACTGCAGAGTCATTGGGGCAGGGCTAAGGGCCAACCAATCACTTAAAAAATCACCTTACAGGGGGATTTCTATAGGACCAACCATATGTCTATACACTTGTTACTAGTTTTGTTACCTCCCCTGATGTTGCGCAGCCAATTAGTTTTAGTGGTAAACAACTTTGGATTCCGCCCATCTTACTTCCTCTGGGCGCCATCTTACCTGTCTCCGCACGGCTCCGTTCCCCGCAGCTCGGGCGGGGGCACCCAGGGGCAGCTGCGCATGTGGAGCCCCCGGGCCTGGCCTGGCCTGGCCGCGCTCATGCCCCACATTAAGGTATTGGAAGTATTGGTGTATCAGAAATAGGGATTAAGGAGTCTGACTTCATTTGGTGATTAGCTGAATGTAGGAGATCCGAGGGAGAAGGAGCTAAAGACTTTCTCAGAGTTCTGTCTTGAGCAGGGTGAAAAAGGCAGCACATAGGTAGATCATTGTTTTTTAAACATTTATTTATTTATTTATTTGAAAGAGTTATAGAGAGAGACAGGAAGGAGGGGTAGATGGCTGCAGTGGCTGGGACTGGGCCAGACTGAAGCCAGGAGCCCAGAGCTTCTTCCAGGTCTCCCATGTGGGCGCAGGGGCCCAAGCACTTGGACTATTTTCTGCTGCTTTCCCAGGTGCATTAGCAGGGAGCTGGATCGGAACTGGAGCATCCGAGACTGGACTGGTGCCTGAGACTGGACTGGTGCCTGTATGGGGTGCTGGCACTCCAGGCTGTGGCTTAACCTGCCACAGTGTTGGCCCCCAGTAGGTCATTTTTGCATGAAGAGAGGTGGAAGGTGGAAGGTGGGCTGGCTCTACTTAAGGAGTAAGGGGAGAGGTGAAACGTCAGAACACCAGTGAACACAGACAGGGACATGAAGTGGATGCTAGCTTTGGAGTTTTGTATGCCTGGGTTGCTAAATGGTTGCTACGACTTTTGGGCCTTTATTTTTGCTAGCGTGTGGTTTTGATACTAGTTACTCTTGGTTATCAGTGGCTGTCGTAGTATGTACAGACTGCTGTTAGCAAAATGCCGTATACCCAGTGGCTTACAAGTAACAGACCTCTGATGACTGTGCAGGCCGGGGAGTCCAGGCTGAAGGTGCTGGCAGACTCAGAGTGTGAGGAAGGCAGGCTTCATGGATCCGAGGTGGCTGTCTTTCCGCTGATCCTCAGGCAGCAGGAAGGGCAAGGGAGTTCTCTGGGCCCTCTTTACCGGGCTCTGCCCTCATCCCTCAAAGGCCGCACCTCCAAAAATCGTCACCCTGGGCATTAGGATTTAACACATGAATTTTGGGGGTGGGGGTAAGACATTTAATCTATGGCAGTGACATAAACCCCATTCAGGGAAGTTGCAGAAGTTTACTTACCTGACCCAGTGAGCTGTATGTAATGAAGACGTGAGGACTTTGTTTCTTTCTGTCTCTTGTTCTGGCCACCAAGGTCATGTGGTTGGTGGCAGCCTGGAGTGTTCTCCCTAGTTCTCTCAGAAATGCTCTAGTGGGAACTTGAACGATCTTGACACAGGTCACAGCTCATCTATGAGTCACAGATGGCAGGGGACCGGAGGGGTGCTCTGTCTAGGCCTGGGCCATGGCCTCTGCCTACAGTTGGGCATGCAGGTTGACAGTAAGAGAGTCTGTCTCCTACCGTGTGGGAAAGGTTCATCATAGAACATAGGATTCTCCTAGAAGGAAGGGTATAGTTTTCACCAGAGAGGAGAAGACCATATATGTGCAGGAACCCAAAAAATCTTCCATTCTATTGGTGCTGTTGGTGCCAACTCAATCATAAATGCAACGTTAAGAGTCATGCAGCCTTGGGGGTGGGGTAGAATATGGATATAAATACATGTGTGTGTATTTTAAATTATTACCTCAATTGGGGATGGGTACTACATGGGCCTGAACTACCCTGCACTGCATTTTATAAACAGCCACACCCATTCACTTGTGTTTTGTCTGGGTCTGTTTTCTCTCTACAGTGGCAGAGTTTAGCAGCTGTGACAGGGACCTGGGGGCTTGCAAAGCCTAAAATATTTGCTATCTGGCCCTTGTCCAAAAATGTTTGCCAACCCTTGGTCTAAATGGAGGCACATAGTGTAAAATCTCCTTTGGCACACTTACTGATCCCTCAGAGCCCTTCTGGGCACTCTCAGGGGTTCCCCAACCACAGCTGAGAACCAGGTCCATGGTTTATTTGTTAGGCATTAAAGGCCAAGGTCAGACTTAACAGATGTTGGATTTTACTGACTTCCTTTTCTCTCAGGCCACACTACAATGGGTACCAGGAGACCATTTTTATAGACCTTGACAAACGTGCTGCGTGGGAGACCAGGAGAGCAGTCAGTGACTTGGTGGCATGGACCCCAGGCCACTAGGATGGTTCCGGATTTTATCCCAATGAATCCTTTCATCTTGAGCGAGTTGCTGTGTAGGGGTTTCCAGCAGCACAGCAGCTGTGTGTGCTGGACCCGCCAGCTCCTGTCCTGTGGTCATGACCTACAGGAAGTACCTGCTGTTTCATCTTGGAGTGGCTGCCTCCAAGATGCTCCCATTGCTGTTTGTGAACCTGGGCTCCCCCTGCCTGTGTCGCCCCAAGCCTGTGTTTCAGAGCAGTTGTTTCCCAGCTGGCTGCTGCTTTGTGGCAGGGTTTCAGGCTGTGCATCAATGTGCTCTCCAAGTGTGCTGCTTGACCTCCCTGTGCATCTGTGCCTTGCTAGTGCTCAGTGCCGAGCAGCTGTTTGGTATTCTTGTGCTATCCGTTTCCTCCTGTGGCTGCCCACTGGTTCTGATGTTCTGTGATTGAGGTTTTGACACCTGCAAAGAGACTCCGCATCCCTGCTTGGCTGTTGACAGCCTTGTCTTGATGCTTTTTTGTTCTTTGGGCAACCTGGGAGATGTCGTTGATAAAATGTCAATAATGTACTGCCGTGAGAGTTTTTTTCTTCTTGGCAAGGAAAAAGGCCGTATGCTTTTGTTTTGCTCTGGATTGTCATCTTCCAGACTCTCTGAGTCTCCACTTTTCAAGTGGTTGTAGTTTGGATACAGTTGTCCTCATGTCAGAAAAGTCAGTGTCAGGACCACAATTGCCCTGTGGCAGAATTCTATCTGATTCTTACTTTTGTCAGGAATGTTATTGACATATGCAGCTAAGAATGTGAATTTTATGAACAGTAATACCTGACTTTTAAAAATTTGTACCTCCAATATTGGATTACAGATTTAAAAAAATACATAGCTTAATCCTTTTTGAATGGAAAATGCCCGCCTTGACTAGGATCTTCAGTGGTGACTTTGCAAAACAATTAACTCGGTCTGCGTACGAAATGAAATTGTAAGGCCTGACAAGTAAATGAAATCTGTTTTAGCCAACAGCTACTTGTTCTACTTAAATACCAAACAACAATAAAAAAAAGCCTTTAATTTGATTTTTAATAAAGCCTATTAAAAATTCTGAATTCATAAGCCAGGTAGTTAGCAATTTCTGTAAAAGCAGACATTTAAATAGAGAGGTTTGACCTAGAGCTAGTGAATTCAGTTTTTAAAAAAGTTAAACCAAGGAGACCTCTTAGATCTCACATATAATACTTGTTTAAAGGACAGCATGATATCCTGAGTTGGGGGGAAGCTCATTCCCGATGTTACATTTTATGAGTAGAAATACAGTATTCATTCATTTACATGCAGTGTTCTGCTTGCCACAAACCAAAGAAGAAACAATCAATGCCCAAATAACACAGAGGCAGTAAATTTGTTAGCAGTGGGACTTAGACCTACGTAATTCTGTAGTTTTTTTTCAGTGTATAAATGCTGAGTTGTTGATGTTGCTGGGAGCCAAAGATATGTTGATACGTAAACGTGTCCAGGCAGCACTTATGTAAAGCTTGGAGGTATTTTGAAATCAGTAAAATGGTTTATGGGAGTAATAAGAAAATGCATACTGCTGAAATCATATCCATAAAATCAACATTTATGTTGAAGGTTTCCTCCCAACTCACATTTGAGGTTTACAGGTTTCGCTTGGTGCTCTTGGTACTTTGCAGATCAGCCGAGACACTGTCTGGCAGGGGTTCATGTCTGAACTCATCCATCATGTTGGCCGTGCTGTCATCACCGTGATCGTTTTGAGCTATCATCAAGAAACACATGGTTTCTGAGATGGGTGTTGTGCTACAGCAGGTTAAGCTGCTCCTTGGGAAACCCGTGTCCTATTCAGAGTGCTTGGGATTGAGTCCCACCTCCACTTCGGATCCAGCTTCCTGTTAATGCACCTAAGAGGCAGCAGATAATGGCCCAACTACTGGAGTTCCTGCCACCCATATGGGAGATATGGGTGGGGTTCCAGGCTCCTGGCTTTGGCCTGGTCCACCTCTGGCTCTTGTGGGCATCTGGGGAGTGAATCAGGGAATGGAAGATCTTTCCTTCTGTTTTTTTTTTTTTTTTTTCCCTCTCTCTCTTCCCTGTCTTTTAAATAAATAAAAATGAATAAATATTTTTTTAAAAGAAAAACATGTTTCCACCATGGATGCCCTGTAGTTTACTAAAATGATAGAGACATGTAATGGTCTCACTTCCAGGTGCTCCCCTTCCACGTGGCTGCCGTAGTTCACCTCTTGGGCTTAGTCCAAGATCGTTGGTGAGAACAGGCAAAGGCTTGGGATGTTGCTTGCTGTGAGTGCTGTTTTCCCCTCCAGACAGCCCACTGCTTCCATCTCTGGGCATTTCCAGTTTACTTGTTGTATACCTAAAACAACATCTGAATGAATGATAACAATTATGGATATGATACATGAGTAATGCATTTAAAGAGAAATAGTTAAAAATTCTGTATTTTGATTCTTCAAGGAATAATTGAGAAATAATTTGAAGTTTTTTTTTAATTTATTTCTTTTTTTTTTTTTATTTAAAAAGCAAAGAGAAAAGAGAGAGCAAGAGTGAGAGATCTGTCATCCAGTGGTCCACTCCTCAGATGTCTGCAACAGGCTGAAGTCAGGAGGCAGAAACTCCATCTGGGTTTCCCATAGAGGTGGCAGAGACCCAGCCCCCTTGGTCAGGATCACTACCTTCTAGGGTTCACAGGGTCCGGCAGGAGGCTGGCAGCAAAACCAGAGTCAGGATGTGCACCCAGGAGCGCTGATGGGGGCGTGGGTGTCCCAGGTGATACCTTTACTCCTGCTCAGAATGCCGAACGTTTTCCTGTTGAAAGGAGGAGCCATCCACCATGGTGGATCATTGACAAAGGGGTGTCCTTGGCTGTATTCTGGAAACTTTTACTTTCAGGTAGTATCCCCGGGAACAAGTTAGTGCCTTGTCTGAGCCAGGTTTGCACATCTGTGAGGAGGCCAGTAATTTCTGATCGCATACCATTGTTATGAGCATGAAATTTGATTCAGCTTTATCTGTTTGTTTCCCATCTCTTCTGTTAGGCGTTGTGTTAGTGCACATGAGGAATCATGTGGTCTCTTCCCTCAAAGATCTTGCAAGCCTGCAGAACCGGCCTCATGTATTTTCCTTCCCTTACTGAGGGATGAAAATGTACCGTGAACCCCCCCGAGAAGGGGACTGATTGCCTTTGGAAGGATTGGGGAAAGGATTCATCAGAGAAATGTGTGGTTGCTGGAAGAGTGGAAATCTCAAAACTGTGTAAAATTTTGCACGTGTGCTTGGCATGGATAACGACAGAGGTAAAGGAAGCTGATTAGGATGACGGTCCTTGGCCTAGCAGATGGTGAGGGCAAGAGGAGGTCGTGTGACTTAATATTATGGGATTCAAGGGTGAACTTACTAGTGGAACTTCGAGCACAGTCCTCTAAAGGTAGAGCTAAGAATCAGGTCGATGGTGCTCTGCCTTCTAGCCACAGCCTGCCTGGCCTTCACATTGCACTTGAGAATAAGTAAGCTCTGATTTGGGGATTGTATGAAGAGTGACATCATTGTAGCATCTGACAGTTTTAGCGAATGGTGAAGCTTTATGGAATTATATGGATATGATAAAACATTCAGTAAAAAATGTCTAGGCTTAAAGTAGATGACTACGTATAAAGATTTATTTATTTACTTAAGAGGCAGATTTACAGACAGAGAGAGGGAGAGACAGATGGCCACATTGGCCAGAGCTGGGCCAATCCAAAGCCAGGGGTCAGGAGCTTCTTCTGTGTCTCCCACACAAGTACAGGAGCCTGGGCCATCTTCCACTGCTTTCCCAGGCCATCAGCAGGGAGTTGGATTGGAAGTGGAGCAGCCGGGACTCCAGTCGGCACCCATATGGGATGCTGGCACGGCTGATGGATACTTAACCCATTATACCGATGATTAAATCTTTTAATCATGCATAAAATATTGTACTGAATTTTTTACAGTATTCTATTTCAATTAATCCTCTGAACCCAGCAAAGCAGTTATTATGATTCCTCTTTTGTGAATTAGGAAGCAGGCTGTGTGAAGTTAAGCAACTTGCCTAAGCGCATTGGGCTGCTCAGTGATGACTCAGCTTTGAACCGAGACCTGTCTGACCCTGCAGTTCAGGTTTCTGACCTCTCTCCATAGAAGTACTGGGCTGGGGAGAGTTTAAGAGATTTGAGTTAGAATCCTGTATGTTTCTCTACTAACTGTAAAAGCTTCCTTATTGCTCAAACACATATTTACTTCATACCCTCCCCTCCACCCCCGTCATGACAGGGCACACGGAGATGAATTCAAAGGAATTTTGCTTTCAAAGATTTTTTTTTTTTTTTAGCAAAGATTTTTTTTTCTATCAAAGATTTTTTTCTATTTAAGATTTTTTCTATCAAAGATTCCTTTGGCTATCTGGTTACATATATGAATTTTTGCCTAGATTAATGCCTTACTTGTATAAAATAAAGCATATAGAAGTCGATATATTGACATATTTGTCAAAATGCTAAAACCTTAATTCACTCGATAGTAATATATATCCTTCATGATTAACCCATCTAATAACAAATCCAAAGGGTCATAATATCGAACTTGTGCACAGAAATGATTTTTGAGAAATTCATAACAGCTGTATTGTGATCCGAAAGGCTCTGTGATTCCTGCTGGGGACAGTCATTGCATAATAGAAGGCAGTGCTGTGTGATTCCACACCAGTGAAGAGTAAGAAGGTAAAGCGGTACCTCTGTTTTTCTTTCTTTACATCTGAGCTCATGAATTTCCTGAATTCTCCCTGTGCAACCCAGCATGAGAACCTAAGGTAGGACGGGAAGGTCTGAAAGAGCAAGGTAGAAATTTCGGAGTGAAGACGTGGGCGATCTCATGGGCTTTCCGCTCTGTAACCTGGAGCCACTTGGTTGAAGTAGGTAGTGCTAAATGTGAGGGCTGCGAGGAGGTCACAGTCCAAAACCGACTTCCATTCAAAGACCAAAGCCTGTTATTATGCAGTGCAGGGTCACGTGGGCTAACAAAATATCACATTTTTATTTGTTTTGCTTTGGGTTTGGTGCACAGTTTTATAGATTGGGGAGCCTCGGCACTGGGTAGCTCGTATAGGCCAGCTGATCTGATTATTCATTAGCCTTTACTGTTGATTAATAAAATGGGGAAAAATATAGTGAAAGCATTAAGTTAGACCAACAGACTATTTAGAAGTTAGGCTGTGGGTTGAATGGAGGAGTGGATTTACTTAAAGTGGTCTGTGAAGAAAATGTTAGAAACCAATGGCTTGGATAATCTCTAAGAGCTCTTTTAACTCTGATTCTTTCACCTAAATATCCTTGATATTTATAGCATATTGAAGTAAGTCTGATTTTCCATGGGTTCTGATGAAAGGAAAGGAAAAAAATGAAAACAGATGGAAAACCTAAAAAGTAACTTGTGGTTGATTGACAGTAAATGCGGTGAATGCTTTGGAAAGGAAGTGAAATGTTGTGTGCTGCAGATGGAAGCCTGTAAATCTTGCCTCCACTTCTGAGCTACAATAATCATGAATGGTGGTGTTTCAGAATCAGAGAGAATAGAAAGAAAAGCTCTGTGATAGGCATCACAGGTGGGAGTAAGAGAAAGGGTTCACATTGTTATCAGGCTCGTGTCAAAAAGAAAAACTTTCAGAGACGTGAGTCCTGCTCTTTCTTTCTCTTGTCACCCTTTGTCCTTCTTCCTCCTCCCTGTTCTTCCCTATCCTCTCTTTCCTCTCTGGACCCCTCCTTCCTTCCCCACCCACCTTATCAACCTTTCACCTGTAAGTGATGCTGAACTTAGACGCAAGAAGAGCCACCTCACTGAGTTCATGGCCTGCATTTTGTACATTTTCTCACTCAGCTCTAGGAGGAGGAGCAATCTCCAGAGGGTGCTAGAGTGGTTCAGGGAGTCTGGAAAATGAATCTGGAGCTAGGACTTAAGAAATGCAAGTGGAAGTTCAGGAGAAGCTGTTGGTGGACGCGCTTGCTGGGATGCCGGGTATTGGCTCACATCATCAGCAGACTGCAGGTTGTTCACAGTGACCGGTGCCAGGGGTGCGTTCTGGAGATGGGCCAGAGATGGAAATTCACAGAGTTAGTCACAAGTCGGCTTGGGATGCACCCTTGCTACTAAGCTCAGGGATCTGGAAGGAGAGAGAAATGATCAGACTTGCATTTTAAGAGATGGTCCTCCAGTGTAGGTAGGAGGGTTAGACAGGAGAGCGCCGTTGGGGCAGGGAAACATGTGCGAAGCTTTGTGCTAAGTCAGGAAAAAGTATCTTGAGCTGTAACTAAAGCTGAGGCAAGATGAGGAGGCAAATTCAAGGGAGTAAAGAGTTTGATGTAAACTTGGTGGCTGGATTTGAGAATGCTTAAGCAAGAGTTAGGAGTTGTTCATAGTTTCTGATGACTGTCTGGATGCTCATTGTAATTCTTTTGTGAAAGTATAGAATGCCTATAGTTGTTTTTAGGGTTTGTTTATTTGAAAGGTAGAATGACAGTGAGAGACAAAGTCAAAGGACGAGATCTTCCGTCTGCTGTTCACTTCCCAGTGACAGCAGCAGCCAGGGCCAGGAGCCTGAAACTGTCTTAATCGCCCATGAAGGTGGCCGGGGTCCAAGCCCTTGACCCATCTTCCGCTTGTCTCCCAGGCAGGGAGCCAGATCAGAAGTGGAGCCGCCAGGACTCAACTGGTACTGCAGTATGGGCTGCCAGTGTCACCAGTGACAGGTTAACTATTGCATCACTGTGCCAGGCCCTTGAGAGCATAGATACAGAGTGCATTTTTGGCCATACTGCATTTGAGGCTTTACTGGCCCAGAAACCAAAATAGAGGTAAGCAAGCAGTGTTAGTGTCTTCACTACTTTCCGGTTCCTTTAAAGTATGCTTGACACGTTCCAACCAGTGTTCTAAGTGCATCGTGTGGGTTATCAGGTTTACTCCTTACAATAGCTGTGTGAGGCATAAATTTAAGCAAAACAATGTTAGAGACTTTACTGGAGTTACACTTAAAAAGTGATGAAGTATTCTGTGATTCTAATTGCAAGAAATGGCCAGAAAAAGGCAAAAGTAGATTAGTGGTTTTAGGGGTGGCAATTGGACTAATATAACTGAACATCAAGGATCTTATTAGAGTAATAAGAATATTCTCAAAACTGATATATGGTGGTCATTGTACTGCTGAGTAAATTTATTAAAAATCATTGAATTGTATACTTGAAATGATTGAATTTTATGATATGTAAAATAAAATTTTATTTTTTATCAATAAAATTATTTTTTATGAATAAAAACTGTTAAAAATGTAAAAATATTTGCAGTTAAGTTTATTATAAATAATTTATTTTAGTTGCTGTTTTCTTTAGACTCTGACAGAAAAACACTGTCAATTGCCCTGGAAATTGTGTCTCCACTTTTAATTGTTTTAAAAAGATATTTGGGTGGTTTCTTTGTATGCCAGTCCTTCAGATGTTGCCTTATGACATCTGTGGAGCATTTTTCTGTTGTCTCTTGTGACTTGTTCTTTGTGATCTCCTTCGGGGTAATGTGCCAGATAGCTAAGCTATGTCCTGCCTCCCTCTCTCCCTTTTGTGTTCTGGAATTGTGTTAGGGAGTGGGAATTCAGACAACAACAACAAAAGAATAATTCAACATTCCCAAGTAACTCATTCTAAAATTAGATGATAAATAAAGACTCTGTCAGTAGGGCTCCAAGTCTTCTCTCCGAGAAGTGGAAGGACACTGTCTTAGTCCATTTTCTCATGGTGATACACAGGATCAGAGAGTGGGTAGATTCTAAAGAAGCAACGTCTGTTTTTGGCTCATGGTTCAAGGTTATTGGCCTTACTGCGGGGTCTACAGGTAGCATAAGACATCACATGGCATGAGACAGGAAACTCCAGAGATGTAGCCAAACTGAGTTTTATAACAGGTGTAGTCTCCAGCTCACCGACAAATCCATCGGTCACTTGAATGGGTTAAGTTCTTTGCGAGAGTGGAGCTCAAATCATCTCTTAACTATCCACCTCCTCCTACCTCTCTGTTATCTCATAATGGGAGTTATATTTCAACATGAGTTTCAGGGGGGACAAACCATGTTCAAAGCATAGCAGGCATTTCCTGGGATTGCTCCCTCTGTTTCTTAGTTTGTTCTTGTTTCATGAAACTTGAGCCTATGGAAAGTACAACCTATTTTAAAAAGGACTCAAAGGTCTCATTTGATTATAGTCATTGTAGAGGGTACTGTGTGACTATATTAGCTGTGAAACCTCCTGCAGCCAGGTGGCAACAACAACAAAGGCAGTAACTTCCTACTCCCTGTCCTCCCATTAAATCCTGCCTCATTGTCATCATTTACTTTTCTAATTCTCATTATAAAGTAGAAAGAAAGGACCAGCATTGTGACATAGTGAGTTAAGCCATCACCTGGGACACTTGCACCCTATATGGGCACTGTAGTCCTGGCTGCTCCACTTCCAATCCAGCTCCCTGCTAATGCACCTAGGAAGGCAGCAGAAGATGGCCCAATTCCCAGAGTCCCTGCACCCCTGTGGGAGACTTGGATGAAACTCTTGGCTCCTGGCTTTGGCCTGGTCCAGCCCAGCCATTGTGGCTATTTGGGGAGTGAACCAGGGAGTGGAAGATCTCTCTCTCACTCAGCCTTTCAAATAAAATAAATGTATCTTTTTTAAAAAAGGTAGTATAGATTACTCAGGGTTACAACAAAATTGAATACAAATATAAAAGGTGTTTTGGTTTTCTTTTTTATTTGATTTGGAAAACTTGCTATGTGAATCATTTATTTTCCTTTTTTTTTTTTTTTCTCGGTCCAGTGAATCTAATTTTGAATGCAACGTTGGAAAGCAGAATTTTCTCTTCAAGCTTTTTTGGTAACCCTGGTAAATCTTTGGGCAAAATGACAACTTGATATATTGGATTAAATATTGTGCTCTGAGGAACAAGCTTTTAATTTTTAAATATCTACTCTCATTTTTGCCCTCAGAGAACTTGCTGTTGGTAGGAAATAGTAATGACACTATTATCATCAGAGTTGATGGAAACTTGACAAGTGGTGGTGGTGCATTCATATTGGGGTGCTTGCTTCTGAGCCAATTAAATGTGGGAGCAGAGGTGTCCGGTGTCTGGATTTGTCTCTGAGTCTAGGCTAAGTACATCTAAGACTGCGCAACAGTACCTCATGTTGCATCGTTCAGTATCAAATGGTAGACTGATAAATCAAACCAAGACTTAAGGTAACGGAAATATCCATGAGCCTTTTCTCCTTCTAATACACAAACGTTGCTCTTTGTGCAATTTGTTGAGACAGGGTTCACCAGAGAACGAAATGTGTATCAGAGGAGATAATACTTGGTCCTGCAAAATAGAAATATAAACTTATATATTTATTTGCTTAAATTTGTATTTACTTATTTATGTTTTATATACTTACTTATTTGAGAGGCAGAGAGATAGAAGCAGATAAACAGAGGTTGCCCTTCTGCTGGTTCACTCCCCAAATGCCCACACAAGCCAGGTCACTGAAGCCAGTAGCTGGGAACTCAGTCCAGGTCTCCCAAGTGGTGGCAGGGATCCAGTCATCTGAGCCATCACTGGCTCATCACCTGCTACCTCCCAGAATGCACAATAGCAGGAAGCTGGAATCAAGACCCGGAGCTGGGAATTGAACCAAGGTGTTAGGGTATATAGGATGTGGGCATCCTAACTGACATCATAATCACTAGGCCAAACATCTTCCTCAGCCTCCATATTTTAAGTGTCACAACTGTGAAGGTGGGAGTTGATAGGGTGATTTAGACTACTGGGAGGTTTATGCTGATGAAAAGTTTATCCCTTCTGCCCTTGTGTTTTTGGAAGTGGGGGTCATTCAAGGAGTTCAGTGATAATCTGTCCCTTTCCCGGCCATGCATGAACTTGGTTCTAAGACAAATTTATTATCTGTTTGTCACTTTCACTTGAACAGGCAAAGCGTAATTTTTTAAAATAAAAATGATTTAGTTTTTTAAGGTAAAGTTACAAAGAAAGAGAGGGAGAAGTAGAGAATCTTCCATCCACGGGTTCACTCCACAAATGGCCATAATCACCTTTGCTGACCAGGCTGAAAGCAGGATCCAGGAGCTTCTTCTGGGTTTCCCCCGTGGGTAGCAGGAACCCAAGTACTTGGGTCATCTTCCACTGCTTTCCCAGGCACATTAGCAGGGAGATGGATCAGAAGTGGAGCAGTCAGGATTTGGGGATGCTGGTGTTCCAAATGATGGCTTAACCCACTACACTATGACACCAGCCCCACGCCAGCCCCAGTGAAGGGTAATTTTTATATTTTGTGCTGCAAAAGGCTTATTTTATTTACCTAAATTGAACAAATAACTATCAACTCTTTGAAACCCTGGGAACTATTGCAGAATGCTAAACAGGAAATGAAGTACACAAAACACTTGGAAATCTTCGGGATACTCCTATTAATTATCCAAAAGGCATTCATTCAGTAAATTGTTTAGCACTGACAGAGTGTCAGGCATTTTGCTAGGTTCGCAGTTAAAAACTGAAAGCCCAATTTTTAATTTATCCTAAATGATATTATTATATGAAAAAAAGAACAGAACAAAATAAAAATGTAGACAATAAAAGAGTAGCTTAACTCACTAAAAGTTAGGAAATTTTACTCCCTGATTTATATTTCCAGCTTTCTTAATTAAAAAAGATCTGGCATATTCTTATATGGAACCAATTAGCAGTAGCAAAAGAGTGGCCGCCCTTTCGTTACTGGTTTTATAGATGAGGCAACTAAAGGAACACAGAGTTAGGCAGCATCCCTAAGGACTCAGAATTGATTCTTGTGGAGTTTAATTTCAAACTTCACATAATCCAATTAAAGTACAAAACAAAAGGCACTCCTACTCTTCCACATTTCAGAATGTTATGGAGATTGCAAAACTAAGCAAGACCTAAACTATTATTTTCCATATGTAGAAATGCAAGAGATTTATGAAACCTGCATTAAACTCAGAGATCCCAACGACTGCTTTGTAAATCTGAGCAGCTTAAAAAATAATTACGTATTTATTTGAAAGGCGGAATGACAGAGACAGAGGGAGGGAGACAGACAACACACGCACACATGCAGAGGGAGACCATCTGCAGGTTTATTCCTCAAATATCCACCACAGCCAGGGCTATGTCAGGCTGAAACTAGAAGCCAGAAACTCCATCCTGATCCCCCTCAATGGTGGCAAAAACCCAGTACTTGGGCCCTCATCTGCTGCCTCCAGGGTACATCAGCAGGTATCTGGTTGGGAAGTGGAGTAGTTGGGACTTGAACCAGGCTCCCAGATATGGGATAGAGACATTGCAAGGCACAGCTTACTGCAGCGCACCATAACACCTACACTCTGAGTGGTGGTTTTAATTCCCAGGTTTCCGAAACAGAAACTACCAAAGCTCAGATGATTGTTTACTCATAGTCAGAAATGGCTGGGTGACAGGATCCAGATTTGAACCCTGTTCCCCTGGCTCCTGGGATTAGAGCTTTCGAAATATCACGATGATTAGGGGTTTGCTAACCATCTGAACAGTAAGTTCAAACTCAGGAAATGTGTATTATGATCCATGTGACGTTGCTGTTTCTGTCCATAAAGAACGGGCTAAGATCAGAATTTCATATGGTTCAATGAGTATTTCTAAAAGAAATCCACTCTTGAACAGTAATTTTGTTGTTGTATTCTATGACTATGGGGATTTTAACTCATCAAGGGAAAATGAAGTTGTTTTCCTGCAGAATTTTAGGCAGTTTTGGACAAGTTTATTAAGATCCAAATGGAAGTTGTGGATCCAAATGCCCATGTTAAATGTATAGACGTAGGATTTAGAAATGCAGATACCACGTTCACACCAATTCTGGATTCTGCAGAGTTTAATCCTGTAACAAACAGGAAGCAGCAGTTTTCCCTCTTAGCATAAATGTTCAAAATAATGAGAGATAGTTTATACAGCTTAATACACTTCTGCAACATTTTAATGATTTCATTTTTAATAAGCTTGAATCATAAAATGTAGTAATAAAATAACTAAAAACTGAAAATGAATAAAATACTCACTTAAAATTTTTAACAGCTAGCTTCTTGCTTTGCAGGTAGCCTCTCAGGAAATATTTCTTTAGTGGATGAGTAAAAATATTATGCAATGCAGGTATAACAACTTTGGGCAAATGCCTCTTTCTTTTTTATATCTAAATTACTCATGTCCTTTACACCTAATTACTCATATAGGACTTTGCTTTGAGCATTTGTCACATTGAGGAAACTTGCAAACCATGACTCTCTTTTTTCAATCTTGGTTTCGTAATGTAGGAAAGAAGACAGCATTTGCCCCAGGTAACCTTGGGTACATGTTATGGTTCTGCTGGCTTTCTAACTGTCATCACAGGCAAATTTACATTTTATTAGACTCTTATTTTATTGCATAATGGAAAGAACAATGCCTGTATGCCATCTGGGTTTGAGATGAGGTGTGTAAAGTGATTGCCAAAAAATACAGGTTACATAAGTCATGTTTTTTATTTATATTTTTGTCCATTGCAGCTATTCTTTTAATTAGTTATAACTAATATGATTCCAGTTTTGAAATAGAATTACTCATTTTGCTGATCTCTGTAATAACATACTTGCTGCTGTTCTCATTTGTATTTTTTTTGGAGGGAGTCAGTTTTACTGAGATTTAATTCACCTATCATACATTTCATCCCCTCCAACTATGGGATTCAGTAGCTTTTAGTATATTCACAGATCTCTGGCTGTCACCACAATGGTTAGAACGTTTTAATCACTTCTGAGATAAATCCCTTATCCTTTAGCTATCACCCTCTGTACTCTTGACTCCAGCACTGTGCAACCACTTTGTCCATGTATATTTGCATGTTCTGCACTATTCATGTAAATGAGATTGTAGAAAATACAGTCTTTTGTAACTGCTTTCACTTAACAGAATGTTTTCAAGGTTTATCGTGTTGTACATACATTCATCCTCATGGGCAAACACATGAAGTTATCAAAAAGTTCATGGAAAGTGCATGTTACAAATAAACTATGTATGGATTCCAAAGCTGTTTTGCATCAAAGTAAACTTATCTCTCTTTTTAAAAAGTCATATTTGTTTTTATTTGGAAGACACTGAGAGGGAAGGAAAGACAGACCTATCCTCTGGTTCATTCCTAAATGCTTACAACATCCAAGTCTGTGCCAGGTAGAAGCCAGGAGCCTGGAACTCCATCCAGGTTTCCAAGTGGGGTGGCAGGAACCCAGGTACTTAGCCATCTCTGCTGCCTTCTAAGCACATTAGTGGGAGGCTGGATCAGTATCAGAGGTGCAGCTGGGTCCCTAGTACTCTAAGAGATATGAATCTTCCAAATGCTAGGGTAACTTGCTGTGCCACAATGCCCACCCCAGACTTATCTTTTAATTCCATTTCCATGAACTTTTTGAAGAATTTTCATTGAATGTCACTGTGTACATATTCCACATTTTGTTAATTCATTCATCAATTGATGAACATTTGTGCTATTTCCACCTTTTGGCTAATGTGAATAGTGCTGCTTTGGACATTACTAGTTTTTGTTTAAATATCTGTTTCAGTTATTTTGCATATGTACAAAGGGGCAGAATTGCTGATCATATGATATCCACATTTAACCAGTTTAGGATCTGCGGGATTGTTTCTCAGAGTAGCTGTGGCGTTTAACATCTCCAGAAGCTGCGCATGAGGGTTCCATTTTCTCCATATCTTCACCAACACTTGGTGCCATCTGTCTGTTTGATTCTAGCCATTCTAATGGGGATGAGATAGTATTTCATGATGGTTTGGATTTACATTTTCTTGATGACTAGTACTGTTGAATATCTTTTTGCATATCTCCTTGTTATTTAGCTATGACTTGAATAAAGCCAAAGCTCTCATTTTTGTTTTACGTGTTTCCTCTAATACCCAGTGGTGAGGTGAGGAAAACAGATTTACCTGGGTCGGTAAGACTCAGCCCAAGGCGACTTAGTAAACGTTTCTCACCTCTGCTGTGTTTTAGCTGTAAGTACATCTGGAAGGGGAAGCAAGAATAGAACTAATTGCTCATCAAGAGAGGAGTAACAAATATAAGTGGTTCTGATACACATTTAAATTAGATTACATTTAATGAGAGGTTTTCTAATGGGGTTAATTTGAAGGGACACACAAATCATTGAGTTGAATCTGTGTACCTTCCAGTAAACAGCTGTAATCCCTTCTTTTCCATGGGGTTTCTAGTAAATAAAAGTTACCCTTCAGAAGAACATGTTGCTCCCGTGTTCCCCATGCTGTCTGAGGATAGCAGATTTTGGATAGATTTACAAGTGTTTGTTACCCCATTTTTCCTGAAACACACATAGACAGTTTTCATATGGGCCAGAAAACATGAACATTTTGAAAAAATAGATTTTCTATTAATGTTTTCCATCTTGATAGAAATTAAAAAAATTGTTTTCTGTATTTTTCTTTCTGAATTAAGCAAATTATGCTTTTTGTCACTTTCAATGATAAAGTTAAAAAACATAAGAAATAAAACTCTAGTAGTTTCCCACTGAAAGGAACTGTGCCTACCATTATGCATGAACCTATTGTCTGAAGTCAATTCTCTGCATGGAAGCATTGACTAGGAGATAATTTCTAAAAATAATGGAGTACGGGGGACAATTGACTGATTTAGCAGACTCATTGGAAAATATTCCAGGTTAAGGTTGGTGGAAGACAGAAAGGGGATTAAAATATGCAAGCTATTTAAACATTTATGGAAAAGTCAATGCGTAGCCCTGACTAAATTTCTAAGCTTCGTGTAATGATGTGTGTGATTATATAGGATGTAATTTTTTTTTCCAAAGTGCTATTCTATCCACAGTTGTGTTCGCCTCCTCATGAGATAAATATGGCAAGTAGTATAATCCTCATTTTAGAAATAAAGCAGTGACAGTCCTGAGATGACATTGACCTACCCCAGTCCATGTTGTGGTTATTGATAGAACAAGAAGTAGTGCTTTCTGCTTCAGCAGTGATTTTATGCACACACTGTGTGGCCGGTTCACTTTTGCTGGGTTGTTTCTGGAAGAACTGTAAGGTTTTTTTTCTTTGTGTATTTTGCAAATTGTTCACCAGCTCTCCCATTCCTGCCTTTATAAAGGAGTATCCTAATGAATTATGCATCAGCATTTGATTTAAAAAAGGAAAATCAGAGAACTTCCATTTAAGTTGTATTCTCACATGGAAACATACTACTTTTTACATGGTTTTCTTTTCCCCTAAAATTGTTTGGGAAAGAATGATTTAAATACTCATGTGAAGTCTCTAATGCCTCCACCTCAGGAATACATGATTTACTAAACTGTAGAACAGAGATAGTCTTAAAGGAAAATTAACATCTGTTGTGTTACAAAATTCCACCCCCCCCACCATTGCACTGAGTATCAGTTAAACCCATTCTAAGAAATGAAGTGGATTTTGACCAGTATCCCTAATTTTTGCCTCATGTTACCATCACTTGACTTTAACATGCTCTAAGTCATTTATCTTAAGACTTGTGGGTGGGGCTGGTGCTATGGCATAGTAGGCTAAGCTTCTGCCTGTGGTGCTGGCATCCCATATGGGTGCAGGCACCCCATATGGGTGCAGGCACATGTCCCAGCTGCTCCACTTCAGGTCCAGCTCTCTGCT
The DNA here is from genome assembly GCF_033115175.1 of Lepus europaeus. Classification (NCBI taxonomy): domain Eukaryota; kingdom Metazoa; phylum Chordata; class Mammalia; order Lagomorpha; family Leporidae; genus Lepus; species Lepus europaeus. The sequence continues at coordinate 37,940,188 of NC_084836.1, read as the reverse complement.
TATGGCCTGGGAAAGCAGTGGAAGATGGACCAAGTGCATGGACTCCCACGGGAGACCTAGAAGAATGGCTTTGGATCAGCTCAGCTCCAACTATTGTGACCATTTTGGGAATGAACCAGCAGATGGAAGACTTTTTTCTCTGTCTCTCTCTCTGTCTGTAATTCCACCTTTCAAGTAAATAATTTTTTTTTAAAAAAAAGACTTGTGGGGTTTTTTTTTTTTTTTTCATGGTTTGTGTTTTTTCATTGTGTCACTATAGTACCTACCACAGAGCCTGACACATAGCAGGCACTCATCAATTATATATTGAACAAATGAATTGGGATTCAATTATTCATCATTTGAAATGAAAGAGGAACACAGCCACAGAACTAAACAAAACGTCTTAATGAGAATAGTTGCTAGATCTCAGGTCTTTTAATTTGGTCCAGGAAGGAGTTTGAGGCAGAGTGATGGTACTGAACCTACTGCAGACCAGGCATTCTGCATGAAAGGGGAGAGGCTGAGAAGCAGTACTTTGCATTTGTTTAATTTAGGAATGTCTACTGTAGTTTTCTAGGCCCCGTTAGCTGTGATTGGGCAAGGACTCCTGAGAGCTGGACTTTAATAGGGCCTTTTCTGCATTACTAACCAAGGCCTAGGCTGGGGCCATTGTCAAGGACTGGAGAACTTCTGAAAATGTGCTCGGCCTACTCTGTGCGCCATGAGGCACCTGCTCTGGAGAGCAGAGTGTACACTTCCCAGCTGAAGAAATATCGAAATTGCAGCCCTGCTTTGACATTGATAGCACATGGCCCTGACTACGCCAGTTAATTTTCCTGAGTTCTGGTTTTTTCATCATTAAAAGGACAGCAGCAGGAGGAATTTTGAATTTGTTGTAGGAGCTAATTATATGTAAAGTGCCCTGTGATAGGAAAACCTTAGCCAGTTTCCTTTTGACGTAGGTGATGTTTGAGCACAGGACATTGAGACCTTGCAAGCCAGACTGAAAATGCAGAAGCAGTCATTAATTTTGGAGTCTTAGATGTGAGTGCCATGATGCGTGTTAAGAATCCATTATTACCTTATGAGGAGTGAAGAGAGAGTGGCTGTTCAGTCAAAATCCTTCATCTGTGACTTTTAAATAGGAGAAGCATATTAATTATAACTCTTGTTAGACTTGAAGAAAATAAAATTGTTGGAAGGAAACTTGGAAAGAGACTGATAATCAATTGTCAAATTTATAGTCCATCATAAATCCTTTAAGATAGGCTGGTAAGACTCTTTGAGAACATATGGCCATTACTAAATCTTGTTATTGACTCACATTTTATTTCTTGTGGATAGCAGTATCAATTTGTACTTTCCTCGGAAAAATGAGTGACTCCCTTATATTTGACAATTTCATATTTGTACAATAAACATCTGTCTATTCTTGGTGTGGAGATGATACTTATGAACTGTAGATAGGCATGCAATCCATTGTGAACTGATCACTTTGAATTTTTAGATCATTTTTGATTAATAATGCAAAATTTATGAATGTTCCTTTTTTGGTAGGAGAATAGAAAATTATGAACTTATAATAAGAGATATTTCTTTTTAAAAAAAATTGACTTATTTATTTGAAAGGCAGCAAACAGACACAGAAGGAGAGACAGAGGGAGATATCCTCCATCAGCTGATTCACTCCCCAAATGGCTGCAATGACCATAGCTGGGCTGGACTGAAGCCAGGAGCCAGGAGCCAGGAGCCTCTTCCAGGTCTCCCACGTGGGTTCAGGGGCTCAAGGACTTGGGCCATCCTCTGCTGCTTTTCCAGGCACATTAGCAGGCAGCTGGATTGGAAGTGGAGCAGCCAGGACTCGAACTGGTGCCCATATGAGATGCTGGCGCACATAGGGGATGCTGGCCTGGCAGGCCACAGCTTTAATCCACTGCACCACAATGCTGGCCCTAAGATAGTTCTTTTTTAAATAGTGTTGATGCAGGAGCTTTTCTTTCTTTTTTTCTTAACCACTGGTAGAGAATAGTTTTGAAAGACATCCAGGTGTCCATATCTGAAAGTAGAGTTATGGGAGATTGTTTTGGGGGGAGATTGTTTTTGCTAATCTCCCAAAGGTAACCAAAAGTATAAAACCAAATGTACAATGAAAGTAAGTTTTCTTTTCACCAGTCACCTTCCTAGACTTACTTTTGTATTAAATGTCACCTTTCTAATACTTGGAAGTTTGCAATAGATGTGGATTTATTTATCTAATTTTATTAGATATGAATTTATTTGTGCTGAGTGTTCATTTTCTGTTGAGAGGTTGCTTTAGGATACCTAGATTATGGGTTATGGATCACATTTTTGAAATGACTAGTTCATAATATTTTTATTCTAATGAATACTTTGATTGAATTCCTTTCAAGAAAATTGTTCTGAGTTTGAGAGTGGTTCTTAGTAGTTTGTAGTGTGCATAGATTGAGATTTAAAACACACAGAGTGGGGCGGACATTTGGCATAGCAGTTGAGACACTACTTGAGATACTTGCAGCCCATATCTGAGTGCATGGGATCAAGTCCTGATGCTGCTTCCAATTCCAGCTTCCTGCTGATGTACACTCTAACTCAACTACTTGGGTTCTTCCCACCCACATTTTAGACTCACATTGAGTTTTGGGCTCCTGGCTTTAGCCTGACCCTGTCTGGGCTGTTGCAGGTAGCTATTTGAGGAGCACACTAGCAGAGGGGAGTTGATCTCTGTCTCTCTGCCTTTCAAAGAAATAAAATATGAAAATAAAATTTTTAAAAAGAAACAAAAACACAGATGCTCCTGATGCAGGTCGCATACATACCAGGTGATGATAATGAGAGGGTCTTTTTTCCTAGCCTCTTGCCCTCCTAAATCTTTGAGTTTCCCATATGTGCCAGGTATTAGCTGAGGCACCGCACATTTGCTCTCTCCCTAACAGACTTGCCAGTGACCCTGGCCGGAAGGCACTGTAGATATTTTATAAATATGGCAACTGAAGCTCAGAAATTGGCAGTGGGTCTAAGGGCACGTAGCCAGAATGTGGCAAATCGAGACTCTGAACCCAAATGGTATGGTCCAACCAGTCATACCATAGTGCCTTTGCATTGGTATATATCTTTCCAAGAGCTCCCTTTCTTTCCAGAGCCACATAGGAGTGACCTATTAAATAAGGAAAGCCAGTTTCTTGGTTCCTCTTCTACTGTTCCTAATGTTCCTCCTTTATGTTGGCTTTTAAAAAATAATTAGAGGAAGAAAAACCTAGTAACATTTATTTTATTCTTTTACTCATTATAATGCTCATTATAGAATAAGAAAATGGAGGAATTAAACTGTAATTCAACTACCTCCACACAGAATGAGTCTTAGCCCTTTGCTAGTTTTCTTCTAACACTTTTCCTTTTCCATGTATATATATTGATGTCTTCTTTTACTGAGATTAACTTATGTTATTCATAGGCATTTGCATTTTGGACTTTGTATTTTCCACATGATTCTCTTATTGGTGTGGTTGAATGTTTCCTAGAGACGGCTGCTTGGCAGGCATGGGATCACTCCTAATTTTTTTAAGCTTATGCCTTTATCTTATTTTCCTCCATCTGGGGATGGAGGAAAGGATAGCTCCGTAGTATAGCTTCATCTTAAAGCATACCAGCTGCAGAATATTGCAAGAAAGTCAAAAAGCAAAAAGTGGAGAAATAGCAGAATACTGGATGGCTGATCCCATTATAAATGCGGTTAAAGCACTTTCTTTTTTTTTTATTTATTTATTTTTATTTTTTTTTTTTACAGGCAGAGTGGATAGTGAGAGAGAGAGACAGAGAGAAAGGTCTTCCTTTGCCGTTGGTTCACCCTCCAATGGCCGCCGCGGCCAGTGCGCTGCGACCGGCGCACCGCGCTGATCCGATGGCAGGAGCCAGGTGCTTCTCCTGGTCTCCCATGGGGTGCAGAGCCCAAGCACTTGGGCCATCCTCCACTGCACTCCCTGGCCACAGCAGAGAGCTGGCCTGGAAGAGGGGCAACAGGGACAGAATCGGTGCCCCGACCGGGACTAGAACCCGGTGTGCCAGCGCCGCAAGGCGGAGGATTAGCCTATTGAGCCGCAGCGCCGGCCTTTAAAGCACTTTCAGTGTTTCGTATCTGTTATGGTAGTGTCTGCTGTTAGTATTCTTGAGATGTAACCTTAAGAAGCGAAGCCAAGAATGTGAAATCCCTCATAGAATGGGATCCAGTCTTTGCCTCCTGTGTGATCCTTCTGCAGGTGACCAGGCAGTGTCCAGGCTTTGTAAAGCACACATTAGAATGGCCTGGTTTGCCAGACCTTACTCCTGTCCCCCCACCTGACTTACCTGGCTACAGTGCCTGGCTCTCTGCTGGTCATCCTGTTCAGAGAACTTTGGTAAGGGAGATGGATTTTTTATTATACCTCTAGAGCTTGGTATACAAAGGGAATTCACATTGGTGTGGCATTGTTTTAAGCTTCTTAGAATCTATGAAACATTTGTTTCTATTAAAGAGATCTTTCTAATTTGAGAAGTCAAAAGTATTAGAGGGCATTTAACAAAAAACAGCAGGCCCTGCCTGCCTCACCCGCTCTTTGTCTTAGAGTTGTAGTTCCCCAAAACAACCTCTGTCATCTCTCTTTGAGCTTTCTTTGGCTGTGGGTTTCTGTGTATTCGAAATAATAAGAGAGTGGCCTTGAGGCCACCCAGGCTTGAGTTCCAACTTTGGCACTTCCCAGTTATTATGCCTTAAACAAAGAAGTCTGATACCCTGGCCACTTTGCACGACATTGACTTACTGGAGCCAGATTTGTGAGCGCCTTGTGACTGTTGAGCGTTGTCTTTAAACCCACATTCAGGACAAAGATTGCTAAGCGTCAGCACGTTGTTTTGTGTCGTTGTATGTCACGTACATGTTCTTCAGTGAAGGCAGTAGTTTCAGAGTAATCTCAGGCTCGGAGACAAGAGACTGAGAAAGCAGGTTCCAAGAAGAAGCCATCTTGAAAACAAGATGGCCACAGTTCAGTTCTCTTGACCTTGTTGTACCTCCCTGCTCCTTTAGAATTCTGATCGACACACTGGCAGAGTGAGGTCTGCGAAACTAGGGGCTAAAATTTTCTAGCGGTGTAAAAATGGAAAAGGAGGGCTAATAGATATCTATTTTGTCTTTTTCGAGTATGTAAGTTGCTCTGTGTTTGCACACAGAAAACTATCGCATTCAGTGTAGTTAAGGAGCTATTTCTAGTAGCTTTGGGGAGAAGCAGACATCTTCAACAAGGTAATTATTTTAAGTACATCCATAGCTATGTAATGTGCGCATGTGTTTGTAATTACGGTTGGAGCATTTAGAAACATGTGCCAGATTTATCAGCGTTTATACATTCAACAGATGACAAAAAAAATCCTATTTAATATTGACTGCTACCTTTACAAAGGTGCATTGTCTGTGAGTTTGCAAAGCATACTACCTGATAATGGTCACAGCCTGAATTTGCTGTGTAATGTGTAGCACAAAATACTGTGCTGGGTAACCTACCAGGCTTATCGCTGTACTGAGTGAATGTTGCTGAGTAGGTTGCCAATGTGGGGCTCCAGAGTGTCTGGCCGTGTGGTGGTAAGATTTGGCATGTGTGAGTTCAGGGTTTATTCTCATCTTTTAAAGGAAGAAAATTATATGTTAGTGAACACAGTAATATTTTCAGCAGTAGAAATAACATGCTGTCATAGCATAATTTATGAGACGTATTTAGTAGGCCATATACAAATTTTAGAACAGTAGGAATTTTGGCCTAAAAATTTATATTTGTTTTTTCTTAACAAAGCTGTAGGCATCAGAGCCCTCCATCTACATACTTGACATGTATCTTAATTTGTTTACTTATCAATTTATTGAACGTTTTAAGCGTATTACTATAAATTACAGGCTTTATTTTTTGGCAAAATGAAGAAAAATAGCACATGTGGGATACAGCAGAAGTAATGTCTCAGATATACAGTTATGTGTGCACCACAATAAACTGCTGTGTAATCAGGAACCAGTAAACCAAGTAAATGTGTAGTTGACAAGGTTGTGTTTTACTAGGGATAGATTGTGCAATGAATAACGAAATGGCTCTGGCTTCAGTTCTTGGGTCATGCTAATATATGCAGAAACAGTATACAGCCAGTTCTTGATTCATAGGAAGTTTATCTCATTTGTAAGCTGTGAGGGTTTCCCCTTTTTTTCCTCCTTCTTTATGGCCTCTTCCCCTGCTCATTTTCATGTTAACCAGTGGTGAGGCTTGGAAAATGCTTGGGGCAGAAGAGTCATGATTTATTTGGTAGAGATTCTGGTTGGTGATTATTGAAGCTAAGACTTAAAGTGTTTTGTGGCTGTGAAGTTTTAGGGTTACTTATTTATGCATTCAAACAGTTATTCAGCTTTCTCTATCAAAGACAGTTTCAAGTGGACTCTGGCTCTGTGGTGTGATTCTGGAAGCTTAAAATTCTGTATCATGCTTTACTAGTGCTATGTATGCAGATTGCTTTATTCTGACTATTGTCTTCTTGAAAAACGGGGATAACCACACTGCGTTTTTAGTTATCATCATCTTTAAGGCTCAGTGAACAACTGAGCATGGTAACTGTTGACAGACACATGAGGACTAATTTGGATTTCCAGCTGTGTGGAAGCGGGGTTTAATCTGTATTTCTGTAGGTCACACAATTAAGTAATTTTATAGTTCTAATTTGGAGATTTTCTGTCACCTACCTACATGACTGTTAGCTGGAGCTTGGGATATGGTTAAGCATAGATTCCTCCTGGATGCCATCCAAATGGGGTTAATTGCCCTGAAAGGACCTTGTTGTCATGGAATTCCAAAGCATGGATACTAATACCAGCCTCATTGTGGGATGTTAGTGGGTTATATTTACATAATTACAGCAATTACAGGCCTTGACTAATATATAAGAAACCTTTTTAAGAGGTTTTTGATTTTAATTGTTCTTAGAGAGCATCTCTTTATTTTCATTAAAATAAGTTCCATTTGTGAAGTACTTTCTCTATCCATTATGCACACAAAAATACAGTTAAGAAAGCAGGTTGAATAGTAGAAATGATGCAATTAAGAAAGGGTGAATATTGCAAAAGATCATTCATTTTAAACCTGCTGAATTACAAATAGTGAATTCATTGCTGTGAGTGAGGGTAGCATAGCGTATGTACTTAAAGACCCGAGTAATTGCTACAAACTTTGCAGATAATTCAGCTAGACATATATTGTGTACCTACTGTGTTACCAGGCGTAGTGGTGTTTGGGATTCAAAGATGAATAAATACACAGTGTGTACACCAGGTTCTTCTTGCGGAGTTTAAGATTGGGGAGAAGATCGACATGAAGTAGCTAACTCAGTTTTCTTTTGGGGGAGGCTGGGACAGGTGGATGTGTCTTTCCAAGAACTGTTTGGTCAGCCCAGGTGAGTAGTCTTACTCCATGATGTCTCTTCTGTCGCTGACTTGCCTTTAAATATCCACTTCTTAGTTCTGAGTACAAGTTATTTTTGGAGATCCTGATTTTGATTGTTACACTGGCAGCAAAGAAGCCGCTGGAAGACAGGGCAATAGTAGTGAAGAGAGTAAGGGAAGTGGTGACTGTAGAGCTATTTTATCTGCTATCTTTGTAGTGGACACATCGCCAAAGCTATTCTGTGGCTAAACTTGTATAGTTATTTATAGGTTGTAAAATGACATTAAGGATATTTCTCAGTATTTTAGATTTATGTAGTTGTGGAGCTAGTTGGAGGAACTATGTGTCCTTCAACTTTAGTAACCAGGATATAAAAAGACAGTGTTTAGCCCACAGATATTAATTTTGAGGGCTCAAATTAGGATCAAGTCACTTCCTCCTCATTATCATTGCTGTCAATGTTTTAATCTTTTATTGACGAGTTTGTGAGGGAATCCATTTATCCTGCCAGTACCAGCTGTACCTACGATGTGCCTGATCTTGGGCAAATCACACCAGATATGTGGGTGATTCTTTCAGGCCTTGATAGTAGATAACTCAGATGATCAGCTAGTTGTCCTTTGGTGATGTGAGGAGTCTTACATAGGTCAATGTGGTAGTTTGCTGCTGCTGCTTAGTAGATTGCAATACATCCTAGCAGGCTTGGCTGCATTATCAGCTCAGGGTCTAACAAGACTGAAATTGGGACATGAGCTGGGTTCTTCCCTAGAGACCCTAGGAAAAATCTGCCTCCAAACTCATTCAGGTTGTTGGCTGAATCTACTTTCTTGTGACTGTAGGTCTAAGGTGTCTAGTCTTTGCTGGCTATCGGTGGAGGCCATGCTTTGCTACCAGAGACCACTGAAAATGCTTCCCCTGTGGCCTCTCCTTTGTCAGAACCAGCCTGCAGTGGGTGTGCTGAGTCTGACATCCCCTTCTGCCACCAGACAGAGAAAATGCCTTGCTTTTGAAAGCTTTGTATGAATTCATTTTGTTATAATCGCAGGAGCAATACTAGTGGATATTGCTGCCTATGACACACTTGCTCTTAGAAACAGAAGAGGAGCACAGAAATCCAACTAGAGAAGTTGAGAAATGGCTACTCCCTGCAGGCTGGACATGTATTTGGGCTACACTCTTATATCAATGTCTGGCTTCATCATTGTGATCCACCCAGTATTTCCTGGGGACCCGTGTCAGGGTCAACTCAGGCACTGTGAGAGATTCAATCTCTCTAGTCATGAAATGGGGATAATTATATCTTCTTTGAAGAACTCTTGTGAGAATTATTTGTTATGTAAATAAAGGATCTTACAAAAATGGAGCTCTCCAGGGAAACTGTGTGACAGACATATAGGGAAGAATCTGAGATCTGAGATTTGTTGCCAGTGGTAAGGAAACGTTGAAATAGGTTAATTCACCTCTTCTGCCTCCTGTTTAACTGAGTTATTGAATCCTGAACTTCTGGGCTGGAAAGAGGGTGATGTAATGGAGATAGTTACCTTGAACACAGCATTTTAGGGAAGGATCCCCGAAGTCAGCACTGACATATAATATGAAATGCCATTAATGCAAAATATCTGTTTCAAACCGAATGTCAAAATAAAGGCAGAATCAGTAACTGGTCATCCTGAGTCATGTTGGAGTCTAAGGCAATTGATAAGTAGGGATAGTGGTCCTGTCTTCATTTTTTTTTTCATTAATTTTGATTTTATGAACTATTGATTAGCTTATTTATTTTGATTATTGAGTTTTTACAAAGACTTGTTTATTTCCTTATTTATTAAAATAATTATTTGCAATTGTCAAGATAGTTATACAGAATTGTTTTTAAGAGATTTTATTTATTTATTGAGAGGCAGAAAAAGAGAGAGAGAACCAACTGACACAAAGAGAGAACTTCCATCCCCTGTGTGCTCAGCCAGGGCTGGGCCAGACCGAAACAGCAGCTGGGATTTTAATTTGGGGGTCCCACTTACACCGTAGAGATCCAAGTACTTGAGCCATCACCGTTCGCTCCTAGTGTGTGCATTAGCAGGAAGCTGGAATGTGAACCAAATTTGGGCCTCGAACCCAGGCCCTCTGATAGGGGATGTGGACATTCTAAGTGGTCTCTTACCCACTGGCACCAAATGCCAGTCCCTGGAATTCTTTTATATTTTGAAGTTGCTTTATTCCAGTATTAGTGAAGTACTATTCGAGTGTTCATGTAGTAACAGGTCTGTCAGGCTTTTTTTAAGTCTGTCAGTTTTTATTTTTTGGCTTCATTCCTCTTTGATTTCACTGACTTTATAATCATTCTTTTTAACCATTGCGTTCTATTATGCATGCTTTCCAGTAATATAAGCGGTTAGGGTAATTGCCACATAATATCAGAATGACTTTTTTTATTTCAAGCTCTCACTACATTATGTTTGCCTTCCACAGCCTTGTCAGAAAAGGCTAAAATTTTCTATGGTCTGGGCATGATTCCCGTGATGGATATTTAGGCCATGATTGCTATATTATTGCTAGCATTTTCACATTTCTGAGAAGTACAAACCAAGATTGCCACTTGCTTTTTTGAATGTGTTCCAAACAATAGACATTACCTAAGAATAGATAGTTGGAAAATATTAGAAATTGGTAGTTAATCCAAGGTGAAATGAAATCTAGTGCATATCCCAGTTATCGAGATTTTAAGACGTAGTAGGAAGACAATCCTTTTCTTTTACACTACGGACTAATACATGCCCTGCTTTTAGAAGCTACTATGATATACCCATGATTTTAGATGTCCTTAAACCAGTTAAAAAGTCCATCGAGGTGTAGTTTAATCAATCTGAGGGAATAGTGCTTCTATTTAGAAATTGTTCTGAATGATTCAAGCATTAAATGCTTAATGCTGTGACTGTTTTTCTGAATAGTTCTCGTTACAACTAGAATTATATAATTGTGGTATTGCTTATACTCTCCATCCTTTTAGGAGACTTATATCAGATTGATATTGTGGCAAATTTAAATAACAAATATAACAGTAATTCAGCCAAATATTTCTTCCTAGATTGTATTCAACCGTTCAATTGAACAGTCCAACTTTTTAAAAATATCAGATCTAAAATGACATTGCTAGGAGAATAATAGAAATAATTAAAATTGTTATGTGCAACTCTGTTTACAAATGAATTTGAACCTACATTCAAAGCATCCTCACTGTGGGAATCAACAGTTCTATTTACTGCTTTAAAGCAGCTACTCTGTGGGAAACTTTTAAAAATAGCCATATTAATAATATATTTATTTAAAATGGCAAGCAGCTCTGTATACAGCAGGAAGGGAGCAGGAAGTAGATGCCTCTATGAGCAACATAATAGGCCTGCAGTTTGGTTTTGTTTATATCCGTATCGCAAATAGTTCGGGAGTACAAATGGATAAATATTCAGAAGTAAAAGATGAAAAGCACAGGACTCTCCAAGTACAGGTTTCATTGTTTGTACAGAAACTTGAGGTTAACTTAAATCTGTGATGCTTATGCTTACTGATAGTAAACCATAAACATCCCATTGAGCTTTTTTTTTAGTATGCATTTTAAAAGGAGAATATTTTGTCTTTCTGATACCTAAATACTAGTGCCCAAAGGGAGACAATTCCCTGATGTTGTTTGAAGGAGTACATTCGAAGAAAAGCATTTTGGGTAATGATGTGGAATAATAAATGTATGTTGAGAGAAGGAAAAAAAAGTCCATTGGTGTGGAAAACAAACTGCAGATTCCCTCACTTTTCCCATTAGTAATTTACTAGGCAGCGTTGGGTTGCTGCGGTAGTTTTATTTTTGTCATCCTTTGAAATTTCTAGTAGTTCCAAGTTAAATAAGCTAGTGCAAGTCATGGTCCAGTATAATTACATATTTTGTTTCTGTTCTATTCATTTGTAAGTTTGACATGCGCAACTAGCAGAAATTACTGTGACCCTTAAATTAACATGTTGGGTACACACATATATTATCTGTAGTGTACAATTAAAGATGCCTTATTTGTTCATTAAAGTGCTTCTTTACCAGTGGTGAGTTGCTAGAGTGTTTAACATGCAGAAATGGATTTTTATTGTTTTAGCTACGTGAACAGGATTTTTTTTTTTTACCTTTAAGGTAGTTTATTAGAACATTTCTTATGATTTTGATTATTCAGAAATCATCTGTTGCCTTTTAAATTTTGTGATCACCTATTGAATGACAGTGACATTTGTGTTCCATATGAATGCGCAAACATTTTTAGTAGTTACTTGTTTCCTTTCTTAAAGAGACGCAGGCAACACATTGGCTTTCAAGTTCATTTGGTTTTATAATGTTTTTCAAGTTTATTGTTATGTGATGTGTTTAAGAATAGAAAATGCTTCCCTCTGAGTCACTTGGAATGAATTGTTGATCACTAGAAAATATTTGTATGGAGTGAGAATTCTAAATCATTTGCCACCAAATACTTAAACATTTTGAGGGTATTGTGACAAACTAGAACCAAGTACTATTAATTCAGTCATCAAAGAACTAATAAAAACAACCATTTGTAAATGGTTTATAGAAAGGTACTTGATAAATGCTTTTTGTATGAATGAGTATAGCAGTGCTTGGATCATAGTGTCCGACTTTTTTTAAGGCTTATTTATTTCTTTGAAAGTCAGAATTACAGAGAAAGAGAGAGAGAGAGAGAGAGAGGTCTTCCATACACTGATTCATTCCCCAAATGGCAGCAATAGCCAGGGCTGAGCCAGGCTCAAGCCAGGAGCCAGGACCTAAATCCAGTTCTTCCACATGGGTGCAGGGGCCCAAGGGCTTGGACCATCCTCTGCTGCTTTCAAAGCTGCATTAGCTGGGACCTGGATCCACAGTGAAGCAGCTGGGAACCAGCGTCCATATGGGAGGCTGGTATTAGAGGAGGTGGTATAACCCTCTATGCCACAACTCTGGCCCCAGTACCCAACTTTTTAACAGTGCAAAATATGTATGGACACTTGAAGCTGAGCAGGACATCTGTCTGCCCTTCAAATGCTCAGATTCCCCAGGCTCTTCATGGGCATGTCATGGCCCTGTGACTTAGTTCCGGCCATGGGATATAAGTAGAAAAGATGTGTGTAACCTGATCAGTGACACTTCTTTTCCTACTTCCTCTGACTGGAATGGCAGGATGACCCTTGGATCAAAATTGGCCAAAAAAGTAAATGCCTGGAGTTAAAGAGACCAGAGCAGTAAGATAGAAAGGTCTGGGTCCTACTTCCTAAGGGCTGCCATTTCTAGCATTGGACTGTATATTTACATAGATGGGATCATATTCCATCTTGCGTTAAGTCACTATTATTTTGGAATTTCTATTTGTTTTTGTTGAACTTAATTCTGTCGTAAGCCACGATGAGGCAGATTTTAAAATTGTCAGAAAGATATCAAGATAATTGAGTTAAATAATGGACATATTCAACATATTCATATTTAGGAACAGCAGGAGTGTAATTAAGGCCAGAGTTCAGAGTTCTCCACCTTTAAGTGGATAAAAGTTGCTAGATATGAATCCAGGAAGGTTGACTTAGATACAGATGAATATAAGAGAGAGTTGGCTTTTTAAAACCAGTGTGGTAGAACAGTACTGCTGTTTACTCCATGAATCCTAGTTTTTTAGCATGATTGATTGTTATAAAAATGAAATGGAACATGCATGGTAAATTGCTTTGTAAACCATATTTGGAGTAACCAGTGCACTTGAACATGTATAAATCATGAATGAAATCACAATGTAAATTCAAATTGTGCTTCC